>NW_009260786.1:82892-101172 GCF_000687185.1 Egretta garzetta
GCTGTTGTTTATTTCTCATTCAACATACGAATATTCCTTTTCTCCAAACTTAGGGACCTTGAAATTCAGGGTGCTTTTTTCCCCTGTGAACCTTTTTTTTTTTTTTTTTACACCTTTCTTTGGCCTTTTTTGGCTATACTAGCCTGAGTCTATGCTAGACAGACATGTACAGTTTTCTCAACAGAATACAAATCCAGACAGATTATTTTTTGCTGGGGAAAAAAAGGTAGACTCAATGTATCAGATAAACAAAATGTCCTTCGTACCAAACGTTCTAGGACTTGGAGGTCAGCAGCAGGAAAGATTATGAGCAGGCACTGCTTCGGCGTTATTAATAACAGGATCCCCACCAGATGAAAGAGGACTTCACTAGGACTGAAAATGAAGGATAAAAGGAGAAAATCTGTTAGGACAAGGAGTTAAATTGTTATGAAAGATGCAGAGGAAATCGTGACCAGTCTGAAGATTTTCTGTAGGAATTGATTGCCTTATGCTGATTACACTTATGCTTTTGAGTTTAGCTGAGCATATTCGTGTTATAAGAAGACTTTCCCCAACTGCTCCAGTTTGCTGGCTGCAGACTGACCTCTGCTTTGCACTTGTTCTTGTAGTGGTGAAGTTGGTCGGTGGTGTAATACATTACGTGTGATCCTGTGAATCCAGATTTCCAGATTCTTTATCTCATGGTAAAGGGACACTGCCAGGGTCAGATTTTCTGAATTGAAAAGCATAGGGAGATAGGCATCACCCTAGGTACTGTTTGGTGGAATATAGTGCTGGAGCACTGCTGAGGAACACAAAGACCTGATTGCGGTGCTCTGGTTTAGTCTGTACCAGCACACAGTCAGTCTTGATCACGCTTACCTGCATCCTTGTTAAAGGCCCTGATTTGGTTTTCATTTCTGATTTTGAAATCCCTGCTGTTCGTTTTGCACCGGGTGGAAGATACAAGCCAACACCAATGGAACCTGACGAACCAAGGGAAGAACAGGCATGGGGAAACGCATACAGGAGAGCCCGAAGTCCCTCTTCCATGCTCGGCTCCCTCGCAGCCCGGCAGGGGAGAGGCTGTGCGATGTTTAATCCTGCCACCAGCTCCAGTGAGCTCAGCGGTGGAGCTGAGGTTCTGTCTGAGAAGAACTGAGCTATGCTGGGTTGGGGATGACATCGTTTCTCTGGTGGAGCACGAAAGGAATGCAGAGGACTTTATGTCTAATGTTACCTTGGACTGATTTAGTTCATCTCCAAAAGTGGCCGAATGCTTCTTGCTACTACTCACTGTTTGTGCTGCATGGGGAGCTGCGTAGTCACTCTGTGCTTTCCCTCTCGTGGCCGGGTACAAACATTTATGAGAAGAGAATAACAAATGGTGAAGCATTTAATTTCAGGCATGAATTCTTAGATGAATGATCATTCATGCTAAAATTAGCAATGCTCACGAGGACAAAATAAATGTGCAGGGATTGTCCAACTAGCTTCCAATAAGAAATATCATAAATTCAAATAAGCCAAACTTTGCACTTTTATTTGTTAAAAAATGATATTAAATATTTTTTTCTGCCACACAACCTTACTACCTAAAATGATTTATGAACTAAGTGACCAATATATATCTCTTCCTTACAAAAATGGTTTATGGTTTGTATAGCAACAGCAGTACTATTCCAGGTATTAAAATGTGGGGCTCAACCTACATGTGCTTTTGATTTGGAATTCATAAATAGCATGTATTGCATCTAGGATAGCAGAATGACATTGTTTTGGAAACATTAGAGCATTATATCAGGCAGAGGCCGTCTGGTAGTTCCCAGAGGCAATCTTTCCCTCCAGGCTGGCTCTGTTATGCATGCTCCCATTCTTTTCAGTGGAGTGGCAGCTAAAGGAGACCGTGCAGTGTCCCCCAAGGCCACGTGAGGGTCATCACTTCATGGCACTAAAGCAGTTAAGTATTCATTTATAGCCCACTTAAACCGTAAGTATTCCCAGATCAGACATATAACATTTTTAGCAGGATACTGTATTTCTCTCCATAGGTTATGCTCTTTGCTTTTAAATACCTTAGTCTGCATTTTGAGACAGCATCAAATTGTCCTATAAAACTGTAAGGATGTGAGTACACTTACATACACCTCTTTGCACACCCACAGAAACACACGCGCACATTTTTCCTTGTGTAAATAGGATGGTTTTGCAAATAGGATCCAAATCAGCCTCTGGTAGATCTGCTCTCTCCTCGCTGCAGAGGAAGCCCAAGGTGGATGTTGCTCCTGCCTCTGGTGCCTCAGCTGACTGCCTGAAGTTACGTACCAAGAGTTTAGGCTTCAAAGCACACAAAAATAACTTGCACACGCAGTGCAATGAGCCTGAAGCCTCACAGAACGAGTGCTCAGGAACGTCTTTGCAGGCTGCTGCACAGAGCAGATAGGAGAGCAAACCATGGATTTTATTAATTGGGAATTTTCCTCCTTGAAGTTTGAGCCCCATGGAAACCACGTTCATCCAGAGGGTCTATGGTTGCTGAGGGAGAGTGCTTTGGCACCCACTGCTGCTTAAAGATGAAAAACGCTGTCCTGGATTTGGAAATGTGTAGATCATCCTGTAGGAGCACCAAGGAAGCAAAGCCACAGCGTCTGCAACCCAATTCCTCTTGGCAATGGGCCTGGCAGATTTTTGTAGTTTGAGAAGAACATATATTCATATGATATTTTAAGAGTCTGTCTTTCCTAAGGACAGCACTGACATTAACCTCTTGCCTGCAGACGACTCACCCAAGCTTGTAGCTGAATTTAGCCCCGATACCCAGTGGCCTGCTCACTCTGACATACTTGTCCTTATATTAACACTAGGAACCTGCCTGCATTAAAATACAGCTGCTTCTGTGTGACAGCCCATTTAATTAAAGTGATCCACAAAAGACACCTTATTAAGGAAGATCTGGTCATGGTGTACGTGAAAGAGGCAATTCTCTTTGCTCCAGCTGAACTTTTCTACCTGCTTGCTGTGATCTGATACATCCTTAGAGCACACCCGCATGTGTATCTCTTTAAATCCCAAATTTCACAGGTGAAATCCAGCACAAGTTCAAGGCTCTAGGCACAGGGCTTGAAGACTTTTTTGCAGACTCTTGTGTAATGTCACCAAATCCCTTCCCTTGTGCGGCAGTGTCTGCAGCTACGGAGCTGCCGACTCCCTTGGGCAAAGGTTGGGTAGAGCTGCCAGGCCGTGTGGGGCTTGAAGGGGTGTCCTGCTGCCCCAGAGATTCAGCTTCGTGCTCAGGAGCTCTGCAGAGGACACATCGCTGCCCTGGGCCCAGTGGGAGTGGGACACTAAAATTTGTGGCCAGATGGGAGAAAAGGATGTCAAAAGTAAAAGCAATAATGCAAGGACTTGGTTACTTTGGCTAAAAGTATGTTTTTTCTGACACTGATGGTGCCTTTTCTCTGGATTAGGCAGTGTTTAAGGGATGGGATTACAGCCTAGCTAAAACTGAAACATCCCAACTCAAATTTCGAGCCTACAGAAAGGATATTAACTCTTTGAGTGCCTGCTCCGCCATGATGCCTCACTTCGGGAAAAACATCAAGGGCATATTCTTGTGGCCAGCCCTCTTCTGGTCTTCTTGCTACAACACTGTCCCTTTAAATCGTCATTTAGCTTAATGAATTCATCTGTCTGGTTTATATTTGTTTAACTGGATTATAGTGAAGAGCAGAGACAGGCGGCAGATAAACTGTAAGAGACTGAACAAGACACCTCTTCTTCTGGTGGCCAGTTCCCTCAGATAACCCTGCTGAATCATTTGCTCAGGATTTCTTCAAAGCAGCACAGAGGACTCAAAATAAATTAGACCTCATAAGCCCTTTTGCCCTTCATATCTTTGCAAAGCTTTCACATGCTAGTCATTTTGATTCTTCTGCTTTTGGTTTCGGTGTAAGTTATAATTACGAGGAATATTTAAAAAGTTTCACAGTGGTCAGCAGGTTAATGGGCGTTAAGGTCTGCTTTTTACTATACTGTGCTACTGTGTGTTAAGAACCTCAGCTGAAGAGGCAGAACACACAAAATCGCCTGCTTCATCTAAGGTAGAATAGTGAGCTTAAACTCAGAAAAATCCATCAGATTATGGTAGAGTGAACACTCACAGTGATATTGCTATAGGAGGGATGGCTGCAACCTTTTATGAAAGCTTTACTTACAGATCACCTCTCTGCCTGGAAACACCTTTGAGAGATAAACCTCCTATAGTTCGAGATTTTGTTAGTTTATTTTTGAAGTTGGGAAATATTCAAGCACTCCTCCTTGTTCCCCCAGGAAGAAATGTGAATAAAATGTCTCCTCGCTGAGTTTACTTTTGAGCGTAGAGCAACGGCCGTGGGATGTTTTGGATGTTAAAAGTAATTAGATGAAGTTGAAGAAGGAAGTTCTTCAAGGCCACAGTAAACTCAACCAGACTGGCTGGAGCCACTGGTGGTGGAGAGGTGATGGCAGACCGTTCGGAGGGGCGGTAGTACCCCTCTCCTCTCCCGTTGCTGGCATGCTTCCTTACAGAGCCCTTACTGGCTGCTATGGGAGTCAGCATTGCAGATATGGGGAGCTTTTTGTCTGTGCTGACACAACTGTTCCCATGGGCTTTAGTAAGGGGTACAGGCAGAGCAAAAAGGAGGTACGAAGCAAAACTGGAGCGATGAAAAGTGCATTTTCCCAAGAAGAGCTCATTGTGTCTGCATGGGCAGAATTGGGGGTTGTTACTTCCAGACATGAGACAGGATGAAGAAATTATCATAGAATCATAGAATTGTTTAGGTTGGAAAAGACCTTTAAGATCATCAAGTCGAACTGTTAACCTAACCCCGCTAACCTAACTGTTAACTAAACCATGTCCCTAAGCACCTTGTCTATTCTTCTTTTAAATACCTCCAGGGATGGGGACTCAACCACTTCCCTGGGCAGCCTGTGCCAATGCTTGACAACCCTTGTGGTGAAGAAATTTTTCCTAATGTCCAATCTAAACCTCCCCTGGTGCAACTTGAGGCCACTTCCTCTTGTCCTATCATCCTGGGAACACGTACAAGTGAGCCTCGAGCTCGTACTCCCTTGCAGATTTTCTAGGTTTTTCATAAGACTGCTGGTAACTACCAAGGGATAGTGAGAATTATACAAGAGTGGAACTGACAGCCAAGCACTTGCCTGATGAGGAAAACACATCTTAATTAGTGGCCTTTTGATTAAATCTGGGGTGTACTCAATAAATTTTGTTTGAATTGTATAGTCAAAAAGATGTGAGATATCAGCCTGTTTCCAACCATCAAATGTGAATTCCTCATAATTCTGTATCAAAACCATGAATTCTTCATCAGCACACAAAATCACTAATGGATTAGTTAATTCATAGAAATTGAAAACATGTTTTGATAAAACATGGCTTCATCTCTGACTTTCCTTGGGTTCGCAGTTGTCCTTAAAACATTTAATGCCTTGCAAATAATGCAAGCTTGCTGATATTTTCTCCTTTCTCTTTCATATAACAATAAAGATTGCTACATAATTTATCTTCCCTTCTCATGCCTGTTTCCAAGAGCATGCTTCCTTGATGAGCTGAAAGGCAGGATTCCTGACCTGGCATCGCTTCAAACCTTTCTTAAAGCGACCCAGGCTGTGGAGTGTTCTGAACAAAACCTCATTACCAACTTTGTTTTCCCTTTCCCCATTTGTTAAATCACTTAGATCTGACCCAGATTGTTTATGCTTGTATTTTCACGGTGTTTTGTGCGCAAAATACAACACACCTTGTGAGCCATGTGTTCACTTCTTTCACCTCTGTACTGAAGCCATATAACCAAGCACATGCTTACACGTGCACATACAAGTTCAGGGCTGAGCTGAAATAATGTCATCCTTAATTATGGCTGTAAGTAAGTGAAGCAAAGTCCTCAAAGCTGGCCACTGTATCTTCTTCTAGTCAATTATTCAACAGTTTAATTTTGAGGAAAAGGGATCACATTTCAAACGTTACCTTTCTGAACTGACTCAATAAATTTTTGATCAGATATAGGTTTTATAAGAGAACAGACTTTCAAAGATGGAATACACATTAAGCAGCAGCTGATTATAATGATTTTTAAATAATTCAAGTCAGCAGTAAATTAGCCAGGTATTTTGACTTAGTTATTACGTCATAACAGAATGTTGGATTATGCACTAGTAATTCTGATATCACAATGTAATATAGAAATAGCAAAAAATAGTACACAAAGCCTTGTGTTTGGCTGGAATGTGAGAAGCCACAACAGCATACAAATGGTTTAAAACTAAATTTCTTTTTTTTTTCTTTAAATAAATTCTTTTTCATTTAAAAACCAGCTGCGTTCATGGGCAATATTTTCAAGATTGCTATGATTTTGTGGATAAAACAATAACCAGTGCTTTTGTCAAAATGGCTTTTTCCCAGCAGAACCAGTCAACCTGGTTTCCCCTGCAAGTCTCTGCGGGGGCTTAAGCACCTTCCAGCTCAGCTGACGGTCCAGGCTGGTGGGAGCTGCCAGCAGGGCAGCCCTGTTACCCACCACGCTCCATCAGAGCCCAGACCTGCCCCATAAAGCACTGATGTGCTCCCTGAAGCAGGACTTGGGTTTTATGAAGATAGTTACAGGCAATGGGTGAAAGATATCAGAATATCATAAATTTGGGGAGAGGAGTGGAGGGTGAAGAGAGATTTGTGGGCTTCAGACACAATAAAAGTAAGACATAACATAGTGATATTAAAGGCTGACATGGGACAATCATCCCCCTCTGCCAGAGGTAGGTGAACCTGAGTCATTTATCAGTGCATGCATTAAAGTAAAGGAATTTATTTCAGATGGCCACATTTTCCACCTGTGCTGAACACCTGGTGCTGAGACCATACCAGTGCCCACCACTGCACCCCATGATACGTAGTGGGCTGGTACTGGCCAGGCAGATGCACACCATGGCAGTGCAGCTGATGCACCATGGAGCCTACTTAAAAACACACTCTTCAACATACGCTTTCAGAAAATGTGCAAGGAGTAGAGCAGCCAAAACCCGACAGGCCAGGTTTATATAGAATCATAGAACCATAGAATCATAGAATGTTTCGGGTTAGAAGGGACCCCTAGAGGCCATCTAGTCCAACCCCCCTGCAGGAGCAGAGACACCACTAACTAGATCAGGTTGCTCAGAGCCCCGTCCAACCTGGCCTTGAATGCTTCCAGGGATATGAGCTGTGTTCTTTAGTTGTACTGATTCCACTGCGATGGTCATGCTTGCATTACTAACCTTTGAAAGCCCTAAAATTTGCCAGACTTCATACTGCTGTCACAGCAAACACTGAGAGTGTGCCCAGGGGGGAGAAGAGCTTTGGCTCCAGCCTTGCTGATGCACTCAAAGCCCTCCTTCCAAAACGGGCCCTTGAGAGAGCAGGCACAAGCTGGAGATGGCCACAAGTTATTTTAAGACAAGGATTAGACCAGCCTGAGTTCTGGGAATGTGAAGCGGGCTGAGAGCCTCCTTCTCCTACCTTTGGCCTTGCATGAACTACAGCTCAGCAAACCCCAGACCCCAGGAACATGACCGACAGGGCGCACTGGTGACTGATACCTACAGATGCACATTCCTTCTCAGTACAAACGGCTTTTAAAGTGTTTTTGCTAGCTGTGTAAACACAAGCACTGAGCACACTGGGATATGAAAATGCTGATGAGCCCAATATCAGCACAGGCTTTATTCCATGTCTCCACCATTTCTGTCTCCAACACAGCCATGCTGTACACTTATAATACTCCTTTCCACAGGGATCTATCTCTGTCAGTAGCTAAAGGCTCTTCACAAGTTCTATCAACTTTCATTTTCATCAATAATCCAGTTCACTGAAAAAAAGGATATGTTTCAGCCATGTTGTTCCTTATCTTTTATTTCTTGAAATTACAGGACCGTAGAGACAATATCCTGGACTTGTTACATTTCTAACCTGGTAAACACTGGGAAAGTGAAGGCTGTAGATCTCATTTCTATCACACAACTGTTTCTCATTCAGAAGAACTGTGGAATAACAGCCTGCCAATGCTGCTTCTCTTGTAAGGGCACATGTCTCCAGCAAGCTCCATGTTTAATCTTAGGCCATCATTTGCTCACTCTGCAGCAAGCCACGGTATAAAAGTAGGTGCAGAGTAGATGTAGCATGTCATCCTCAGCTTGAAGGTGGAAGTTCTGTGCAATGGTTGCCATCATAAGTGGAAAATCCGTTCCTGGGGCTGTGTGGGATGTTGTTTGGTTGGCATTCCTCCTGGACATCCTCCCAGCCTGCTCTCCTAGAGGTGCTGACCCAGTGGCAAGGAGCAGGGCAGCAGCAGCTCGCCCAGTGCCTGCCTCCAAGCATCACCAGGAGAAGGAGGCAGCACAGGCAGATACTGTAACTGGACCCTAAGAAATAAATCAACTTTGAAAGCACTGAGAAGCAGCAGCAATCAGGAAAGGAGCAGATTTTTAGCAGGCAGAGTAGTCTACTGAAGGCAGCCAACACTTCCAGCCCCATGGGCATTTGTAGCCAGGCTGTATTTTTCTTTTATATTGCAGTCAGCAGTGAAGGAAAACAGAAAACACTTATATTCCTCTGCAAGTGATGTGTGCAATTCCTTTCCCAGTGCAATATGAAGAGAAGAGTAATGTGGCACCTGTGGCCATTTATGGCTGTGGGGGACTGATTAACCCCAGTGATTAACTGGTCTGCTTTGACTTCTAGGCTGCTCTTCTTTGCCACAGTCAATCAGCATAGCGTATAAAACCTGTAAGTTCTGCTTAGGAATGCTCCCTTTTTGCTATACTCAGAAAGGGAAGGATGCTTTCTGACAAATCACCAAGGAAAAGAGATTTCAGAGACTTTTCTTTGCAGCATTGGAAGTGCCAGACCTTTCCATTTCCCTCCCAGCTGCATTAACTGGCCATTTCTTCTCAATTAGGGAGAAGCAATCAGTTGGCATAGTCTGTTCCCTGTGCAACGGACTGAGAAATATCACATTATTTATTCTGTATTAACTGAATGAGGCCGGAAAGATTCATTTCTTCTCAGTCTGCTTTGACAATGTAATTTGTTACGTGGTGTTTAAGTCTACAAGCTATAATTAAGCTAGGAAAACGCAGGGTATCAGAAACTGTCCACAAGCAAGTTCAGTGCCCATGAAGGACTTCGTGCTCTGGAGCCCTGCGGGCCCTGTGCTGGCCCTACACACAACATCAGTGCGCTGCTGCACCAGTACAATGAGATGTACAGCTGGATCAGTACAATGGGACCAGTACAAGGGACAATGGGATGTGAGCCGTACCCCCTTATTTTGTGAGTGGACGAGCATTATTCCCATATGCTGCTTTTTATGGGTCTTTCTGTGATTATTGCCACCTATAGCACCAGTTAGCAGAGATTTCAGTGATGCAGAGACCTATCTACCAGGTATGCACTTAATTTAATGCCAGTCTAAACCCTCATTAGTCCAAACAATTCATCAACGGGTGAAGCAGTAGACAAAAAGGTTCAGGAGACCTGGCTAATGTTTCAACCCTTGCCCTCAGGCGAGTTCATTTCCATACCTGTCAGCTTGTCTCTATATTCTGCATCGACTGTTAACACGTTGGGGACAGGACCATCCCTGGGAAGGGTCTGTACAGCACCTGGCACACCCTCCTCCTCCTCCTCCTCCTCCTCCTTCTCACAAGCTCAATCTGTGTGCATCTGTGTGCTTCCACCATGCATAATCATGAAAATAGTCCTTTATATATTGTAGGTGCAGCAGAGGAGAAAGCTTGGTCAGTTTTTTTTCTCTGACTTTATTTACCCAATCTATTTAAAGGTGTAACACTGGTGCAGGAAAGTCATGCTCATGTCTGAGAACTGCACTTTACATGACCTTAATTTGATAATTTCCTAATGCCTTCATGTTTTGCTCAAAAATACTGAGCTCAAAAATACTTTTGTTCTTTCTTTGTACTTGGATTTCCTGCTGGCTATTGCAGTTGAAGCTAATCCATGCTAAGTGGTTTGAGCCAAATTTTGTGTGGATTTACATGGCAAAAATCAAGTGACTTTCAAATGATGCAGGATTCACTTCACTTTTAAAATTTACTCTATTTAGGTAATATTACTGGGTGTACTACAAGAGATTGATTGCAGGTACTAGGATCAGACGTGGCTCAGGCAAGCACTGGACTTTGCATACTGCTTTTCCATTTCCTCATTTTTTCCCCCCATCTTAAAATATCTTCCTACTGAAAAGAAAAAGCTGTGTGGGACCCTGGTAGGTCACCTGGCCATCTCTGCAGGCCCAAGTCAACTGACCTCTGCATAAACCATTGCTGACACATGCTCATCTGACTTTGCACTACTTCTTATAGAATTGCTTCCTACTTTTCCAGACCATTTCTCCCATTTGTCATGCTCCTATTGAAGCCCAAGGCTTCAAAGTGCTTGCGGCTCCTCCTGGCACTGCACCAGCTACCCATTAGTACACCTTCTCCATTTTACAGCGTCTCAAGCACTGTAGAAAATACTGATGTGGCTTGGACCTTGGACAGACCTCTGGACCCTCATTTGATACGCTTTCCTGGCTTGACACTAAACCTCTGATAATTATTTCTTGAGAGTGGGTTTTCAACAATTCAGGCAGTTACCTTCCACTTGCTCCAAGAACATGTTCCTGTAGCCTGCTTTTAAAAATGCCAAGAGCAACACAGGGCCAAACCCCCGCTACACTCATGTTATCTGACATTTCTTGCTTTTCTCTTTTCCATCAGGCTTTTGGTGCTGTCTGGGAAGAAAATAAGGTTACCCTGGCATGTTTAGTTCTTGAGAAATGCATATTGGTTGTGGCTTCTTGGTGCTTATAGATTCTTCGTTTATTGGTTTGCTCCAGAAATTAAATTTAGGCTGGTAGATCTATAGCTTACTCAGCTTTCCTCTCCGCTGTTTAAGTGTAGAGAATAAGTTTGCTGCTTTCCAGTTTCAGCAATTTATTCTGTCCACCGCAACTTTTCAATGATAAATTTTAATTCCTCTGAAACCATCTTGCACCTTACTGTGCTGGGTTTGGCAGAAAGTGGCGTGAGAAATTCCTGCCTCCGACCCCCGCTGCACCTCTCTCTCTCCATCCTGTCTCTTTGTCACTTCTTCTTGCCCTGAAACCACCACATCCCTGATCCCCATCTGGGTAAGCACTACTGTAATTTTCCCAGTTCGAAAATAACACTGTCCCTCTTCATCTTTGAAGGATTATTTCTACTCAAGGCATACCAGCAGTCCTGTTTGCAGGTCATACCTGAGGGAAGGCTGAACTGCGGCTCAGGGGGCAGAGGTGAGTACCCAAGAGACTCTGCCACCAGGCAGCTTCAGAGCTGGACTAAGGTGTTGTGGAAACGCAGCCTCCTCCAGCCTCTGAGGGCTTGGAAGTGAACACCGTCAGGATGAGACAATCTCAAAGCAGCTAATTTAGCTCAGCCCACTCTTTTCTTTTTAGACCCGAGTGCTTCCTCTTTTCTCTGATGTAGGTTTTTTTCATTCTGAGATCACAATCAGTGAAGATTGCTGGGTATTTTTTTTGCTTCATTCTTGGTGCTCTCTGCTGCAGGCTGTCTGCTTGTTGGGTGATGAACCCAAACTTCTCCTAACTGCCCCCTAGCCGACACACAGCTTACAGACTGTTGTGTTCTTAGCTTTTATTTCTCTTGCAAGCAGAATTAGGACTTGATGTTTCTTGTCGTTCTTTGTCTTCATCCATCGTAACTTGACTGAGTTTCTCCTTTCTGTGCAACTTACTTGCCAAATATCCCCAGAGAAGCTCTGAAGGGGATCTAGGACAGGCGAGTGGATGAAAACTAATGGACCACATTCTCTATATAATAATTCAACAGATTAGGACATGTGTTCCTCTGGGTCCCCTGGATAAATAAACTTGTTGTAGCCCTCTCCTGATCTGCTGAAGTACTGCAAATGAGTCCAAATGCACTGGTGAACCCACCCCCAAGTTTTCAAACCTACCTGCAATCATAGTTAAAAGCATTTTTAGGAGGTGGGAGTGTGTTGCCTTTTAGATGAAAAAATAGGATTTTGTGATGGAAGGGCAGTATCTCCAGTGGAGAAAGGAGCCATCTATTCCCCCAGTCCTGGTCCCCGGCCAGGAAGAGCACCTGAATATCTGACGAAGGCTGAGAGGGTGAGCACCAGGCCAGTATAGCCTGCCTGTGAGGCCATTAAAACACAACTGGGTGTGAAAAGATAAACCTGTAATGTTGCCAGGTTCAGCGAGACCCGTGGCATGATGAACTTCCCAATCAGTAATTGTCATGCTTTAACCCCGGCCGGCAACCAGGCCCCACACGGCCGCTTGCTCGCTCCCCCACAGTGGGATGGGAGACAGACATGGAAGAGTAAAAGTGAGAACATTCATGGGTTGAGACAAAGACAGTTTAACAGGGAGAGCAAAAGTCACACACGCAAGCAAAGCAAACCAAGGAATTAATTCCCTGCTTCCCACCGGCAGGCAGGGGTTCAGGCATCACCAGGACAGCATGGCCCCATCACCCGTAATGGTGACTTGGGAAGACAAACGCCATCACTTCGAACGTCCCCCCCCTTCCTACTTCTTTCCCCAGTTTCTATACTGAGCATGACGTCCTATGGTCTGGAATAGCCCTGTGGCCAGCTGGGGTCAGCTGTCCCAGCTGTGCCCCCTCCCAGTTCCTTGTGCCCCTGGCAGAGCAGGGGAAGCTGGAAAGTCCTTGACTGGTGTAAGCACTGCTCAGCAACAGCTGAAACATCAGCATGTTATCAACATTCTTCTCATACTAAATCCAAACCACAGCATTATACCAGCTACTAGGAAGAAAATTAAGTCTTTCCCAGCTGAAACCAGGACAGTAATCTGTAAGTTATTTCAGAGCTGCCTGTGGCAGCTTTGCCCTCTTTTCCAGCATAGTGAGCCATTACAGATGAGAAAATGAATAACAAGCTTGACTCTTTCTTATCCTTTCTTTCTCTCTAGGACCAGTGAAAATTCACTGAAGGTCTTGAGAGATCTAAGCACTGTGCTAGTCCCTATCAGGTGCAAACTGTCGCAGTTTGGTCCGGTGTCAAAGGCGCTGCCTTGGTTTACAACAGCCAAGAATTTGATCCTCTGCAATTTAGGGTGATGGTGCCAGCTCCCTGCTAGCCAGCATCCAGGGATGGTATGTCCTGGCTGTACAGTGCAGGGGGAGACACCCAGTGAGTGCCGCCCCAGGGGAGCATTGCTCCAGCACAGGCGGCAGGGAGCCAGTACCCCTGGCAGACACAGGCTGCTTCCAGCAGCAATGCCGGAGTGTCTCTGTGTTACAGCCCCGGCAGAGCGAGCTCTGGGCTGGCTCGTTTATTTAGGTGCAAAACCACATTTGATGCTCCCACTGCACCGCGCTGTACTTGGGCTGATAAGCCTCCCCGAGACTGATGCGTGGGAGAGAGCAGTAACTGGCTTGGAGCGTGCACAGCCAAGGCCGAGTGACGATGAATAAGTCCTTCCAGACCTGAGCTGGCTCCATGCAAAACCAGTTTGCAGAGCACAGTGGGATTATTGTGCAGAGATAGCCCGGCTGGCCCTGCGGAGAGCTGGTTTCAGTCAGCTGAATGTATTAATCAAGGCTAACATGCTTCCAGAGAAGTCAAAAACCAAATTGATCAGGTAAATATCCACACTGGTGGATCTATATCCAGTGTAGCTAGCTCATCCAGAGCTGATTGTAGCCTGATTTCTAAGAAATCTGAATTAACTGGACCCTAAATAGAATGAAACCCCAGCAAAATCCGAAAACAATGAAGTCCCTCAGGTTTTTGGCCTGGTGAAAAGCATATTAGTTTGTTCATTTTAGCTGCATTTTGCTTGCAAGATAATCTTTTGCTCCTTAAGTCAGACCTCAATTTTAAAAAGGTGATGAATAATGCGTATTTTACATTGACGGAACACATTCCACTAGGAATCTCAAAATGTTTTGCAAACACTAAAGGATAAAGCCTTCCAACAAACCTCAGAAGGAGGTAAAATTATAACATCATAGGCATTTTATAGAGGGCAAACCAGAGGGACCAGTCTTATTCCAGGACCCGCGGGAAAATCTGTACAAAGCTGAAGACAGCACGCACAGCTTCTCAGATTCCTGGCATTTTCTGCCTTGCTTCATGTTGACACACTGCTTCTCTGGCATATTTAGATTGCCGTATAATACTTTGTTTTTTCCAGAAGATAAAGAGCTAATTCTTATTTAAACAAATGACTTTTCAATCTTTGTAAATTAGGAAGCAGGCAGCATTTCCTCCAGCTGCCATTCAGCAATTATGCCATTTGGAAATGGTACCCAGTGATTTGTGATAGCGTAATCCCTTTGGAGTATGGAAGTAACTCCAGAGTCAGGCTTGATTAGAAATACCCAGTTGACTGCCAGGGACACATTTCAAACAGGCTTATGCTGGATTGCTGATATAGTTGTACGCGTGAATCGAACAGTCAAACATACAAATGACTCGATCTGCATTTGCAAAGCTAAACTGTGCAGCTCTAAACCCATTTTCTGGCCTAAAGAGTGCCACATGCCCAGTACATAGCCATGAAAACAGTTCCTCGTGTGCCCTCAGAACAGTGCGCGATATTAATCCGTGGAGCTCATCCATATTTGCAGACCGTCAGCTCTAAGCTCTAGGCATCATTGTACCAGGAGCACATTTAAAAAAATATGAAACTTATAACCATGAACTCTTTTGCATATCCATAACATAAACCCATTCCAAGGACAAAGCCAGTCTTTTAAGACTTGCACCAGAGCACCTCAAAGTTTCTCCTCTGTCGTGAAATCAGGCTTTAAACTCCATCTTGTTTTTTTCTGCCCTTGTTTAACATGAGACCAAGCCCAACCAGACAGAGAAAATGACAACAGGAGCAGTTCCTTGTGCTACCTCTCAAAATCTTATATATAGCAATTTTCTTCTTAGTGGAAGGAATCTTTACCTCTCAAAATCTTATACATTATATAGCAATTTTCTTCTTAGTGGAAGGAATCTGAAAGATATTTTTAAGACTGAAACCAAAATGAGCTGAAAAATGAAGCAGATTCCCAGTCAGACAGTTGGCCTGGGGATGCTGAAGCTGACGTGTGTGATTTCTCTCCTGAGCTGAACTCTGCTTTCCCAGGTGCTCTCCAGCACAAATCCCCTGGGAGCCTTCCAAAAGTCTGCGTGCAGCTGGTTTAAAACCCACTGGCCAGCCACTGAAGAATGCAGCTTGCAGAAAAGTAAACCTATTATAAGCTGCTGCTCTATCCTGGCAAGCAGATATACTGGATATCCCTCTGCAGAGTTATAAGACTGATTGGATGTGTTTGGAAAGCTGGCCTGAGAGAGAGGACAGTAAACTACACCAAAATCGTACCAACCAGAGCATGGGGGTGAGATGGAGACAGAAATATGAATACAACAGAATGCAATTTAGAAATACATGTTTATCCACTTTATTTGTGCAGTGATTACCTTTCCTCTGCCTCCATCAGAGGGATCGGTGTGACTTTGCAGCATGGGAGGTGGGAAAGCTGGGTGCCTGGGTCCCACATAAAGTGTGGTCCTGTGCCATCCAGCAGTGGCGTTGAGCCGAGGAGCCAGATCAGCCCTTGCCAGCGCCTAAGTTCATCTTGCTGCCTAGCGCAAGCCTTTCTGCACAGAAAACCAACTGATTTCCAACAACTTAACGCCAACGTGTACATGCCCACAGGCCCTTTGGCTGTGGCACAGCTGCCGCTGCCTCTGCTTCTGGATGCCCAGGAAGGGCTGCAAACCCAAGGTCTCACTTGTGGGGTCAAAGGATGGCTTTTTACAAGCAGCGCAGCTCTGCAGGTCTTATAGCAACCTCACTGGGGAAAAAAAAAGGGAAGGATTTTGTTCCATACCGTACAATAAGAAGTGCAATGCGTTAATAATAATAATATCTCGATAACAGTGCATTACTAGCCTATTATTAGCTTATGCCTGGGTCTAATTTCCATTTCAAGTCTGCATTTATTTTTCACTTTGTTAAATCTACGATATTAACATGGCATCAGACATACCCATCGAAAAAAAAATTCAGACTCCAAGGGGAAAGATGGGAGGACTTAGGGGTGGGGGGCAGGTTTTATCTCCTTAACCTTGGTCTACAGGTATGTCAGTGCCCTGTCAAGTTTACTCTCAACAGCATTCTATTCCCAATGAGCGTCACTCAGGGAAATTGCCCCAGCTATCATAGTGCCTAGTCACACTCACTCATTTATAGTAATTTGTCTGGAGAGCTGACGTCTGAGTTGGCAGATATCTCAAAGAGCTGCTTCGGTTCAGCCCTCCCTCTTGAAAAACAGTGTTTATTTTTGTTTAATGGTTCTTGGAGGAAGGAGACAGGGACAGGTTTTGCCCCTTGCAGGGTGTGCTGTATGTCTGACAGAGCAATGCGAGGGCCCTGGGCTGAGCTATTCAGGGCAAGTCAGGTTGATCCAAAAAAAAAAACCAAAAACTTTCCATTGTGGAAGTGCGAGAGGTATTTTTAATCCATTGGGATGCTAGCTATGATTACTATGTGAAACAACTAATCTCCTCTGACAGGGCTTCAAACAACGTGCCATGCAGCCCAGACCGTAGTCTTGGTAAAGCTGAATGTATTTCTTCTCATGCAAGTAAACTTTGTTTCTCTTTTGATGAAACTCCTCATATTTTCACCTCAAATCCCTTCTCAAAGGTGCCATTATCCAGAGCCTTGTTTACCAAGTCCCTTAGCTGAAATGAGCAACAGCTTTGCCAAGAGCGTTTTTCCTCTTCCCTCCACATCAGGAGAATTTTAACATGCTGACAATATTCAATATGGCCTCTGCTGAGCCAAAGCAAGTTCTCCAGGGGCTTTTCATGGAAGGTGGCACCAGTCCAACCCCAAGGGCATTTTTTTGAAAATGTCTATTATGTAAAACATGAAAGTCACTCACCTTTGAGGAATCCAGCCCAGCCCAGCTTCCTCTCAGGCTGCTATTTAGTGATGAACAAAGGTGAAGCCCAGACTTCTCTGCCCCACAGTGAGCATTTCAGGGCCACATACCGCTTCCAGTCCTGCTCAGGCTTGAAACTTGGAGCTGAACGGATCATTTGCACATGTCCCGAAACCATAACAGATAAACATCTTCCTGATACTGCATAGCAGAAGCACTACATCACGGGGGGCCTTGAGATCACCCAAAATGAAAAAGGGAGAGTGCATTTACTCAGATTTCATGCAGAGCAGAAGCATCAGCCCTTTTGCCTACTCCACCTACAGACACATCTCAGCTGGCACCAGCCAGGATGGCGAGGTATCCTGGCTGCAGGATGGATCTTTCACAGCTCCCCTCGCAAACAAGAGAAGCCAATGCTGCCTTTTTCTACAGTTGCCATTTATAGCCCACTTAAATGCAAGACCTCACCCTCTGAGAACTGACACTTGGACAGGCGTGAGCACTGATAAAATAAAGACAGAAATTTTCCTCATAGCATGACATATTTTTTGTTTTGTTTTTCTTTTTTATTCCTCTACTTATTTCTCCTTTGCATTTTCATTCCCTTTCTTTCCCCTGTTATCTGTTTCTCCTCAGTTTTCCTTCCCACTTTTGTAGCGCTCCCTCTCTGGCAGATTTCCAGGTTAAAGTTTCTTTCCTTAAACACAAACACAAGCAACCATGGAATCCTCCTGGTCTAGATAAATACTTGAAGGGTAGGCAGGAGCTGCTGCTGGTGCCTCATGGGAGCTCAGGACTTCAGCATCCCTCTGCTTTGCTTGAGCAGGCTGTTGGCGAGGAAGAGGAGAACCAGCAGCAGCCGAAGAGCAAGCGGTGGTGCTGCTGTGCTGGTGGCACACAGCTGGAGAGCTGGCTACGCTGCAATAGGACCAACATGGGAAAACTTTTTGGCATGGTGTGGTACCTTAGGTGCTTTAAGGCTCTTCCAGTTGACATGTTCAATTCATCTGGCTTTATTTATTCTTATTGCTCATTTTGCCTCCAGTGTATTCTGATAAACAAATGAAATGACGGTGGCAGACAAAGTTCTGCCCCTAAACTAAACACGGCTGATCTTCCCACATACATTCAGCCCACGTAATTTTTCCACCTTACCCAGGAGGCCTTAGAAACGCACCGAAGTCTTGCTGAATCTGAGCAGTAGCAATCCAAGGGGAAAGAGAACATGCAAACCACTCACAAATAAAACCTCTTT
>NW_009260786.1:101182-108541 GCF_000687185.1 Egretta garzetta
CCCCGGGGGGGGGGGGGAATTGTAGTGCCACAGATAACTTCTGACTGCACAGCACACTGGTTTTAAGAGACTTGATGGCAACAATGAACAAAAAGTTCAGGTACTCAGCACTTAGCTGGTATTCAGAGAAAAAAAAAACCCTCTTTCCTGTGAGTCTGTTTCCAGTGCAACACAGGACAAGGGGAGGTTATTGAGGTGCGTATATATGTTTGGTATGCTATGTTTTTTATGTCACATTTTGTTGTTATATTAGATTATGTTACATTGTCTTACATTATGTTATGTTATCTCATGTAAGGGGAAACCAGCATTTCACATTACATCCCCGGTCACTGTCTCAATATGGTCAGTATTTTCTTCTTACTATAGGGACAAGTGCTAAAGTAGCAACTAAAAAGTGCAATCAGGGACAGGCCAGTTGTGTCATGCACTGTGAGCAATCACAGTAGGGGACAACCCTGCGATTTGCTGCAAGATGTTAGGGCTCATCATCAGGGACGATGAAGGCAACAAAGAAAGGAAAGAGCAGACAGCCCACATCTACCAGGCTTTCAATCCGGTTTTTTACCTTACAGCAAGAAATAGTAGTGCCGTTGCTCATCCTGGAAGGTGTCACAGCTTCTCTTTCCACCTGAAGTCTTCCCAAGCACCTTGGTGCTGTATTGCACAAGAGCACAGGCAAGATGGGAGCCAGGATAAGGCCCCACCTACAGCTGAACATAGCTCTCAAAGCTGAAGCGCTGAGCATCCCAGGTGCATCTCAGTTGCACCCAAAGCAAGGCTCTGTGCCACATGGCGCATGGGGGGCCCGTGGGAAGCCCAAAGGGGATGGGGCAGCACTGCCCCTTGGGCCATGGCACCCCGTCCTCCTTGCACAGCCCCCCAGTGTCAGCAAGGTGCTGCAGGTACGCTGGGACGTGCGTCAGCATGAGGAAAAGGAGATGCAGAGGAGCAGCAATACTAGCTCTGTTTCAGGGCACATGCAGGCAGATGGGAGCACTGGAGGGGACTGCCAGACCCCAGCCTGTCCTAGGGCTTCACCCCTGCGTGCCCACCCTCGCCGTTCCTGTTGCCACTCCAAAACCAGCTCCGAGACTGAGACACTGCAGGCGCCCGGGGTATTTTGCCCCTAGGATGCCACTTGAGATGTTAGAACAGCAGATCACCAGTGTAACCCATGGGTGTGAAGTTTGCTGATACCTGCTGTCCTGCCAGCACACCACCGCCGTGCCAGGCTCGACCGGAGCCATCGCCCTCCTCTCCCCCGCCTCGGCTGGCAGCAGCGAGGCCGAGCAGCCAGCAAAGCAGCGCAGCGCAGCTTGCCAGCAGCTTGCAGGTGCAGCAGAGACTTTCCTTGTTTCAGTTTGCACACTTCACACCTCCAGAAATCTACTTGGCTGCTGGTATAGGCTTTTTTACAGCTCCAAAACCTCAAACTGCAACTGATCTGAACCTATTGGCTTTAAAGATTTGCCTGCTCTCATGTCAAAACCATGTGAAAGTGCTGAGCTTTGTCAGGTCCCTCCAAACAAAAAAAAAACCAACTCCATAACCCAAACTTCTAACTCACAACTGAACAGAGTTTCACCCTAAGTTAATAAATTTTATAATGAAACTTGAAACCAGGTGACTTTTGCATGGTTTCATTCAAAAATATCCATACAGCAGCAATTACTCGTAGCTGTTCTGTAAAGCATGTCCTTATACTTCGGATTTATCCACTGCTGAGTGAAGGGTATGTGAAATGAATATGTACTATTAAGACTAGCTTTTTAAATATCTTTTTAGAAATTTAGCTAGTCATTATGGATTTTTGGACAAGTAGAGTAAAAAAGAACAACGACAGCAAAAGAGGCAGCTGGCAGCTGCCTGGCGAGGAGCTGAAAAGCTGGGAAAAGCACTAATGAAAGTCGGGGCGAAG
This sequence comes from Egretta garzetta, assembly GCF_000687185.1. NCBI lineage: Eukaryota > Metazoa > Chordata > Aves > Pelecaniformes > Ardeidae > Egretta > Egretta garzetta. The sequence goes on from NW_009260786.1 coordinate 103,104, forward strand.
AATGAAGGGCCAGACTTTACCCAAAGAAGACAAGGGAAGATGGAAATCTGGGATGGTGCTTCACAGTAGCCTTTGACATGAGAAAAGCCAAAACTCTTCTGTATCTAGCATAAAAGGCAGGCTGGAAGATTTTCTTTCTGCACTTCCAATGAAATCAGTGACTCCTTCATTCGATTGAAGGAAAACAGGCAGCAGGATAAAGACCATAAATGAAACCTTATCCTGGGGAACCTGAGCAGCTCCGTTATTCATGGCTCTACACCCTGCTTTCCTTGGAAATCATGGCCAGTGGTTCAGTTTTTATTGAAAGGCCTCCGGAGCTGGAGGGCAGCGCGGAGAGACAAATCTCCTGATGGAACAAGAAGCATTTTAGGTGACAGCAGCTTCCTTCATTTTGAGTGAGAGGCATTATAAGGTGGTGCGGGCTTTCTTCTTGCTCAAGCAATGTTGATCCTGCAGTGGAGCTATTTGGTGCATCAGCAAGGCGTCCTATTCAGAGACATGACCGAAGTATTTTGGGCAAACAGCAGTGAGGGGTTTACCGTGCCTGCTCATTTGCCTGGGCTGACGCTGTGTCTCAGACATTGTGCCGTGCTCGCTGTTTTGCCTTGCTTTACCAGTCCTAAAACTCTCATTTACATGAGAAGCTGCTGCAGCAGGAGGAAGCAGAGACTCGAGAGTGTCCTTGGCACGGGACAGCCGCTGGCATGCCCCGGGGCTGTCCTCAAGCTGTCTGGCAGAGGGGCTGCTCCACAGCAAGGAATGAAGGAGGAGAGGGTGGGAAGACATCACAGAAGCACACAATGGCAGGGGTTGGAAGGGACCTCGGGAGATCACCCAGTCCAATCCCCCTGCTAAAGCAGGGTCACCCAGAGCATTCTACACAGGACATCGTCCAGGCGGGTTTTGAATATCTCCAAAGAAGGAGACTCCACAACCCCCCCGGGCAGCCTGTTCCAGTGCTCTGTCACCCTCAAGCTAAAGAAGTTCTTCCTCGTGTTCAACTGAAACTTCTTATGGTTCAGTTTGTGCCCATTGCCCCTTGTCCTGTCGCTGGGCACCACTGAGAAGGTGGAAGAGAAGAGCATCAGACATGATGCTGATGTGGAGACTTTGGCAGAGCCAGAGCCTGGGGACAGGGATTGGGACCCCATCCCCAAGGGGGATTACACTGATGTCACCTGGTGGCACTGACACGAAAAGAGACGCGGCTGTTACTTGCAATTCCTCCTGTCGCAGCGACCCGTGAGATTTCACTCCCGTGAGGACAGGGAGCAGTTTCACCTCAGCAGACACATCCCTGTGTGTGTTTCTGAGGCCTGAAGGCTGTGGTGGGCTGTTGGCTGCTTTTCCACACCTTCACAGCCGACTCCAGCCAGCGGCTCCATTTGCTTGGGTGGCATCTGATGCACCGCAGCCCTGCTAGCCAGATGTCAGCTTTTAGGTGGTGTCCTGGAAAACAGCCATGTTCTGGCTTGCATGCCGCTGAGGGATCAGCACATCCTTCTGCAGGCGCACACAGGGAGGATGATTTCGCAGGAGATCTGTGCCCTGCCAGCTTGCCCTCCCCCAGCAGCACTGTGCCAAGGCTCCCCACTGCTCAGCCTCCGGGGAAAATCAGGAGGCATGAGAAACTCTTGGAGGATGGGCACAGAAATGCAGACTTTTTTTTTAAGGCTTTACGATGGTAGTGGCTATCAGGGGCCATGAGCAAGACATGGTGCTGGGCTGTGAAAACAGGCCTACGGGGGGGTAAAGGCAAACACCAAATGCCTGGCAGTGATGCAGCTGGATTTTGGCAATGGTTTCCCCTGTAAACTTGGATCTCACCTCAGACACAGCCAGCAAATAGGAGAGCACAAAGGTGAGCATGACTAACCCCTCCTAGGAGGGTGCGCTCCTCATCTGAGACCTCACACAGATGGATGCTGACCTGGAGCCCCGGCCCCTCTGCCAGCACGGCTCGTGCCACCGCGGACACAGCATCTTCTGGGCCACTGCCAAGGAGCGTGAGAAACGCTTTTGCGTACATTCCTGCCACAGGTGTAGAAACCCTTCTCTGCCCTGCTCCCCGCTGCTGCGGAGCAAAACCATCACATGAACGCACAGGATCTGGCTCAGCATGTGCCAAGCAAAGCAAGGCAGCTCTGTCAGCCCTGTGCCCACACCAGAAGCCATCAGCAAGGGTTGGATTGGCTCTGAGATGCTCCGTCACTGCTCTCGAGCATATCCAGGCTTGCTGGATGTGGGGCTTGGGACCCGGACAACTGCGCAGCAGCAGGCATCCAAGTGGTTTCCCTTTGGAGGCAGCCAATCTCCCTGTCTCGTCTTCAGCTGGTGTCCTGAACTCTTGGCAGTTCAACAGTTAAATCAGGCTCTTCACCCGGCTACAAAAACATACGCTCTGCTCCTGTCCCGCTGTTGTCTGCTGCTTCTCTTAACTCATACCTTGCAAGTTGAAGGTACTCCTTGTGCTCCTGAGCCCAGATTTTTTACCCTTTACATTTCCTCTCCTTGCAGAGGAAATGGCCTCAAGTTGCACCAGGGGAGGTTTAGGTTGGACATTAGGAAAAATTTTTTCACCGCAAGGGTTGTCAAGCATTGGAACGGGCTGCCCATGGAAGTGGTCAAGTCCCCATCTCTGGAGATATTTAAAAGACAGGCAGACGAGATGCTTAGGGACATGGTTTAGTGGTGGGATGGCAGGATTGGGTTATTGGTTGGACTTGATGATCTTAAAGGTCTTTTCCAACCTAAATGGTGCTATGATTCTGTGATGCTATGACGTGAGGAAAATGTGTCTCACCTGTGCTCTGCCTGGCTTGCTGTGCCCAGGTCTTCTTTGGAAGGGCAGCCAGCATGGTTTAACCCCCCACCATCCTGCTCAGGGGGACCTATACTCCATCCTGACAGCACACAGCCAATTCAGCCTACACGGAGGCACCGTATGGCAAAGCAGCTCCACTGCCTCAGCCTCCGTGCAAGAGTTATGCAGACAGGGAAATTTCCCAAATCCTCATGGCCACCTTTGGTACGGTCTTATCACTGTCCTTCTGCGCAAACATCGTCCATGGGTATTTGGGAATTGCAGTAACAAGACTCATTTTGGAGGTAACCTCTTAAGTCTTTATATGGTTCAGCTGTTCCAAAAATAGCAGCTTTATAGAATAAGCTGCTGCCTGAGCATGATTGCCCATATCCGAGCCCTTCTAACTTATTAACACTGAGCCGATTATGCGCTGAAGGATGTGCATTAGCCACGCAAGGCACCATTCAAACTCCCTGATTTCCACATTGAAATGTCAAAGCTTTATGGTCTCTAATTGATGAGTGGGAGTTCACGAAGGATGTCAAGTGTTACCTTTGTTTTACGGTGAGTCACTAACAATGTTGGCAAGCATAATAAAAGCAGAGGAATGTGTTAGGCTCCAAATATTGTACTTCTTGCAGTAAAAGACACTAATCACGGGGATTGAGATGTTATACTGCCTGTGCAGACTGATGTCCTGGCAACTTGATCGCTTTACTGCTAAGTGCTGTATCTCAAAGCTTGGCGTGTCTATGTATGTCTCACTTGGTCACGCATTTTTGGGGGCAATATTTGGTATTACAAGTAGTAGAATCACACTGAGTTTTCCACTTACCTCTGGATGAGGATAGTAAAGCCATATACATACATTTTGAACTATCTATATGTTCAGAGGTGCCTACCTCCCCCATCTATACAGTGAGCAAACGGCAGTGGTTTTCTTGCTCAACAGAAAGTCATTCGAGGGACTGACTTCCCTAAAATACATTACACAGCTGAATATGAGCCCTTTCCTACAGCAATGTTTTAGCCTGTGGTGTAACTGGATTGGTGGTCTCTGCATGGGCAAGCTGGAGGGATACGTAGGGATTATGCCAGTATCTCACTTGTGTCCAATGTGATTCCTGCCGTGCACAGCCAAACTGGTAAAACTCCTGCAATTACAAGACCTGGGCTCATTAGCTGTCCCAATAACCAGGGAGGCTAAATCTGCATAACCACAAACAGCATTTCCTCCAAATCTCTCTTTTTTTTTTTTTTTTTTTTTCCCTATGAGCTGAAATTGTCAGACCCCCATTGACTCCCGCAGGAGATTTAGATGATAGACTCCTTTACGTTCCTTTGCAAATCCCGCTTACAATGAACATTCTTCTGCCACGAAACCTGACCCGATTGTCTCCCTCTGAATAGTCAGTGCTCATGCAAAAAGACTAATCAGTGATTCTGTGGGTGTTTTCCACCGAGTGTCAAAAGTCCCGAGGAGCTGATTGAGTAGGTTCAGTCTGTAATAAATGCTTTGCTCACCAATGGAGAGCCTAATAAGTAACAAAGCACTGAACATAAATCCTCTTCAGCCAGAGCATCAATATTTAAGAATATCAATGTTTAATGCTGTCATTTTAATTTCATTGTGTGCATTGATTTATTTCAGCATGCAGGAACAAAATCAGAAACTAATTTAGCTAATGAGTTCAGTTAAGCTTTTCTTTTAAAAAGGCAATGGAAATAAGTCAGAGGAGGTCTGATTCTTTAAAACTGTTAATTTTCAAAGGAAGAGGAAGTTGCACTCAGAAGAAGAGGTGTTTTGATCAAATCACAGACAGCTGCCAGGGGCATTTAGGGACACACGGAAGAGTTTAATTTTTTTTTTTTTTTTTGACATAAGCCACAAAGATTTGACATGAATGAATGAGTTGATTAAAATCCCCACGCTCTCTTCGCAGACACTGGCACTGAGTTGCCAGTACAGTGACAGTAGTTAATCCCCAGTTACATCTATTTTAAAAGTCAATTTTAAACATATGTTCAGTGCTGATATATTTCTCCGTAGGTGGTTTTCTTTTAGCACAGTCTGTAGTTTACAGCGTTTCAGCCAATTTCCCTCTGGGATATCAGTTTCCAAGCTTCTTTTCTTGGTTGGGAAATTAAAACTCAGATGAACAGACTGACATTGAGAAATCACGTCTGGATCATTTTCAGTATAACACAAGCCCACATGAAAGCAGGAGCTAGACAAGGAAAGACCAGGTGCAACTACATCCTACCTTGTTATAAATACCAGGAAAAAAATCCTTCTGTTCCATATAAGTGCAAAGAAGTCTGTCCTTTAACTACGTACCAGAAAGCACATTTTTTGCAGATCTGACTCCCTTTGGAGTAGTAAATCTCTTTCTAGAGACAGGTAGCATGTACCGGGGGAAGGACGGGAGCTAGCAGACATCTGGTCTTTGATTGTCCCCTCCCCATCTTCCCTTCTCTACCTGCACCCAATACCCAGAATTTTTGGCATTTGTGTGAGGGTAGGAAGGGGCAGGTCCTGGCCATACCTCAAGTCCAAGGTCTTTTAAGAGGGGTTGGAGGAGGGGACCAAGACGGTAGTTTGGGAGCAGCTAGAGCTGGCTGCAGGCTG
>NW_009260786.1:108553-109378 GCF_000687185.1 Egretta garzetta
TCCCTGGCTTCAGATGCTGAGTTTGCCAAGGCCAAAGAGGGTGATGATTACTGAATTACAGAACAGGCTCTGGAGGAGCCTGGGGGGCTAAAAGTGGGACGTAGGTGCCCATGACAGGGGGACAAAGTCTGAAGAGGCGAAATACTGAAACCCATGGGAAGAGCATTCCTTGAGAACCGCTGCCCTCATGGAGTCTGCTGGTGAATGAGAGCTGCAGACACTCCAGAGCAGCTAACTATATTGAGTGTCTTTTTTTCTGGCAGTTAACCCAGACAGCAATAAGCAGGGCATTAAGCAAGTTCTTGAGTATAAGTTCTGGGTATCCTTAAAGATAATGGTACTAAGAACATGGTTTTATCTGAGCATTGCTTAAGCAACCTGTTGTCAAGGCAGCTCAGCACCCAGCCCAACTGAGCCATGAACAACTGTCACCCAGAACAAACCTACCACCCATTTTCTATGGGTGTCACTGTTTCTACCACACCTCTTCATTTTTACACTTTGACTGTTTGTGTTTTACTCAGCACAATAGTTTTAGCCTGCTGCCGTCTTTTTTATTAGGTTTTCATATGCATTATGTTTTGCCTAAGCAAGAAAAGTGTGATTTAAGCTCCCATACATACAAGTAAATGAAATTTAAAGGAGGGAATAAATAAGATTTCAAATGCAGATGATGAATCGTGAACAATACGTGCTCTCAACTGTGCTCTTCAAGAAAGACATCACAGAAGCTGTGCCAATGTACTTTCAAGAGAATGCACCCCAAAGCAGTAAACAGCTTTCCTATTAAAACACATTCATTAAAAACAGAAGTCCTGTGCAGGA
>NW_009260786.1:109417-110529 GCF_000687185.1 Egretta garzetta
TTATAATTTATATGACCCATGCCAAGATAGGGAGACAAAGCTGGATAACTCTCAAATTCCTCCTCTTTTTATTTTTTATTTTAAATAAAGTCAGATGAAGGTAAGGTAGAAATGAATAAGAAATGCTGGTGACCCTATTTTTGTTGTAAAGCTACAGGGAAGTACATTTTTCTGGGTATGGCCCTGGAGTTGGGGTCAGCACGCTTGCCCTGCAAAGGGCGTGCCTTGTCCATGATCTTGTGTATATCATTCTCTGCCTGCTGTCGTTTCCCTGCCAGCATTGCTCTGTCTTGTCTATTTATTCTGTAAGTTCCCTGGAGCTAGGGCTCTCTCTTGGCATTTTCTTGTACATGGTGGGATATTAAGTGCCAGTAAGCGCCTATGCTTTTGCTTGAGTTCAGCATTGGATCTCTGTGAAAGCCTTCATGTCAAGGTATAAATTTGGTGCCAAAATTAAAAGATAGGCTTTGCTCATCTTAAAGTTAAGTTCTCCTCCCCACCCACCCCTCTAGCAGGAAAAAGAGCCGTATCACTAAAGCTCCTCTAAACTGCTTTTGTTCTTAGCTTTGCCAACAGTTTCATATGTGATCCTGGGGCTCCTTCCTGGTGTCAAGGGAGGGATGTGGACCCTGGTGGAGGAGTTTATCAGGACACGGTGAAGGACCAATGTGGGTGCTGTACGCACTGCCCTTTTGTGTCCCTCCTAGGGACCGAGTCAGAGGAGAGTTGTAGAATACCTTTTACCAATGAAACTGTTATCATGAATGGAATCCAAGCTACTACTATTAGTAGCAGGCACCTAGTCAGGCAGCACACTTAGTTTTTAGCCCCCCCCTTCTCCTGGATGACACCCCCACGTGCAGCTATGTGGCTGGGGCATGACCAGGGAGGCACCAGCCCCAGCACTTTACTCAGGAGCAGGAGATCATCCTGACGTGCCACAGCTTCTGGGTGGGCATTCAAGCAACCCCTCCAGCGCTGCCTACTCATATCGGGTGTGTGCATGGTCTTTGCCTGCTCGTTATCAGCTGCTACCTTCATGGAGGTGGCCTGAGCCACGCAGCCAGCGTGTGGGGTGGTCGTGGACACTGTCAGGAGGCTCTGGGTGTCCA
>NW_009260786.1:110662-143041 GCF_000687185.1 Egretta garzetta
CAGGTTTCCTCTCCCGAACCCGCTGTTTTCTGGTAACAGTTTGCCCATCCACACTCACAGGTAGCTACAGGTTCCCCTCACACGAGCCTGCACCAAAGAGGCGTTTAGGATGCTTTATGCCTCAGCAATTCCCCAGCTCATACAGCTGTTCCAACTCGGAGGACCTCTAAAATGAAGTTACATGCGCTTTTATTTGAAGAAACACTTCTTATTATAACTCCTTTTCTAGAAGTGGAACATGTCCTGAGGTGGAATTTATAACATATTCATGATGGTATCTTTGCTTTTACAGCCCCTGGGGAATGAGATTCTGCCTACAACGGAAAGAATGAGAGAAAAGAGGAACCTCTTTGCCGTAGGAAACAAAAAAAAAGAAATATTATGATTTTTCCAGCCCCTTTGCAAAAAATATGGCATGAAATTTTATATGCAATAGAGAATGTGTTGGGTATTTGTAAAAAAGATTGTATATACTTTGCTTAGTCACTTGTAATAAATGTTACCAAATGCATTCATAAGAGTGTAAATATTTTAAAAAGTATTTTTTCTATTTAGAGTTTTCTTTTACTTTCAATGCATTCAGTTTCTGAGTACCCTGGCAACCAGAGCCCTGGAAAAGTGTTCTCTGTGGAAATGAAGGATATTTGATTGTAGTGACAAACTTAGCAGTTCATTACTTGTTTGTGATTTTTGAGCTTCCTTGGACTGTACCTGTGCCTTATCTGCCCTTGCCCGCTCCTTCCCTGGCTTGCACTCCTGGGCTGCTCATGGAGGCCAGGGCTGTCACCTCTGCCCTGAGCCTGCCAGCTCCAGCTGCTCCAGGAAGGGAATTTCTTCTTCTGTTTAGGAAACTACCAAGGCAACCGACACACATCTTTCCCGAAGCACAGGTGGAACTGCAAAGCTGTATAAATTGAAAGCTTCACGCGTGGAGCTTGCGCCAGCAGCGTACACACTCACCACCCAGCTGTTTGTGCTAGGAAGAGGAGAAGCCTGTGCTGCGGTGAGGGACCTCCCCAGCACTGGTTAGTCACCAGATCCTCTCCTTGCCTCTCTGCTTTTTCCCCTGCACTGGCCCTTCTCAGAGAAGCTTGCGACCACGCAGGGAAGCAAAAAAGGGACAGCAAAAAAAGTATTTCCGTCAGCCATCCTGACCCTTGCATTTCACTGGAGGCTTGTTCTTCCAAAATGAGGCATGACAAGGAGCACTGTAACACACAGGAGTGATTCTAAGAAGAGCAGAAAGAAATAGTAGTTCTCTGAGATGGACATTTTTGTGGTGGTGACTTTATAATGAACTTTTTTCCCCATCCAAATCCAGTCATGTGGAAAAGAGATACTCATGGCTAACAATAATGGTGAATTTATTTGTATCAGATTAATTTATGAAATCATTAGTGACTTGAAAGTGTGACTCATGCTGATGCCCAGGAACCATTGTCAGTGCAGAATACCAGCTTCTTCAAAAACAGGGGGGTCAAAAATATGCTTATCTTTGCTGGGCAATTTCCCTCAGGCTTTCATATATAAAATTTTGAAGTATGAAAAAGTTTTTTCTAAATAATTGGAGGAAAAGAATTTATGGAAGTATATATATTTATATTGAAAGAGAGAGTGTGTTACAATGAAAGGAAGAACAATTCTACCCAGTCTCTCCTAAAAGCTGGAACAGGACTGTAAATTCAAGTGCATGTTGAGTGACAGCAAAAGAACTCGCTAGGCTGACAAATTAGCAATAATTAGTGCATGGGACATCCAGCTGCAGAGGTCCCGGTTTTGCAAAATGCTTGCTTGCTTAAGTTTAAAAGGCATAGAATATATAAAGGAAGTATATATCAAGAAAATACAGAAAATATGAAGAAATTCTGTCAAGAAGACTGGGAATGCTGAAATGCTTATAGGGCTTTCCAATAACATCACAGCTTAGGCTGACAGACATTACTCATTTGCTTGAAGTTAAGCACATGCTTAATTCCTTGCCAAACGGAGACCTAAATAGTATCAACTCAATATTGGCTGGAGCTTAAAAACTGCTGCCTGTGCGGCGCGCGTTCCTGCACACCTCCTTCTCCCCTTTCCCTCCTTGTAACTACAGCGCTGGCCGTAGTGGGCCCCATGTCTGAAAACCCACTGGCTGACCACAGTAAATAGGCTGATGTGCCTCGTCGGGTATCTGCAGGTTTTTATTCATCCCCATGAAGAACTTTGGAGCTCAGTTGCTATTGATAAATAATCACAAGGCTCACTGATAGATGGGAGGTGGATAGCTTTACAGCCACTGCAAAACATTACAGTAGATAAGATTACTACAAGCCATTATTTCCTTTTTAATAGCTTGCTCAATATTTTATCACAATGAAAAGGTTCACCACTCAGCAATAATAAGATATAATTAACTCTTGTTACTAGTGCGGCACAGACCGTAAATATTATGTGGCATCCATACGTTTCTAGACGACAAGCAGATTTAGAGATTTGAGCTGCATGAAATACTGTTTCTATCTCTGATTGCATTAGCTTAAAGTCCTGGAAGATGTATCCCAGATGTGCTATGCTAATAGGATTATTTTATAAAAGTGCAGACAGATTTTGGGAGCAACACCCTGATTAAGCAGTTTGAAGTCTCCGTGAAGGTTTTTTTTTTGTTTTAAATTTCCATCTGAATTAGTGGTTCTTTGGTCTTATATTAGTTTCATACAGTTGTCATAGATCACAAGAGAGTCATCATTTACTGGCAAATGATCATTTACTCATTTAGATTTCCAGGCCTCTATGCATTCGTGCTGATTCAAAGGAAAGGCAATGAATGCTTTGGGTGGAATCTTGGTACACGTAGTGAGGATTATTTATAAGTTAGCATGTCAAAAGTGATCAATGCAGTTTATAGAGACTCCTGATTTTCACATGCACATGTGCACAGATATACATGAAGCGCACATTTTATATATTTGTTATTTATGTCTTTGTGCCTGTATAGACACAACTATGATGCAGAATAAAGTCGAAGAGTGTAAGGGCTGACATTTCTTGTTTATATTTCATTTTGAAGCTGATGGCTGGATGAGCACTCATTTCCCTTTTAGTTTGTATTTGTCCCCAAAGCATATTAAAAAGACAGTGGCCCTTCATTTCTACTTTGAACGTGTCTGGTGCCCTCAAGTGAAACCACTGACTCATGCTCCTTCAAAAGCCTCTGGTGATTGTTAATTCAGGAAACGAGATGTAAGAGAAAATACTTGGCTTTGCTGTCTTGGAGCAAGTTAAAATAAAAATCCTTGGCCATGGGACTGTCTTCTCATAACACATTCCAAGGACTGACTTTCTTTTTATTGGTTGGCCTGCAACACGTTGTAGCCAAGTATTTTTCCCTACGTCTACTTTGTGGAATTAGAGCAAAGCTGCTATATCTTACACACCATGTCAAACACACCTCAGAGGTGGCTGCTGCAAAGCACTTCTGCAGGGAAGCCAGACAGATCATGGCTTCCAAGTCGTACTTGACCTCTTTGATTTTCATCACTTGTTTCCCAAATCTTGGCCAGAACTGGGAAACTGAAGTATGCCTTTCATATTCCAAGATTACTGTAAGGAAAAAAATAATTGTCAGGAGCTGAAAAAATACACTATTTTTAATACAAGGAAAATAATTTATTAACTTCCTATTTTTTATACTAGTTGCAACAGCACTATGGCTTAGCTGTTGCAGTGGCTCTCACAGTGACCTGTAGTTTTCAGTTTGTCCTGTTCTCCCATATATGAGAAAAAGATATTAACAAGGAACAAGGAACCAGAATTATCCTTCATTCAAAGTTTTTGCCCATCATTTTCATGGAAGGCTTGTCTCAGTGCTAAAACCAGGATTAGAAGAAGCTTTCCCATGTAAATCCTACACCACCTCTCACTTACTGGTGGTAGCAGCATCTTACCCTCTCTTACTCAGGCCAGTAATACAGAGGTGGTAATTGAGAATTCCCCCCCTAAAGCTAAAATGGCCTGAATATCCCATCCCATGTATTATCTCATGAAAATTTGGTTTTTTAAAAGAATTAAATTTGCATTAAAAAAAGAAGTTTTCAATTCTTTTTTTTGGTTTTCTTCCAGCCCCCCCTCATCCATTTTTTCCCCTGTTGGTTTTCTTTATATGTTTTTCTTGAACTCCAGCACTTAGCTATGCATATGTGGATTGATGCTTCAGGGAATGCTGGTAGAAAACACAATATTTTACCTCATTATTTGTAATTCAATTAATAGAAACCAGACACCAGGCTTGAATTATCCCTCCTGCCTTTTGTCATGAAGACAAGTGCCTTAGAGATGGGCCATTATATATTCTCAATGCATAGACCAGAATGCCTAAAAATAGCTTCAGCAGAGAAACATCATTGGAAAACCTTATTTCTTACAGGCTATGTTTGTTTATTGGATAACAACCCTCTCTGTAGAGTAGCTTGCTGGAATAAAATATACACAATCCATGAGCCCTATAAGAAGACCAATAAAAATGAACTTCTGTGGGCTCTATCAGTGCATAAACGCAGGAGTATGCAGCCCATGCCTCCAAAACCTACACCTTAAATACTTAAGAAAGACATGAGATTGCAGGAAGTGTAAGCAGAATAATCAGCACGGTCATAGCAATGATGTTAATGCCATTTTTTTTCATGCATGTACTGTTTCTGCTCAAAGAGCAGTCTGTTTTTCCTTCCTTTATTTCCTCCCTCATGACTGAGCCCTAAGAAAACCTAAGGGTTTGTCTTAAAACATCATGTGAGTGGGAATCATGTTGCCTGACTTCAGACACTGATGACTGAGATGTGGACAGCTGACCTACTCACCCCAGCTCCCTTCATGTTCCATTGATCGAAATAGGCATATTTTAGGGAGCAATTCATTAGCCCTATTTTAAGCATTTGCTTTAGGGTAGGCGGATCAAAAATTCATGTGGGTGAATTTTTTTCTCCAGAGGGAACCTACATGACTAACTCAGATGCGGACGCCTTTACTGAATGTGGTTATTTCTCTCTGTTGGCATCTGCTGCCATGAAAATCCCTGGTCTGGGGTAGGGGCCCCTTTTATCCAATGCAGAATGGTCATTCCTGTATTCTGGGTGGCTCCTGGGCAGGGAGTGCAAGCATGGGCTCATCACAGAGACACAGCATGTGTTGCTTGACCATTTTCTCCCAGCTAATGATTTGGGTGGAGAGAGGATTAGCTAAAATGAGAGATGGGGGAGGCCATGAGGGAAACAGTGGAGGAAAATCAAGTTGCCAGTGTCTACCTTATGAATTTCCCTAGAAATTCAGACTTGCTGTGTTTGTCTCCCTAGGCTGCTTTGACTGTTGGGGAAGAGATTACAAAATAAATAACAGAGCAACTGGAACCATCCATGAAACAGCTGCAATGACAACAGTGGGCTACTTCCCAAGGGCTGCTTGGGAAATGCAAAGGAAAACCTTGCATTGCACTGCCAAAACTAAGAGGACATTTCTGTGAGACCAAAGCCACGATAGCTCCCCCCAGTCACATAATCACATCCTTCCCTTCACTTACTCTTATTACACAGTGGTATGGATTTGATTATTCTGTCAGCAAATACCCTACATCCTTGAAATGGGTGAGTATGACATGTTTGGAAATATGGAGAACGCCAATAGGTTAAACATAATTCACATAAAGCTAATAAAAAGAACAAAAATAATTTGCATATTAATCACAGAGTTCTAATCTGCCAGAAGACAGCAGGGAAATTGATCTCTCACAAGTACGGACCGAGAAAGTAGGTTGAAGAGGGAATTGAGCTCAAAGACAGGACGCGGCGTGACTTTCATCACATGCAGCCTGAATTTAAAAGCTACCAATTTGATAGGGAGAAATCCATTAGCCACAGTGCATCAGCCCTTGCCGGGTACATGGGGATTCCATAGCTGCTCTGAAGAAATTCACATTGACTGGGACAAAGAGCTGCTTATGCACTGGTATCCATGAGAAATCCCATATAACCTTAGCAAGATAGACACACGTTGTGGTCATTTTATAAATGACTAGATAAATTACAGGGTGAGAAGTTAAAGAGCGACTTAGAAATACTCGCTGGTCTCGTTCTGGAACTTAATTCATCCTTTACTAGAATTGCTCTCAAAACTGTTGTCAAGTGTTGCGTGTATGAACTTGGACACGCAGCCCTGGTGGCTGAACATCGTGTTTGTGTATCTGCGTGTGCACTTGTGTACATGCACTGCAAAAAAGGATGAGCTGAAAATAATGACTTTGCTCCTGGAATTAAGATTCCCAGGGAGGCTAATTACAGTATACCATTGTTTGTAAGCAGGTATAACACATGGAAATACACACAGAAAGGTTGTTAATATACCGACACAAACTGCTATGTGCAGTGCACACCTCTGCAGATTATTTAGCTTTAATTGTAGAGAGATTCTGCCTATCAGCAGAATATTAATTATGCCACCATGTCAGAAAAAAGGAGGAGTCCTCGACTCACAAAAGGCAAAATGATGGAAGTTGGCCATGGTATCAGCCCTCCACCGATTTCCCCTAATGCCGACAGTGTCCGGCCATTTATATTTTGAAATCTTAACTATTTCACCAGTTCCTGCCCTTGAAAAGCCACTACTGTAGCATTAGATCATGTGCTCTTACTGGTTTATGAACGTCACCTGAGTTTTTAGCTGAAGTTTTCCATATGGGTTCAGTGTCCCAAACTACACAGCCACTTGTTTTGTAAGCAGCTGTTTCTGAGAGGGGTGGTTAAAATAGGGACCTTTGCTTATTTCGGAGGGGAGGAAAAAAGCTTATGATGACTTTTTTTAAAGTGGTCCCATGCCTGTAGGAGACTGTGAAATTTAGCAAGGTGACACTTCCTCCCTAGACTTAAGACTATCCATGTACTTTTAAGGCTTAGTTTTTTCTATATGGCTACCACTACCTTTTTTGATGGAAGTATGATTCCAACCCATCTTTGGAATGAGAAAATCTAAACAAAAGAAAGCAACAGTCGGCCAAGGAAAAAATGAGCCTACCTTTGTTTTTCTTTGCCTAAGCATGCACTGCGTGAACCAGTGCTCTTGAGGTGGGGACAGTCAGTACACAGGGAAGCACAGAAGATGCTGAGAAGAGGCAAACCCTACAACAAATCCAATATCCTTAGCATTAATACATAGATCTTCTGGTATAAACAATGCACAAAGCTAGGAAGTAGAGTTTTTACTTCATACTGACTAATATAACCAGTCATTTTTTATCCAGCTCGGAGACTTGAGAGCCCAGAGAGCTGGCCTTTTCATGTGAATGCCAGCCATTCGCGGTCATGACCTTATGATACATGCAATACACATTTTAATTTCAAGCAGATTTTTGAGGCACATCTAGCATTGCCCCAGGTCCAGTCATAGTAACAAAGAGACTTTTGAAAACAGTTTTAAAAGGCAATCCCGATGACTCCTTCTTTCCTGATACTGCTTCACCTGATCAGAGAATAAGGAGGAGGGGAAGGCAGCCTGGAAGGCTGGCTTTCTGTCACATGCAGGAGCAGGCTGGGACCCCACACATAATGGAAATGGGTTTTACAAGGTGCACAGGCATTGGCACGCACAGATGTAGGTTAGAAAATAGCCTGCCTTTCTTTTGTTGCCTGCAGAATGCATAAGTGAGTACACGTATTGGCAGAGGTCAAAGGAGACCACTTCAGATCCACTTACTCTGTGATGGGATGTAGTTTGCAGGAAGGGACTAAATTAAAGACCTACAGGTTTATTAAGGACTCCTCATGCTGAAGAATGTCACACGCTCAGGTTTTCTCCTGCCTCCTGTGACCTGTAATTTGGACCTACAATACAAGATAGGCTGGGATACTTCAGGAGTCACCATACTGAGAAGAGCTGTTGCTTCAGGCACTGCTGACATAGATAACTATGGGCCAGCATGTGCTTTATTTAGTCAAATTAGGTCTGTCTGATGCTACATAAAATCCTATTGAGCCAGTTTACTCAGCATAAGCCAGGTCAGTGACTTTGGCTAAACATGCGTAAGAAGATAACAGCGGAAAAGAACAAAGTCCATCAAACCCAGAGGTTATATCTAGGATTAGTTGTTTGTGGATGCTTAGTAAAGAGTTTAAAAAATGGCTTGGCCAGGATGATCCTTTTCCTAAAATGTCCCCCATCCTAAGCAGTCAACCACTTATTGAGCCAATATGAGGTTTAAAATCGGAGGACCAAAGTTTTCAACATTGCGTTGCGTTTGAGGTGTCTAAAGGAAAACAATGATATTCTGAAAAGCTGGATACAATTCTGCAGGTACGTAAATATCTACATTTGTCTAGAATTTACCCATTTAACTCACTTTAGGGTTGGGGCTCTGATAGGATTTTACACTACTCCCAAATTAAGTCTCTGAAGTAGATTCTGGTATTACCAGAGCAATTAAAAAGGCATTTTCAAATACTTCCTAAATCTATGGCCCCAGTCTCTCAGAAGATCTGAGGGTGGGAACAGGGAAGAATTATGGTTGAACCTAGGAAATATTTTATCTCCCACAGTCCCACAGAAAGAGTTTGTGCAAATGCTGACAGACTCGGAAGGGATGAGGACTGTCTTTTAGTGCCCTGGAGCCCTTGTCAGAGTGGAGTGTGAGGCTGCTTAGCATCAAGGAGACAGATGGTCCAGCTTTCTAGGAGATAACGTGATTTTCACCCACTTCCAAGCTTGAGCTCTGCAAACTGGCCCCTCTGTCAGTGCAGCTGGCTGCTGAAAGCCCATGGTACCTCTGAGCTTCCCTGGGGAATGGGGAGGTTGTCCCAAAGGCAGCAATCTCTATGGTGTTTGTGTCACTCGGTGTGACTGTATGGGATCTAGTTGCTCAGCCATAGTGTCGTTGACTGGCGTTGAATCTAGAAGAGTTGGTGGTGATGAGAAGGCAGGAAGACGAATGGACACACTCGATGTGTCTCTTGGAAGAGCTGAAGTAGAAAGAAGCTACTTGGATCCACAGCTTATCATAATTAACCCCGTATCTTTTTAAGCTCTGTCTGAGACCAAACAAGTATTAGGGACGGAGAATTTGGCATGTAAATCAGTGCAGCCCTCAGCTGGGGTCAGCCAAGGCAGGTTCTGTTTCTGGAAATGGGAAAGGCGTGCTCTGCCACTCTAAAGACTTCTCTACAGCTGTCACTCATGGCAGAGGGAAGGAGCCAAGTTGCACCGGGCGGTACACATTTTTTGAATAGTTTTTATACTGTCAACAGCTGGTGATTTCTGTTCACAGTCGATAGACTGCCAGAGCTGGTCTATTTTGGGTCTGTATTTGCCCTCCCCACACACATGTCTGACTCCGGTGAACTCAGTCTGGGGCTCAGTTCTGCCCACAAGCCTGTGGAGTCAGGAGAAATTTGTTTCCAAACCACTGAAGAAATGGAGCCAGTAGTCAAGCAGAATAATCTTCCTTGTGTGCATCTTGCCTCCCTGGAAAGCAAGCACTTTATGTTCTCCAGGGTTGGCCACCTCTGAGCCTTATCCTGTCCTGTTTTCAGGGCCTGTGCTTGGACCTTTTTGTTGATACTTGCAAAGCTCACCTGAATTTAAATCTTCTGCATTTCTCCCCAGTGAGTAAAACAGAAGCAAAAGCTTTGACTGACCTTTCACCTTCCTTTCTACCCAGGTCTGCAGGTGAAGGCTACTCCCTCTTTATGCTTGCACATGGGATTTCACTGGCAATAATGACACTGAGCAGACTCAGAGAAGACATGTGGATGGAGTAGCACTGCAGTACACCCTGCATCATAAAATGAGATTTTTCTATTAAGGTCACTTTGCCCATGGGAGAAGTTTGGAAACCCTTCCTCCAGCCTCCCACAGCCACATAACTGTGCTACCTTTGCAAGAACAAGAGACTTTCTCATTTTGGGCACCTGGAGACATACACCAGACAGAAGAGGCATGCCATGCTACTGAGCCACATGCTGCCACGCTATGGGAAAGCAGGGCTGGTGCTCAGTCCTGGCTGATATGGTGGATGACAAGCTGACCATGAGCCAGCAGTGTGCCCCTGTTGCCAAGAAGGCCAATGGCATCCTGGGTCGCATTAAGAGGAGCGTGGCCAGCAGGTCGAGGGAGGTTATCCTCCCCCTCTACTCTGCCCTGGTGAGGCCCCACCTGGAGTACTGTGTCCAGTTCTGGGCTCCCCAGTTCAAGAAAGATGAGAAACTTCTAGAGAGAGTCCAGAGGAGGGCAACAAAGATGATGAGGGGACTGGAACATCTCTCCTACGAGGAAAGGCTGAGGGAGCTGGGCTTGTTCAGCCTGAACAAGAGAAGACTGAGAGGGGATCTCATAAACACCTACAAATATCTCAAGGGTGGATGTCACAAGAATGGAGCCAGACTCTTCTCAGTGGTGCCCAGCAACAGGACAAGGGGCAATGGGTACAAACTGAAGCATAAGAGGTTTCAGTTGAATATGAGGAAAAACTTCTTTCCTTTGAGGGTGACAGAGCACTGGAACAGGCTGCCCAGGGGGGTTGGAGAGTCTCCTTCTCTGGAGATATTCAAAGCCCGCCTGGACAATGTCCTGTGCAATCTGATCTAGGCGAACCTGCTTTAGCAGGGGGGTTGGGTTGGATGATCTCCAGAGGTCCCTTCCAACCCCTGCCATTCTGTGATTCTGTGTGATTTTGTGAAAAGCAGGGACTATTCAGGCATTTCTGAAGAAGACAAAACACCTTTCTGGGGTAACTGTTTTACTTGGAGACCTGTCTTTTGGAAGCCTGGTCTTCTCCCTTCATCTCTGCATATCCCAAACTCTTGCCTCTCTAGTAAGCCCTTGCGCATGCATAACTGAAGCCCAAGCCCACAGTTTGCATGGAATTACACAGCAGATGACTGCAGCTTGCTTTGGCTGTACGGGTGCCTTAAAATCTGAGAGGGAAATATAAAGTGTGTCTTAGGCAGTGTATGCGATCGTTCCAGCTTAAACTGGGGTGATTCATTTCCATACAGGACTGTTTAGAGCAGAATAGGTTTGATTTGATTTGACAAGGCTCTTTCCAATGCGAGTAGCTTTATCTTGCTAAACTTAACAGAATGAGACTGACAAAGCATTTACCTTGAACTATGGTTTTCTGAGAACATCTGGGCCTTTATTTTGATTGTGCCTTCTTGCTGAACAAGAAGCTTTGTTCTGCAAGCACAGACATAGTAAATACAGGAGCTCTAGTTAGTGAGAGAGTGGTCAAGCCTTAGCCCAGTCTGGTGGAGGTGCAGAGGAGCCAGATTTTGGCTCCAGCCAGCCAGTTGGGAATTTTCTGACACCCACATGCCAGGAACATCCACAGCAGTGGGGCGTGACGGGACCTTCAGTCACAACAACCCCCATGCAACGTTACAGGCTTGGGGAAGAGCAGCTGGAGAGCTGCCTGGCAGAAATGGATCTGGGTGTGCTGGTCGGCAGATGGCTGAACATGAGCCAGCAGTGTGCCCAGGTGGCCAAGAAGGCTGATGACATCCTGGCTTGTATCAGGAATGGTGTGGCCAGCAGGAGCAGGGAAGTGATCATGCCCCTGTACTCGGCACTGATGAGGCCGCACCTTGAATACTGTGTTCAGTTTTGGGCCCCTCACTACAAGAAAAGAAGTTGCGTTGCTGGAACAAAGCTGGTGAGGGGCCTGGAGCACAAGGGTTACGAGGAGCAGCTGAGGGAACTGGGGTTGTTTAGCCTGGGGAAGAGGAGGCTGAGGGGAGACCTGATGGCCCTCTACAACTGCCTGACAGGAGGCTGTAGCCAGGTGGGGGTCGGCCTCTTCTCCCTGGTAATGGGCAATAGGACAAGGGGAAATGGCCTCAAGTTGTGTCAGGGGAGGTTTAGGTTGGATATTAGGAAAAATTTTTTCACTGCAAGGGTTGTCAGGCATTGGAAGGGGCTTCCCAGGGAAGTGGTCAAGTCCCCATCCCTGGAGGTATTTAAAAGACAGGTAGACGAGGTGCTTAGGGACATGGTTTAGTGGTGAGATGGCAGGGTTAGGTTAACGGTTGGACTTGATGATCTTAAAGGTCTTTTCCAACCTAAATGGTTCTATGATTCTATGATTCTGTGACCTGCAGGGCAGAGCACGGGGGGCTGCGGGCAATACCGACCATGGCCATACTGGGCGCACAGACCAGCCTAATGGAGCTGTGTTTGAGTCTCAGACGGCCCTTCTTCTCCTGTCCTGAGCAGAACTCAGCCACAGGCAGATGTCACTTATGGACTGCACAAGGCATAAGGCTATGGGGCACCGTGTTTCACAGAAACCCTAACAGCTTTCTCCCTGACCCCATCTCAGCGCAGACACAGCTATGACAGCGCAGGTGCGGTGACCAAAGTCCTGCCCCCAAAGATGACAACAGATAGAGAGGGACATGCAGGCAAATGGCCGTGAAGATGATAAAACAGCTGGTGTCTGCCTGCTCTGCTGGCCCTTTCCTGTCTCCCCTTTGCACGAACAGCATGGATGGCACGGAATCAGCTTGTTTGTTACTTTGCAATTTTCCTTGCTATCAGTAGCAAAGAGCATAAAACACCGATCCAGGGCGTGCTCTGCCAGGACTTCTGGGGAAGCACGCTACAGATGGGACTTTTGGAAATGCAGGTGGACTCTGCCATTGAGGTTTCTAATCCATTCCTGCATGACGAGATGTAGAAAACAATATTTGATTATACTACAAAGGCAGTGAGACACCTCCGTCTTTGTGATCCCTGGGGACTGGATTTGCTGCCGGGTCCAGGCATCCATCTGCCAGGAGCCTTGCCAGGCAGGGATGCTGCAGAAGCAAGCAGCTCGAGTCCTAGAACAGAGGCCGCCAGGGAGGAGGTGTTTGAGGAGCTGGAAATGGGATCGCTGTGCTTTGGTAGCTGAGGTGGCCAAACAAGTGAGCCCAGCTGCTGCCTTCTGTTGGGAGGGGGTATAGGAAACTGCTGGTCCTTCTCCAGCTGACCTAGCCTTTGGGCTAGCGGTGGCAGATTTTAAAAGCAACTCATTCTGATCAGGAACATAGTAATATGATAAAGTGTGCAGGGCCTGGCAACACTGCCTGCGTGTTTCTTAAAAAACTCAACATCACCAAGAGAATTTCGGTGTATCATCTGAAAAACCTGCCCAAGTCCCACCTGGTGCTTCAAAACAGCATCTCCAAGTGCTTATGGCTGTGGATCTTCCTGTGGGAGCTCCCCTCCCAGCAGCATCCCACCATGGGGCAGGAGGCAGAGCGGCACCACGCTCCCCGTCCTCCCAGCGCGGCAGCGGTGCGGACAGGCGGCCAGCCACCTCCTCATCTGTTGCTAAGGGAACATGGGGAGACGAGCTATAATTATACCAATAAAGTGTGAGAGACAGCCAGAGAGAGAGAGGGATGTGGAATGGGCATTCGTGACGGTTCCTTCTTTATTTTTATTTCATTTATTGCTTTGTAAATCACCGACCGAAGGCGTCCAAAACATTTCATGTGTCGGCCGACGACTGAAATATAAGTGGGGCCTTTTGTGCAGAACCATCAGTGTCTTCCTGAACACAATGGGATGAGAAAAATTTATCCCAGCCACCAGCACCTCCCCAAATGAAATGTACAGAATTTGAGTATTACAGAAAAAAAAAGAGGGGGAGGGGGAGATCATGGAATATGGCATTATTTAGGGCTAGGTTGCACCCTGAGGAAGGGAAGTCCTCTACTCTGAATGCAAGCTTGTGTAGCTTTGCAGAGGGAATCACGCTGTTTCAGCCAGGACTTTCCTAGGGGGCAAACCTCTCAGGATGGCAAAACAGCCTGGAAATGGTATTGCACTTCCCATCCCACTGTGAGAGCCCACCGCTTGGTGCAAGCAACCCATCCTGCCCTGGTATGGGAGCCTGGAACAGTTTTATGCCGTGGTCCCGTTTGGCACTTGGGCTTTAGGAGAAGGAGAGCCTTTATAGCAACATGCTTATCCTTTGGCCTAAACCACACCCTTTCTGGAAGAATACAGCCTGTTACTGTAAGCCTTACCCTTCCGAACCATTAATGCAAGTTACAGGGAGATGCTCAATCCGGGAACAAACTGAGTCACTCCTGTGCAGGTAGATGCCTGGATTAGTAGGACAGTAGCAAAGAATGTGCTAAAAGGAAGGGGAAAAAAAAAGAGGGAAGGAGAGGTTAGAAGGTAATTACAGATGTTTAACAATTAGCGGTTTCAGTAGGTGCTGCTGACTCAGAAGGCATCGCACCTCACAAAAGCGGTGGTGTGACCTGCACCTCGCTAGGGACGAAGAAGCACTTCCAGCATTTGAAAGCCAAGCACAATCCCCTGCTCTGTTTGTAACTGCAAGGGAACAAACCACCACAGGGATTATTCCTTGTGCCCAGAAGTGGGGTAAGAGCCAGGTAATGCCATTCACGCAGCCCAAGCTCTGCTCCAGCCTGGACTGTTTTCAGGGTCAGCCTTGAAAAGCCGGTCTTCTCTGGCATGCACTTTTTTTTTCATAAATTCTTCATTTCTTCTACATTGGTAAAATGGATATATTTTATCAGTACCATTCTAATACTGCGAGGGAGGGGGCAATGTCAGGGCAGTCTGGAAAAATAAAAAATGAGTACCCCCTCCCAAATGATACTTTGCAACATCTGATGAGTATTCGGCCAGATCAAACCTCAGATCAACAGACTCAGCCCTGCTGATTTCGCCCCAGTTGTAGACGGCCCTCCAATGTCACAGTAGGGCTGTGTGCTCAGTGTATGCATATACATCTGCCGCCACTACAGGAAACAAAAAAGGGCAAATTCAGCTCTGCTCTAACTCTGCCAAGCCAGGCAGTGCTGCAGCAAGGAATCTGGCCCTACATGGCCACGCTCCACTGGGAGCCGGGGTGCTTGCTGCCATCCGCTTCTCTTACTGTCAAACGCATGTATTTGTGCACACGCATTACTTAATTACTGACCTTAATGAAACACGTCAGTACAATGCAGTTCTCTCAAATTCCTTTTAACTTACCCATGCTGAATGCTTGGGGTGAAGCTACTCTAAACAGTTTGCATAATTTCATATGTGCCAGTCCCAAGAAACTCTATGCATTTTAAACAATATGAACTGGGCCAGAGAGCTAATGAAGTTAAATGAGGCTGGCAAATGATAGCGAACTGGACGTGATTTAGCAAATATGTCCTGCAAGGACAATATTTATGAAGGCAGAAATCTAGCTGCATGTACTGTGGGGAAGCTTTCTGCAAACAGATGATTGTGGTTCCCAGGATTTCAGCTATCAGTCATGCCTCTCGAAAAAAAGACCTTTCCCCCTGGATGATCCCTCTACACTTTCAACCCTAAACTTTCCCTTCTCAACGTGCAGGGAATTAAAGACTCCTGGCGAAAACTAATGTAACCTCCACAGGAAACAACAAATTTCTTTGGCCTCATTCGTCATCTCTGAGACTGAACAGTTCACATTCACTCAAGTGCACATGAAATCACCTCTTTTCTCTGGCAAACCTTGCTTCACTCCCCCTTGTCCCCAACCCCCACTTTTTCTACAGATCGCTAGTTTCTCAAAGCCCTTAGTTCTGGTAGGGAGCCCAGATCCCACCTGAGTATTTGCCAGTTTGACTTTTCCACACCTATTTGACTTTTCCTCATGGGGCTGCTCAGAGCAAGACAAGCAGCCCGTGGCTGAAGCACATGGAATTTGAGCCTGGAGCCGGACCAAGTCCCAGGCAAGGCATTTTTTTGCTGGCAGTTGGAGAAAACCCTCACCCCGGTGGTTTTGTGAGCACGTGCCTGTGCCATTCTGCACAGCCAGTGTTCAGCAAAGGGGGCCAGTGGGGATCATTGGTCTTTATCCCTTGTCTCAAGTAAAGCCCATGGGATGCTGCCGAGGAGATTATTTAGCTTGACAGAAGACAAATACAGGAGAGCTGTTGAATGTTTATCAACCTTTTACGTGCAAGACCCGTGAACAAGCTTAGTTTTAATGCAGAAGGGGAAACAACTGAGGCACGGGCTGCCCGATGAGAGGGCTGTGGACTTCAGGAGTGCCCCAGCTCCCCTAGAACAGTTGGAAGAGGACCATAAGCAAAGACATTTCTGTCAGGGCACCAAGGCATGGGCCAATGCCTGGAGCAATGTCTGCATATGTGCAGCGTTGATCCAGGCATGAGGAAGACTCCCTATCACCCTAGAAAAGAGTGATTGTTCAGGATGGAGAACCCTACATAGGAAAACACATACAGATGTTCTTAGTGTTTTGTCTAGACCTAAAGACTTCTTGTGCCCGCTTAGAGAAAGAGCAGCTGGGTTCATTTGCTTTGCTCTTCACACTCTTTGGGACCGATTGTCTGAAGCATCAATCATCAGTGAAACAAGGGATGGTAAACCTGGAGTGCCCTCTTAGCTGGCGACATGAGGTGTGTTTAAGGGAGTTACTGTATCTTCCTTCTCAGATCAGTTCTGGATATAGAGGGAAAAACCCCACACATTTTCCAGTGTGACACTCTCAGCTATATCTGAAGGCCACTGGAAATAATTAAAGTCTTTCCCTTGATCTCATAGATTTTCTAAAATAAAAGGCCAACTATATCTCAAAGGCTCACATTTTCTCAGCAAGTATTTCTATTATCTATCTTCCCAGATACAAACACAATTCAATGTGCTAAACAGAGACTGGTTTTAGGCATTTTGAGCCATTTTGAGCAAAGTAAGGCTAACACAGATTGAGAAGAGTCACAGAGGAGAACAGATCAGTGATGTACTATTCTCTGAGAGCTAAGACTTATTCCTGCCTGAGCTGGAAACAAGTGTTGTCCAGGATGGCCCTTCCCAACACTTCTTCTGTCTGCAGTTACCAAAAGGAGAAATTTTAGATTTTATTTCCTTGGGAGAGAAATGGAAGTTGCAACTGCATTTGTTCATTTATCTGCAGGGATAATGGCAATGAAAGTGATACAGGAACCTAGGCAGATACAAAGAGAGATCAAACAGAGGAGCAGCTGGATACCTGACACAAGCAAGCACTTCTGAACAGGGCAATTTCTGATCTTTTGAGTCAATACTCTGAGGAAAAGGACAGCTGAACAGTGACAAGGGAAGGAAACATTTCTAACCTCTCTGAAACATCCCTCCCTAACCTCTCCTTCATATCCCACTGATCAAGGCTTCTGAACCAGTAAATCACCGTGTGCCAAATTATGGGCTTTCCTGCTCAGGAAATGTTTATGCCTCTGATCAGTCTAGTAGAGCCAACCAGTTTATTTTGAAAGTTAGCTTAACATTATGGTTTGACTTTCTGGACTGCTAGAAAGTGTTCCTCATTCAATCAATTTGTGTTTCCAGGTAGAGTCAGTCAACAGATGTAGGGCACCACGTGGCTATCAGCAAAGCAGAGTGACCAAGTCACAGGAAAACAGAAAGATGCTTACCATTAGTGATCCCCTACAGAAAGTGATTTGCTCCTTGCTTATAGGTAATTTTAAGTGTTTGTTCTTATATAGCGTAACTGCTGCATTGAGAGATTGTTTTCAAAGTCCCCTGCAGTACAGAAGAGGCGAAGAGAAGGGGCTGCACCTATAAATCCGTGCTTCGCTGCTCTGAATATAGCTGCACTAATCCTCCATGTGGCACTGTGTTCTGACAGAGAGGTCTTACCCAGGACCCATCCCTCTCCCCAGGTCTGGTGACACCAAAGGGTGAGCTCCCCCCATCCCCTGGGCTGAGGTGGCTTTTGAGCAGCGGTGACCCCATCACGCAGTATGCGAGTGCATCTCTGTGATACGCACCCATGGGCGTGAGCTACTAATTATTTCTAGACCTCAAAGACTCAGCCTGTAAGCTTTTGGCATGACTAACCACCCTTGTCCACCCACTTCCTACCCCCACAGCACACTCATTCTAGAAGTCCGACTGTTAACAACTGCGTTTGACACTTGCTAATTTACCATAAGCCAAAGCTTAAACACCTACTGACCTGCTGTGTTGGAGACCTGCAGATGGAGAAGGGAGCGTATCCTGAATGCTTGAGTGCATCGCAGCTTCCATTTTGAGGCAAGGCAGTCCAGCCCCCAAAGCTTTCCCATGTTGGACAACGCTGCTCTTGTTCCAAACAGAGGCATGCTCAGCTGGCAGCAGTAAGAAAAATTTCAGGGCAAACTCTGGGTATATATTGAATATTTACAGACTGTACTGGTGATCGTTTATCTACACAACACGCATCCCGTTATTCACAGAGGACTGCGTCCGTCTGGCAAAAAACCTCTAATTTTTGGAACAAAGCATGATTTTCTTTGCTTTTTTTTTCCTCAGCAGCAGCTCAGACAGAAAGAAAGTGGACGACTGTTCTTGTTAGGAAAATGAAAGAACCCTTCTTATATCGTTCTTTCTAAAACTGCCTCGAGACTGACTTCAGCCAAGTCAAAGGCTGGCAGTTGAGATCGCTCCTTTTGAAGCTGTGGTGTCTCCTCATTGTTTTGCTGTATTTACCTCCAGGTTGTCAGAAAAACTCCATGTCGCTATAGCAGTATACACAGTAAATGCCAGGTAAATAGTGCAGGGAGCCAGAGAAAGGAATTTGCTCTAGAAATCCAGCTTTCCTTCATAATGCTGGAGCATCTGTCATAACTAGAGAGAGACTGAGAGAGTCCAATAAAAAAAGCAGGAACTTCTCCTGTGGCAGTACTGGATCCGGGAGTTAATTATTGCACTTCCAAGCATGGATGGGAAGTACCATCATTTCCAGTCATTGCCAAATGACTGTAACTGTG
Source organism: Egretta garzetta (assembly GCF_000687185.1). Taxonomy (NCBI): domain Eukaryota; kingdom Metazoa; phylum Chordata; class Aves; order Pelecaniformes; family Ardeidae; genus Egretta; species Egretta garzetta. The sequence goes on from NW_009260786.1 coordinate 129,427, forward strand.
TATGCCTCAGGAGGAGGCATGGTTTTATGCGTTACCTAACCTGGGCTGTACGTTTTTGTCCACAGCAGGCTGAGCAGGAGTGCTTCTTGGTACCCCAGGCTTGGGTCACAACGTCATCTGGAAATAGTGCTCGGGCTATGTTGTTATCAAATTGTAAGCTCATTAAGAGGTATGTTTTGAGGAATGATCAAAGCACAAAGATAGGCAAATCTCACCAAGGGGCATTAGTGGCTTTAAAGCAAGTACATATGCAGATGTGTGTATATACCTTCAAGACATTATGCACTAGGTATACCTTGTATACCTGCAGGAGTTAGATAGGAACGTCGCTAAACAAATGTTAAACAAAGGCAACAAAGTCTTTTCTGGAGAGAAAATATCCAGTCATATTCACACGTAGAGAGAAGTTGACCAGCCCCAGAAGAAAAACAAAGAATAATATTCGCCTTGAGCTGCATCAGGTTTTCCAGTCTCTGCTGTGTACTTTGCCTACAGGGCTGGAAAGCAAAGCTGTGGCAGAATGGGTATAAGACTGCAGTGCTGCCGAGAGGGCAGGGCAATGGCTTCGGGCATTCAAGATGCAGAACAGGACCACGGGACTCTTTAGACCCTCCTTTTTTCCTAGTTCAGAAAAAAAAAAAAATAAACATCAACCTCCCCATGGATCATTAGGGCCAAACTTCTGCCTCTCCCTGGATGCATTGAGGAAATCTATCTCCACAAGAGAATTTCACCTGCATTTCCCCCCTCATCCTTCCTGATGCTGATTTGGCCCCGTGTGGTTTTCCTAGAGATTACATAGCCAAGTGACTCGCAGATGAGTGGGAACTAGGGGAATCCTGTGTCCATATTTAGCTCTTGACTCAGTACCAGACCTTAGAGGAGTCACTTGACCTTCACAGAATGCACTCGGTCTGGGTGGAAAATGGGGAGAGAAAACCACAGAACACTGCTCTTGCTGAAAACCAGAAAACCTGCTTTTCTGGAAGGAGAACAGCTGTATATTTCCATGAAAACAAAATGTGGTTCATCAGATGCATCTGACTGCTACCACGCTAAATCCTTTATTAATTTAATAATTTAGGAGAGTGTCTCTTGGTTCATGGTCACTAGATGCAAGGGGGCTTGCTTGTTTATAGAGAGGAATGTAAGTGGGCTAAATGCAGATGTAAGTTCTCCTGCTCCTAACAGTACTTTCTCACTTTCCTATTTAGGCATTTAAAACACAAAGTGTCTCTTTCTCTCATCTTCAAGTAACACTCCATGAAAATAAGAAAAAAGAAAAAAACCCACAACTAAGCTGTTGTCCACATTATAATGGCTGCCATAATTGCATTTAAATGCAATACACTTTTGCTGATTAATTTGCACACAACCGAACAAGGTAAATAAACACTTAATGAAGGTTTTATTTTGCCATGCACTAATTTTGGTGGAGGTATATGTCAGCTGAATTGCTTTTCTTTTTATTGTGAAAATAGGAAAATGTCATTTATTTCTGTGCAAGACCCTCTAAAGATAGCACAATCTAAGAGTTTCCATCAGGAGTCAAATACATTCAAACACATTTAAAAAATTCCACCAGCCCCCTCCCACATTTAAGCTGCTATTCCCATGTGCCCATTACTAAATATAGCAGCAGCTCTTCAGATTGACAGGAGAGCTCCTGATCCTGGCTCCTGGTCTTTGCTCCATACGCTCCTAATATGGTAGAGCACAGCAGCCAGGCGAGTGCTCGGGGAGGACTCGAGAGGGTAAACTGGGTCCGCAGGATCGTCCCTCCCCACACCATGGGAAACCGAGCGGCAGCAGCCATGGAGAAGCTGCGCCTTAACCTTTTGGTGTCTTGGCTCCAGGGCAGCTGTCAGAGGAGCCGGCTGGCTTCTCACGAAAGCACACGACTGTGCAGTACTGAGCGATGCCAACCTCCAGCTGACAGCAGCACCGAGTATTCCCACTTGTCCCCCCCCAGCTCTCGCAGCAGCAAAGCAGGACACAGAAACATCTGGTTAGGGCAAGAAGGGGACAAAATGCTGACAGCGTTTGTTGTGAGTATGTTTTAGGCTCATAAATGGACATGTAAAGCAACATGGGGGTCATTTTCATCACCCTCCCCATGCTAGTTTTATGAGCAAGACAAAGCTTGCATCCAGTGCTGGCTTGCATGCCTCTGCAGGGCATTGAGCTGTGGAGGCAATGGAGATTGAGCCTGAGAGATTATTTCATAGAGCGATAGTTGATTTCATCTGCAACTATTTGCCAATGTTTTTATTACTAATTTTAAAATCTTTCCTGCATGACTGTATGAGTTTAGCAGGAGTCCCTGAAGCCGCACATCCTGGAACTCAATCAACAGAGCTACAAGGAAGAAATTTGCCTCTTCGCAGAGGGTCAGCAGGTTTGCTTGAAAAAAGCTACAAATGTGGCACAGGCCTTTTCACAGAATCACAGAATCGCAAGGGTTGGAAGGGACCTTGGGAGATCATCCAACCCAACCCCCCTGCTAAAGCAGGATCACCCAGAGCATGTTACACAGGACTTCGTCCAGGTGGGCTTTGAATATCTCCAGAGAAGGAGACTCCACAACCTCCCTGGGCAGCCTGTTCCAGTGCTCTGTCACTGTCAAAGGAAAGAAGTTTTTCCTCATATTCAACTGAAACCTCTTATGTTTCAGTTTGTACCCATTGCCCCTTGTCCTGTCTTTGCTGCCCCCCATCCTCACAATGGGCGTTTTGGCTCCAAAGCCTGTTCTCCAAACTGCCAAACATCTCTAGCTCATTAAACGTTTCTGCTCCCTTTGCCATCAATCTGCAGACACCAGGGAACTCTGAGGATACACGGTTTGGGACTTTCAGAGCCAGGTGGTGGTTTCCCAAACCATAAAAGCACCCTCTGGGCATGCAACAGAAACACTCATTTACACACTCCCAGCTCTTTGGAGGTTTATAAGGAAACATACTTTAGAAGACTGTACTGCACAGAGGCCAGCTGAAACAGAACCCATGGTGGAAAAGGCACGGAGAAGGGAACTTCAAAGCAGCAGCAAAGTGTAACCAGTTACCACTACAAAAGTGGGGAGGAGGAGAAGAAGGAAGAATTTCTTTGGCACAAAATTTACTGTTTAGAAATCTATCATTTTATAGCACATTGCACCCATTCTTAAATGGTCGTGAATGCCACTCATTGCTTTCTATTGATGGGGGGTGGGGAGAGGAAACAATGCACAGAAAATGGAAACATTTTATTCAGATTGCAAGGTAGGAGACCAAACATCCCAAATTCTAAAATCTTTGGATAAAGGACATCTCTAGCAGAGCCTAATGCTCAGGGAAGCATTTACATCTTGAAAACATTTCTATCTTTGTGGCTGCTGTGGGTGGATAAGCTCCCATAACTCTGGTAGGTAAAGGCAGATGGGAAATCCCTGCAGGAATATCTTGCAGTACGTTAAAGCTCCACTGAAGCTTATGGCAGAGTTCTCATCTTTTTTTTTTTTTTTTTTTTTCTGTGTTTCATTTCCACTATCAGTGATGCATGAAGGAAGCTAAAACTGCAGATAAATAGAAGTTCCTGTTGCTCAGGTTCCCTTCATACTGAGAGTGACAAATATACATTATTTACGGTCAGAATAAGCCAGTAGCTACAGTGTGTGTTTTTACCACTATAAATTGAATAAATAGGTTACCCTACACCACCTTGTTAAGCCCCACTGCAGCAAACTCCTCTTTATACATCGATCCAACTCACCAGCTAGTGTTCATCAGCAACAAATGAAGAGTATGATCTAAAATACTGGTCTTTGGAAGGTAAACTGAAGTGAGCCACCAGGAAGAAGGTACAGATTGAAGGTATCGCTCTGAAGCTGAATGCTTTACCAGTGGCTCTTGGAAATGCACACTGGGGGAAGGTAACCACCTCATCTGCTTCAGGGTAGTTTAGGTATGCTTTTAGGCAATTTAGAGCATCTAAGCTAGACAGGATGAACATCCACTCACTTGGGGGTGGTTGTTGATCACCATCTCAGCAGACTTCATTCCTTGTGCTGTCCATCATTCATCTCCTTTTCATTCAAATGCTTGTCTACTCAAGATTACTAGCAGGTCAAAAAAGCCTAATTTTACATATCTGTATAAACTGCCTGTATCTATATAAACTGCCTATATAGATATATAATTTCATATTAAAGGCAATGTTTTGTTGGTTTTTTAATGTTTATCTTCTTTAGATAAAATCTCCACAAATATGAAAATCAGTTCAATCTACTTTTGGAGTGTTTAAGCGGAAACTCTGAGTTTCCAAGCATTTATTTTCATTCTTGCTTCCCTAAAATAAAAGCTAGGCAAGTTTAAAAAAAAAAAGGGGGGGGGGGGGGGGGGAGGGGAAAACCCAAACCCAAACAAACAAAAATGATGAAACAAGGTGATGTTACCAAATCCAAGCTTTCTACAGAAAAGTCTGATTTAAATATCAGCCTGCTATGTTTGTTTCCAGGTCCCAGGCTTAGGTTGGTGAATGCTTCAAATTGTCACTTGGAATTGCTCAAATCCTGTAATGGAGTTGATGAAGTAGATTACGCAGAACGGATCCCAGAAGCAGATAAAAGTAAGTGAGATATCACTGATGCGGCCAGGAAGCCCCCAGACTCTCTCCTAGAGGAAGCCTTGCCAGGCTTGTCAGAGGCAGCTGCCCGCACCTTGCAATACTCCAACCTGAAGGTGAGACCATGAAAAATCAGGGTCCATTCTCTTGTGTGAGGTGTTGTGTTGGAAGACACTGTCTGGTAAGCTTATTAGGTGGGAAACTGAGAGCCAGCAGATTCTGGAAATACTCAGAAATGGCCAAACTCCTTGGCAAAGGTGGGCACTGTCAGGCTGTAGCAGTGCAGTCACGACTTGCAACCGCATCTCGGGTTGCTCCTCTTGCCCATCTCATCGCACCTCGCACCTCACACCCCTCTTGCCAGGTTGTGTGCCAGCTGATTCTCATCCAGCCCTCTGCATTGGCCAGGTTCAAGGAAAAAAGGGAAATTACACCATCTGTATATGCTGAAAAAGAGTCACGGAGCAGAATGTCACCAGCATACTCATGGCCTGGCAGCCAAACCACAGCTGCCATGTGAATTCTCAGCAGGAGCGGGTCTGGTGGGACGCACCTCTGAGTTTACTGACAAGGGAAAAACTGAGCTAATGATCGAATCTTGCCAGATCCTGTCAGTAGAGGCACTGGGAAGCTCTGATCAGCTTCATTCAAAGCTGTTGGCAGGGGAAACAAAGTTAGCAATGCCATTTTGACTTAATCCATCATTTGTAGCAAGAAGTCTTGCTCAGAGAGCAGCAAGTCCTAAACGTGATGGTGGGAGGATGGCAGCAGCAGCTGAGCCCTCAGCAGTGCTGTCATGGCTCCACAGCCTCTCTTAAACAGGAAGCCTTGCACTGAAGCAGAAATTAGAGGCTGATCAAGACATATTAAGCAGAGGCCAAGGTGGTGATCGCTTAACCATACTTCTGTAAACATCCACAGTTCTCACCCACAGCAGACCGAGGCGTTCGCAGTTCTCTCTTTCCTCTTAATGCACCCACCTTGCAGTCTCCAGTTCCCCTCACATCTGCATATCCAACATAAAGCAGATCCTGGTACCAGCGTGCATGGGAAAACACACAGCTTGGCACAAACTGAGTACCTGATGCTTTACCCACCTTCCCAAGCACTTGAGCCTGTCGGATGAAGGCTGATTTGGGCAGCTCTCTGTGGGGCCACTGCAAGAAAGATGAGCACCGGGCTGCTGTTCATGAAACTGCTGAATATTTTGACTTTTTAATTCCATTTCATCCCTACAGCTGAGGCATAAAAGGCATCCTGTGCAGAGCAGTCCCTGGTGGAGTGAAGACTTGAATACACAAATTCCCACATTCATGCCTTTGGATGTACTGGCTGGCTTTTTCCATGACAGAGACAGGCTGTCCTTGAAAATTAAGGTGATTCATCTCAATTCAATCTATACTAAGACATTTTAAAACCACTCATTTACCCTGCATCATACAGACACTTAACACAGGCACATTATTATTCTTCATAACGTACAGCGCTCCTTGGTTCCTACTGGCCTCCTGGCTTAACTCCTAGAAGTTTTATGTTCTCTAATATTAGATGAATAATGTATTTAGTCAATTTTTCTTTTAAATCCTGAACCTTCTATTACAGCAATATAATCTAAATCAAGAAAGGGATTTGTATGGACTTTCTTACACTGACACAGAAAAGCACTCCTTGGCCAGTCTTGGATGTAAGAAATGTCCTGCCAAATGGATGTGGAGCCTGGCAGGTAACTTCTATGCATCAGGGACTTCCAGAGGATGTTGGGGCAAATGAGCCACATTAGATATAATGCTGTCTATCTGGTTCCAGAAAGAAAGGATTTAACCATTGTCAATCTGTGTCATCTCCCAGGGATATGTGTTAGTGTGCCTTAGTCTCTCAGTTACTCCAAGTCTGGAAGATTTCCAATTGCCAAATGCTCTTTCTACCCTTTCATATGAGCTGAGACTTCTTACAACCATGGAAAAACATATAAATACTGGGATAAAAATCCCCAGCTCATCTATGAGGCTGGATACTGTGACCCCCATCAGCTCAGTTCTGTCTTGTGTGGAGGACCACATAGCATGAGGAAGGCCATGGAACTTGCCCAAGGTGATGGCCAAGCTCTTTCTGTGGCAGGCCTTGCAGGTCGCTCCCTCTCAGGGCATGAGGCACATCTGGCCTGGCAAGATGAGACTCCACACCAGTGCTGGTAATGCCATGGAGAAGGATGGGTGCATGGAGGGCCACAGGGATGCTGGCATTAGGGACCTCCAGTAAGAGCCAGGTTTTGCTGCTCTCACAAGGAAAATATCATTTTGATTAGGTAAAGAAGACATCCCATCCTCTCTAGAGCTGCCTCCCAAGATTTGCCTTCACAAAATATTGGGCATCCAAAAGTTGTGCGTACTTTTTACCAAATTGAGCAATCACATTGACTACAGGAAATGCAGATACTGCCAGCCAGCTCAAACATTTTACGAACAAAGAGTAAAGCTTCCCAATGGATTATTTATAACCTGCAGGCCGTAATGAGAGACTGCTCGGTCTGGGGAGCGAAAGAAATCCAGTAAGATACCAGGACAGGTGAGTTCAGGTGGAGATTCACAAGGCTGCAAGGAGGGGAAAGGAGACAGAGCAGTGGCTAAGGCTGCAGATTTAGTTGTGTGATGGCTGAGAGAGGAAAGGAACTGCTTTAGCAAATCCTCATCACTATCCCAACAGAGGTTTGACTTCCTTCCACCAAATGATTTGGATCAAAATCAACTTTCTAAGCAGTATCCCTCTCTCCTTCCACTCCCTGGCATTCATCAACAGCCACTACTTCTGCCTTTACACCTCAATTTCTGAGCAATGCCTACCCTTGAATATGTCTGTCCTAGAGAGGTTAGCTGCTCCACCACGACTCTGCCCTCCCTGTAGTAGCCGGTTTCACATCCTGCACGAAAAGGTCAGGTTCCTCTATTTTGTTGCCTAGGTGCCTGGTGTTTATGTGTGCAAACATTTCCATTGTTTCTTTGCGATCGCAGCTGAGCTTGGGCAACAAAAACTCAGTTGACATGGAAAACTGTTAATTTAGTTCTCAAGTAGGAGATGTGATTGATGAGGGTAGATAATCCTGATAGGACAAAAAAAAAAGGTGCCAGTTTGCCTTGTTACCATCTTAGGGATAAGTAGTTTCCTACCCTTCCAGCCGGCGGCTGGCAGTCTCGCTTCTGGAATTCACAAATGTAGAGAAATCCAATGTATTTACTGACAAGGCTCAGCTGGGGGAGGCCGGGCTGACAGGCACATAACCTTATATCCGATCACTCCAATTTCAGGCTTCAGGGCTATGAACGGAGTAGCTCGGGGAGTTGTATTTAAAGTACACAGTATGGGGAACCGACCTGCGAGCGCCTGGGGGTGTGGGTGTGTTCAGTGCTGTATCGCCGCTCTCTTACAACTGCTGAAAAATCTCCCAGAGATTGAATCTGCCAATTTACGCTTAGCTCAATAGAAATGGCAGCCTAAGCAGGTCCGTTCTGGTCTTTATTCCTTTCTCATCTCAAGGGATAGCAATAAAATGAAGCCATTCTCTTTCATAACCCATCACTAGGAAAACTCAGCAATCATCAGGCTAATTTTTTATGCTTCTGCTCATTTTACAGCTGCGTGATGCTGTGGTGGGATGTTCGTGGGAGAGGCCTGGGGGACACCTCAGGGTCATCTACACCTGGATGCAGGCTAGGGAAAGCATGGCACCAAGCAGTGCACATTTTCCATCCCGTCCTTGCCAATGGGCTTCATTTTCGTCATGGAAAAACCAGCTGTGGAGACCAGGAAGCAACAACCTGACTGGCTTGGACTTTCACCCAACCCACGCTGTAAGACATTAATTACTCAGCTGTGGCAGGGCCCCTTCCTCCACACCCACAGCACCATCAAAGCCTGCCCGGTAATGAAGCCCATCACAGCAGATGGCTGGACAAGACAGTTTCCCCACCAGAGTGATTTCCTAATGCTATTTTGGGGCAAAAAGCAGCAGATTGGGTTTGTCTTTCACAGACTTTGAAGGAGAGTGTCTGTAAATGCACCCTGCTTTTTATTAAAAGGAGTGCAGACCTATATGCTTTTTGCTATGAGAACTCATTTTACGTTCTTGTGTCCAAAGGGAACACAAGTAGCAGCTGTATGTATGGTTGACAGGATGCACTGTTGTTTGTATAAGGAGCCAGAGCTCAAGGAATTATACCTACTGTTTGTTTGTAGATAGGAAAGATTATTTAAAATTGCTCCCCTATTGTAATCAAGCCCATCACCTTTGACATCAAAAATGGCAAGAGGAGCTTGCTGCAAAGGTTTGGATTTGCATACATACATGACTTAAATCTAATCCCAGTGAAAAGCTATCATCTTGCTGCCTTATATGTGAACTTAAAGCCTTAACAAGCTTCCCGCAGCCCCATAAGCAAACAATGCCTCCCTCTCAGCAGGCTCAAAATGCTCTTTATAACCAAGATATCAAAGGACAGTCCTCCAGCAGGGCTCAGGGCTCTCTGGTGAGCCTACCCCAGGTGGCCCTGATGTGGGAGCAGGGATGCTCTCCCCGGCGGAGACGCTGGGCAGCGGGGCAGAGCCTGAGCCCTCAGCAGCCCGGCACGGGGGCTGCGCAAATGGCTCTCCAATTTCACCTGAAAAATGAAGTGCTGTTCCCCAAAGCCAGTTTTAAATGCATGCAAAGCCTTATGCAAACAGCACTCGAAGGCCGTTCCATACATAACTAAGGGCTGGGAGAGAGTGCGAGGACAGGCTGGCCTGGTCTCAGCAGCTGCCTGGGGCTGTAAACCAGGGTGGATCCACTCCCTCTTTGGGACAGGCGAACTCCCTGGAAGGTCAGCAACACTGCTCCTGCTGGGGCTGTTGGAAAATCAAGGAAACCACTGTCCTTCGGAGAGCTGGGGAAACCTAGGGACTCATAACAGACAACAACCTTGCTTTTAAAAAAAAATACTCTCGTCATCTGTAGAGCATTGCTGTATTGCGTTGGCAAGAGTGCAACAGAGAAAAAAGAGCTAGGGCTGGCTGGAAAGCTCTTTCCAAGAAAGAAACTCCCAAAGGCCAATATTTGTTTCTTACTCATTGCAAAGTTTTTTTGCGAGAAATTTAATTTTCAGATATCTTTTTTTTAAACTTCATTCAATAGTAAAACTTTTTGTGGCTGTTGATGCCAAAAAACCAACCCCACCCCACCTTTTGCTTGCGCTCACAGACTTAGACAACTTTCATGCCCATCACAACTAACTTTTGCTTCAGAAGGAGAGTAAACAAAACAACTGACATTTATTAGGGTGATCTTGAAAGTGGCTTTAATAAAAGTGACTTTGAGATAAGTTTAAGGCATTGGTATAAATACCAATGATGCAACTGAATGAAAAATAAAGCAATATGGGATTTCTGCTTATTTATTTCTTCTCCCTGAAGAGAACTGCTATGAATTCAGCGCTTTTCTATACCAAGCTGCAGATATGACATTTATCAGATATAATAATTGTTTCCTCTTACCATATGCAAAAATCCCGACACAACTGAGGCTCTCAGGAGCAGAACACTATTTTTAATCTGTGTTTCAGTAGATGAATCAGGGTAACTGCATAGCAGCAAAGGTAAATCATTACTTTTAACCAGAAGTTTTAGTGTTGTTTAGTTCAATTTTAAAACTGAATTCTCATGTGTTTTTCACACTGTGGCACAAACCTATTAAAATTGTTTCCATGAACTATGCAAGCTGTCCATTACACACAAAAAAAATAGGCAAAAGCAACTTTAATTGGCACTATATCCACTAGCTACAAGAACAAAAAAAATGAGTAATTTGTTGAAGATTGGCTCAGAAAGTGACAGGCAAATTAGAAAAACTGTATTGCAGAGAAGGAGGCATTTTCTAGATGGCAGCAGGATAAAACTTAAATTAAACTAGCTAAGCATAAACCAGAGTCCAGGATCAAATGGGAGCAGAAAAAGGAGAGTTTTGGTCTAGCAGGTTCATATCATATTTTTAGTCAGACCAAAATGCTCTGAAGGTGAAAATGCAATGACTGATTGAGGAGGTGGGTAACTGTGAATGTGAGATCAGTACCAACCCAGATATAGACAAGGAAGGATAACATTTTTCAAATATCCTTTTGAGAGTGTCACACAGCCTGGTTGCAACCCACATGTCAGTCCTTACCCCAGGACCTCTAACAGGTCCCCACCAACCGCTCGGTCACCTACCTCATGCATACCTGAGGTTCCTCAAGACACTAAGTTGCGTGAGTCCTCATGCAGGGAGGATACAGGCTCACGTGTATGAGGAGATACCTCTGCCAGTAAAGTTCTCTTTCACATTTCCTAGATAGCATTTCAGCTGCTGGTAGAAGTTGCTGAGGCCCCATTAAAGTAAGCACATGAAGACCGTGCTTTGAAATGACCACTTCTTTGTTTGCATTACCGATGTAATTGAATGTTGTGTTGGACCAGTCCTTAAGTTCTTGGAAACTTGGTTTACCTGAAATAAAACAGCTTCCTTTCCTCTCCCCTTTTGCAGGGTACCCCTTTCAATGAAGAATTTTGGGTGCACAAGATTTGAGGTGCAACAGCACGTGGCGAAGAGACATACACACACACACACACTTCAATCACAAGTTTGGGTTTCCTTCTGGTAGTAACAGCCCAGAAGAAAATAACGCTTTGTTTGGTAAGTAGCAAAAAGTAGCACAAGGGCAGAAAGCTCTAGGGGAAAAAAACCTAACCAACCAAAAAACAATCCCATTTTTGAATACTGTGATAGAATTTGAACTCCCAGCAATTTTGAAGTAGGAGTTTTCTCTTTGTGGGAATTAACTCTAACATGCAGAGGCTTGTGCAGAGAGTCCTTGAAATTTTTTGGCTCTCTGGATACTTTTGCATTAGGGTAAAGGGAAAACGTTGAGGAAAAGCTTCTGAACAGCTGCAGAAAGCTTAAGGACATACAGTCACTGGGAGACAGGTTCCTCTTACCTGGCTCCCTCCACGCACCACACATTGCCAGCAGCGCTAACCTATTTTACCTGTACAGTCCTATATGGCAATTAAAAGGACCTCTTCTTTTGCACGGGCTGGAAACCTGCTTGCTTTGCAGAGTAGTTAATGCCCACGGTCATCATCTCCCAGCACCTCCCCAATCCCCCCTGCCACAGAAAGGCAGGCAGATTCGGTGAAGAGAGCTGAGCCGGGGGGCGAAGGATGCTCCTGGGCACAGTGCTGCCACAGCCCGCACCATGGGCAGCCCGTACCACAAATCCTGGGGCACCTGCAGTGCCCAGGGCTTGGTTTCTCCTCCCCATTTTTTATTTTAGATTTTGGGTTTTTTTTAAATCTCAAGGGAAAACTAGTGACTCCCATCCCTCCCTAATGGATACATTGTACTAGAATACAATATTCTGTTTTCTTACTTCTCCTCGTCGTGCTGCCATTCCCTGGGTGGGAACAGAAGAAGTGGTCCTCTTTACCACAAACAAAGCAGCTTTTAAAACAATTTTAAAAGAGATTGCAATTAAAAAACAATTAAGAAAGGACTTGTCTGTTCTTCTTTAAAGCCTGGGCTAATATCACTGAGAAGACATCTGGACACAGCTCTGGGAATCTTTTTAACAGAAATACTTTCTAGGACATTAAAAAAGAATTGCCCTAAATGTCAAGTGTTTGTTGTTTTGGGGTTTTTTGTTTTGTTTTCCCAAAGGGCTCCACTTATGATGAAAATGCTTTGAAAGAGAATCTGCAATTCCCCCACTCAGCTTTTCAGCTCTTGTCAGCTTTGTCCCATACAACACAATCACTTCTTGCTGCCCATATCACAGTAATTTTGGCTAACAGATGTAGGCTCCAAAGTGAAGCCAGCTCAGACCAAGCTACCTGCAGACAGCACAATCATATCTTCAGTGATCTCAACCCTGATGTGGATTTTCAGGCTTAAATATTCTCTTCAGCATTTATTTCACCCAGCCTTCAGCCAGGTGCAGTTTTTAGCTGGGTGTTGTGCTTACACTCCAAAGCATGCAGCTGTAAAAGCCTGAGCATGGTTGAGCTGGTAGCTTGTGCTCCCTAGAAACTGAACATCTCCTTTTGTGGCAGCACACAAGACGCTTCAGTAATATTCAAAGCAGAAAAAAATCAGCAGGGAATTCCTGCTTGTGTTTCTCTCACCACCAACCCTCAGCACCTAAAACTGTCCCTGCTCACTTTTTGTACCCCTATTTCTACTCCATTATGGGCTAGTGCATTCAAGGACTGCTCATCACATCCTGCATCCATCCCTGTTGAGCTGCTGTGCATCCCTCTCACAGCCCCTATCAGAGCTTTTCCAGGTCTCTTGGAACCAACCGCCAGTGATGGCCCAGGCACTGCTGTGAGTGGCATCCCCGCCGATAGCATCCCCACGAGCAGCATCCCTGTGGATGGCATCCCCACAGAGCTCAGCGGGGACCAGGCCTTGAGGGAGCGGGCGGGAGCCCACACACTCAGATCGATGAGCAGTTCAAGTACAGCAGTTACACATGCCCTGCCAAAGCGCTGTAAACACACTCCCAGCCAGCAAATTACATTTCACACCCGTGGGGATGTGTGTTGCCCAGGTCTCCCCGCATGGGTCCGGGGGGGTTGGTGCCAGCACCAGTCCCTGAGCCGCACTGCCATGGGAGTAACCAGCTAGCCCAATAGCCACACATTGAGGAAATGTGACAGACTGACATTTAACCCGCCCTTTCTCTGAAGAGGCTGGTGTATATATATATAATGCATGCTAGCCTGCCAGAAAACAGGACGTATGTATCAGGATTGTGGAGTAGCTGCGTGATCACACTGTAGCGTGTCACCTTCAGTGTGCCCTTGTTGCCAAGAAGGCCAATGGCATCCTGGGTCGCATTAAGAGGAGTGTGGCCAGCAGGTCGAGGGAGGTTATCCTCCCCCTCTACTCTGCCCTGGTGAGGCCCCACCTGGAGTACTGTGTCCAGTTCTGGGCTCCCCAGTTCAAGAAAGA
>NW_009260786.1:143379-164717 GCF_000687185.1 Egretta garzetta
GCCCGCCTGGACGAAGTCCTGTGTAACGTGCTCTAGGTGAGCCTGCTTTAGCAGGGGGGTTGGACTGGATGATCTCCAGAGGTCCCTTCCAACCCTTGCCATTCTGTGTGATTCTGTGATTCTGTGATTATTCCCTCCTTCCCTTCTCCTGTGTGCTGTGCATGGAGCATCCCCATACTCTGTACCAGAAATGGCGATGCCCCTTTCATGGACCAATTTTCCCCCTTCCCTTTGCACTCTCCAGTGCCCCTCTGGAGTGGATTGTACTCCCAACTGACAGGACTGGGAGAGGTTTAGCATCCCCGTACTCTGTACCAGAAATGGCGATGCCCCTTTCACGGACCAATTTTCCCCCTCCCCTTTGCACTCTCCAGTGCCCCTCTGGAGCAGGTTGTACTCCCAACTGACAGGACTGGGAGAGGTTTGGAAACAGGATTTCACTGCCCCCACACCCACGTACCCAACTGCCACGTGCACGTTCTGCCTCTTGCCTTAGGAGAGCTTGTACTCTGTACCAGAAATGGCGATGCCCCTTTCACGGACCAATTTTCCCCCTCCCCTTTGCACTCTCCAGTGCCCCTCTGGAGCAGGTTGTACTCCCAACTGACAGGACTGGGAGAGGTTTGGAAACAGGATTTCACTGCCCCCACACCCACGTACCCAACTGCCACGTGCACGTTCTGCCTCTTGCCTTAGGAGAGCTTGATCAAACCAGCAGCTCAGGGAAGGAATATAAACTTTCCTCCCACAACATCACCAAAAGAAGGACAGCAGAAATAGGAGTCACTCCCATTTCCTCCTCTCACGCTTTCCTGAACAGAAAAACCACAAAAAAGTAGAGAACAAGCCACCAGCCCTGCTGTGCACGCACCGGCACAGCCTGACAGCTGGCTTACATGCTGGTACCTGCATCTCGCGGAGTTCATGTGGATTCGCTGATTTATGGCAAACTTCAAGTTAAGAGATTAAAGGCAAGGTGGGCGGCCAGTCACCCTTGTAATGAGTGACAAATCACACACCGTTCCTCTTTCATCCCTTTACCCCTTAACCCAAGATTAGTAGTAAAATGACACTCAGAAAGGCATTTAATTGGGGTGGCTTTATCTGAAAGATCACAGGAGATGGACGACGGCTAATTCAAAAGTTTGTGTTGCTGCTTAGTGATGGCTTTCTGAACGGAGGGGAAACACTCTTGAGGCTGAGTCTTCCCTTCAAGCTGCTATTTGTAGCCTGCGCTCCACGTGGTCTTGCAAGCCTGCGATTAAACATTGTGAAAGACAGGCACTGCTAAGCAACGGAGAGGACAACACACAGGGAGCCAGCCCCCAGGTTGGAACAGACTTCGAGCTGTGAACTCAACCTTTCCAGCTTTCGAGGAGCGCTGAATTTCCTCACACAAAGACTAGCAACCAAGCATTCTTCTTAAAATGGCTTAAAGCTAGCAAAGCTCAATCCCGAAGGTCTTTGATGCCAAAACGGAGCTTTCCTCCCCATCCACAGCTGTGCATGCAAAAGATGACAAATTAAATTAGCTATTGTTTCTCCAACTGTTTGTCGGGACTAAAAGTGCGCTTTTGAAAAAAAACTCTGGAATTTAACAATGAAACAAAACCAGCCTCATTTTAGTATTTGTATACATAAACTGAAAGCAAGAATTCACTTCTATTTGTGCATTGTTCCCTCCCCACTCCCATACCAATTAATGAATATACATCAACTGGGCTGAATGATCTGTTGTCCACGGCTCTGGATTTTTGGCTTAGCACTGATATGCTTGGCACCGATCGCACTCATTTAGAAGTTATTTGTATGTTCTAGCTTACCATTATTCCATTATTTTTTTTAAAGTGAAATCCCAAACAATTATTAATGCTCCGAGGAGAGACTCAATTGCTTTAAAAATCTGACCAAATAATACAAAAGCAGTGAGACTGTTGCACTCTGAAGAGAAGAGCTCATGACACCCTTGCCCAGGCTTCTTTTCCCAGAAAGAAAGTGCAGATTGAAGCTGTTGAAGTGAGGGGTTCATTCCTCATTGCCAGGTTCCCGGACCCTCCGCTACCACTGGGAGAGGGTATGTGGAAAGTACAAAGAAGGAAACATCAGCTTTGCTATTTCAACTCAAAGACTGCGGAGACCCAGCAAATTGCTACTACAAGTCAAAGGGCTGTCCCGGGGGACAAAAGTAGAGCAAGAAAACCACAGTGAAAAGGTTTCTTAATAAGGACAAACAGCAAGGCAGCCAAAAGCTGCAGAAGACGGGTGCTGGTGGGGCCAGCGTTCACTGCTCCGCAGCACACAAGCCCCTGCAGAAGAAGGGCTGCAAAGCAGACGAAGGCTTCTCTGAACTTGTGGGAGGGTGGAGGAGAGCCCCTTCCCCAGGGGCTGGCCATTGAGCCATATTTCCCCATCCCACCTCCAGGAGGATCCCACACCTCGCACAAATCTTAGATATATCTCTCAGTCCCGTTTTCTCCTACGGCCGGGATACGAGCAGTTCTTCGCTTATATTCTTGGCAGGAAGACTGGCTTCATAAACAAGCGTTTAAAAAGAAGAAGCAGATGCTCTCCTCCTTCAGCGCCTAACGCCAGCAAATAGCATAACCAGGGGCTGGTTACGAGACTGATTTCCACTCTGTAATTTAAGACGCGGAGCAGGTAATGGCGTGTACTGCACACCATGCGCCATAGCTTGCGTGCTGATCATTCCGTGCCATAACCTCAGCTCCTGGAAGGCAAGGCTTTTTCAACAGCATTTCTTCTTTCGGGCCAAGTTCTCCAAAGGCTGTGAGAGATGGAGTAATGTCCTTATTCTGCCTGCAACAAAATGTGTGTTCTGAACACGTAATCCACAGTCCACAGGCTGAGAAGATCAGAGACCCAGGAGGACTAGGCAATTTTGCAGGATCCATGGTGAAAATGTCACCAACCGCACAGGCTGTTCCAATGGTAATAAGCTCAAACAGGGCGTTTAAACACAGCAATTTAATCACCCAAATGATAACCCTCATTCTACTGGGTAAACCGTGCCACAGGTTACACTTTGGCAGGAGCAGAAAGGGTACCCAAGGAGGAAGATAACCCAAGCTGTACTTTGAATGCTGTTCTGAGCAAAGAAATGCAAAAGACAAGGAGCAGTTTCAATGGGAAGTATCTGAGGTCGCAGAATAGAAATGGACAATGAAATAATAAACAAAATGCAACCTGAGCACAGCACAACCCTGGCACTATAAATCAAGCAGGGGCAAACAGGCAGAACGCTTTTGAAGCTTGCCAAGCCACACTAAAGAGCCAGTTCATCCCTGGAGTGCTGCCAGCATGCCCGGCCCAGCCGGGCAGAGGCACCTGCATGAAATGCACAGGAGCTGCTGCAAGAAGCAGAAATTCATTGCTTGCAACCAGGCAGAGAGCCAGAGGGGTGGTAATCTCACTGTGCAAGCTGAGGCGTATGCAAAGATAAATAAATGCTACTTAGAAAGAAAAGCTTTGGGAATTTTTTTTTTTTTTTTAAGTATATAATGATACAATAGTTTAGGACCCATTCCACTGAGCTTTAGCTTCATTCTTCACTTTCCAGGCACAAAGGATTTTAGTGAAGTGGTTTGTCCTTTAGCATCTCTGCTTTTCCCCCATCATGGCAGAAGCAGCATGAGATCTATGTCTCTGGCCTGTGTTCTGGTTTTATCTTCTGCTTGACCCTTCCATCAAAACCTGGCATTCAGGCTATCTCTTACAGTTATTGCTTCTTCCTGTGTTAACTCCAGAACTGTCTCCCTTGATCCTACCAGATTTTTACCTCTTCTACACTCTTGACTGTTACTGCCACCTCCTCTCAGGCAACTGTTCTGGAAACATTGCTGTCCTTTCCTTTGACATCATGACCACCACAAGCATAAAAAATAATAAATATAAGAAATATTGCTGCTAAGACTGGTTTTACTATACTCCCTTCCTGACCCTATCGTCCACCACATCAAACACCAGCTTTCTGTCTTATCTTTCAAAACCCCTTGGGGTGCAGTTCCTGTCACATCATCTCATTTAGAGAAGGTTACTGTCACTCCATCACCAGGAGCATCCGCAGTCACCTGAATCTGCATTTCTCCCACAAGCCCATGTTTGCCCTCTCCCACTTCTCCCCTTACCGTTGGCAAAATCCCTTTAGCACTCAAGGAAGCAACTTTCACCCACCCACCTCAAAGCTCACTTTCTCCACAAAATATCCAGAAGAAACAACCTGAGGAAGAATGGCCATGCAGCGAGCTGGCTCTTCCACTCCCACAAGAGGAAAAGAGGGTTCAGGCTGCCCCGCTTCCCACTTCCTTTTCTTTTGCACATCACACATGTTTGAAGACCCAGACTAAGATTTTTCCATGCATACACACCCTGGACAACGAGACCTCTGCCATGACTGGCTTCAGGTAAGTACCATTAAGTGAAAATATTACTGGTAGTACTTTTCTAGTAATAAGACTTAAGAAAAATTTCCTCTCGCCTTTTACATCACCTTGATACCCCAAACTAATTCATATTAAGAATTTATATTTCTTTTAACTAGTGTTTGTGAAAGACTTCAGAATTTGGAATCACAACTAACGTTGCCACGTGCCAATGGCGTATGTGTGTATGCTCATGTATATATACATACAGACCCTCTATGTTTAGTCTTGCAGATTCTCTTATTAAAAATTAAGACCAGTTTTTAATAAAGATTTCTCATCAGAATTCACCAAGATCGTGCATCAATTTTAATATTTATTTAAAACAACTGTGACCTTTTAGAGGCTCATTCGAGGGCTTATTACATTTTTCTATCCAAAATGAAATTGCTTTAATTTTAAGGGTTTATTGTTATAAAGCTGAAGAATGGCAGCGTACAGTTAATTGTAATATGGCAGAATGCAATAAATATGGTTTAGTGCAGAGGCTGACTGAGGTGACCCACCGATATATGGCACTGAATGAAAGCGAGCGTTTTCAAATAGGAAGAGTAACAACTTGCAGAAGTCTTCCAGTAAGTGAAGGAGCTGGGGAAGGTGTGCTCTGAATGTTGAACATCCCTCTTCACCACCCTCCAGAAAGCTATAAGGGGGGGGGAAGGGCAAAGGCTTTCATCTCAGGGTCTCCCGTGGAAGCAGTGCCACAGGAAGGGATGCACGGGGCACCAGCTGGAGCAAGCTTTATGGACAGCCCGGAATCAGCATGCCCCGGGTGTGTTTGTGTTGGCATTAGCCGTTTAACGTACGCACTGAGGTGTTTCATGAGACCTACAAAAATGGTTTGTCAATTATCTTGTTTTATTTCCTCTTTCTTTCAAAATGTAGGATCCTAAGAGATCTGAGGCAGCCTGGCAGAAAGGCAGCCAGGTTTCTGGCTGTGTTTTGGCAGAGGTTTGCTGACACATTCCTGCAAAATCTTTTGGTTTGCCTGCAACATTGCTGGGTGGCTCTAACAAACAGCCAGCTTCTTCCTTTCCTTGCTACTGTCCATGGATACCCAGAACTCTGTGGAAATACAGAGGTAACATATACGCATTCGAGAGAAGGGATCATGAATCTTTCTGGCTGCTGTCAAGGAGCCTTTTCAAGGAAAAAGAGTCACAGTCCCTGAAAAGGCTCTTGTGTCCCTGGAGAAGCCTTCGTCATTGCTGGGAGCAGGCTGGCCCTAAGCGATACCTTGACCTCACCTCTGGCTCTTGCTGTCGGCGCAGCAGCTGGAGCCTCCTTCGGCCAGAGGGAACATTTTCACTGCGGATTTCCAGGGCTGGAGAGCTGCAAGCATGTCTGTTTACTGAATACTAATAATCTCCATGTGTTATGCAGCTTGACTCTCTAATGTCACTACTCATTCAGCACAGAAGATAATAACTTGAAGAGACAAGAGCCACCCCTGCCAAATCTAACAATCAGAAATTCACCTCCTCTTCCGTATTACAAGCACAATCCCATATTTTAAAAACCTCATCAGTCTGCCAGGATATTTACCCCATTCTGTATTCATCCCCATGGCTGCTGAGCACTCACTTACCAAAGCATTCGTCTGTAAAGTGGTAAAGAGATATCCATTTAATCCTGACCTTTAAAGGAAGGGGGGAAATGCTTAAGTGGCAGGCTGGATTGCAGGCAGGACAGAAAGCCTTCGCCCTTTGGACCGCCATCTAAAAGGAGTCGCTTGTGGAGGTCTTTGGTGAACTCAATCAAATTTGCAGCAGACAGTTGTCTGGGCTGCATCAGGCAGATTGTGGTAGCTCTGAAAGGGCTGAAATTCATCTCTTGCTGGCTCCTTCCTGGGGAGGGACTGCCCCAAGCACAGCCGAGGCTGTACCTCTATTGCGAGGGGGCTCGAGGGGGGTACAGCAAGTAGCTGGAAGGTATCAGCCCCTGAAAAAATGCAGAGTTGGGGCTTTTGCACTTATTTTCCACAGTTCAGCCTAGGGGTCAAACAACATGACAAAGAGAGCCTATGTGAAGGGACATAGCGATAAACAAGCCATTGCCAGAATTGTTAATGCCTTCTTCCATTTCAAAGCATGAAGCTTAATTTCCTCCTTACACCTATGATATAATTTTACAGTTCAGCACTCTATGGGGACTGTTGATATAAAAATAACTAATTAGATAAGGCTCTATTTATCTGAGAAAGCCACAGTCTTCTGAAGGCAGGCTCGCAGCAGAGCAGAGACTGCATGAGTTGTATAATGCGGTCCTGGCTTTTGAAGGAAAGCCAGACCAAGTCCTGCATCGCTCTGTTGACTGAAGGCGTACTTTTCCCCAAAAAATCAAAGCTTAGGTTGGATTCCTGAGTCTGTGTTTAAGCTTCAGAAGCGCAGCTGGATTTTTCAACCTACCAACACCCTTGAAGTCAGCGTATGTTCCAAGTGTGCTGGAAGTCAGACCAGCTAAGTAGGAGCCAAGGTCTGGCAGCATGGCCAAGAAGTCCAGAATGCTCTTCAGTGTTTCAGAGACATGCAGGAGGCCTTAGCTAAAAACCCCAGCCAAGACATGGGCAACCATCATGTTTTTCTTCCCTAATACAAGAAGCATTTCAGTGAAAACAGTGCTCTGACTTTCTTATGCCCTTGTTGCCCTGAGGACTGTCCATCTCTGCTGATGATTAGCATATAGGGTTTTGTCGCTGGTTTAGACTTGGTCAAGTTTTAGGCTTGACCCTGGGACTTTAAGTACAGAGGGTTGGAAAGCGAAGAGACGGAAAAACATTAGCTAAAGCAAAGAACTGGAAGACAACTCTGGCAGCTACCAAGCAAGATTAGCCATATATTTATCTGCCATAGAAGGTTTTTTCAAAAAAAAACCCAAAACCGAGACTTGAGAAAGCCTACCTCCAATTATATGTCATCCCTGTTGTCAGAAAACATGACACCGAGTAAGGGGAGAAAATTCCCCTACCCCCAAGACAAAGGTATCTCTTACTGAGAAAAAAATTGCTCTGATCATTTTTGTGGATTTAAGGTTGATCAGGCAGCAGCAGTCTCTCTCTCTGGCCTTTAAAGACAGGTCTATGACAACAGGAATGCTTGAAATCAAGGACATTTTCTGTCTCTGTCTCAGTCCTCAGCGATGAACACAAATCAAATGGCATTAGACACCAAGGATGTCTACCCAGAGAGGTTTTTAATAGGATCCAGAGATGGGAAAGGGTCTCCAGGCAACCCAGAAAGACCACTTTTTGCACTGGAATCAGCAGGTGTTGGACGGACTGGACACCCTTCTGCAAAGGGTAAGCAGCAGAGAGACATCCTGCACCTTCAGTACAAAGCCAGTGCTGTCAGAGCCTGTCCTGAGCAACCATCCAGGATCAGGGCCTTACGGGTGAGAGCTTTTCAGATGAATAGATGAAAATCTCTCTGGTCAATCTCATTTTTTTTCTGGATAAGAAGGTTATCTCTGCTGGATTAACTTCTTTCTGTATAGGGACCAAACATTTACTCAGCAATGATGTTCCCACGTGTCTGGGGTACTGTGTGGCTGTTGGCATACTACCTTCTCATATTCCTTGATTATTTCCTACAGATTCTTCTACTTTACAGTGCTATGCTACCATGGTTAAGGTGTCCTATCCCTTGTGTTCCCTGTTTTGCATCACCACGGGATGTCTTGTCATCAAGGCAAAGAACAAGGAAGTTAATAGCCAAAAAAAATGAGAATCAACTCTGTCACAGCAAAATAAAGATAAAGCATGGCTAGAGTTAAATGCATTTGGGCTGCAGACTCTGCATGGATAGCTGTCACAGGGGATTCTGTAGGGACCCCATGTGTCCAGACCGTTAATGTGAAAATATTGAGATAAAGTTTGGGCCAAGAAGGCAGGTCCACCCTACAATAATCTGCAAGATGAGGTGTGTGTAATAGTTAAAATGGGCCCGAATCCAATGGCGTGTTATCCCTGGCACTTCTCAGAAAAGCAAATGGGAACACCCATGCTTTACAGAAGGTGGGCTGGTGGGTAGATGGGTTTCACACCGGGACTGCAACTGCTCTGTTCTCTTCACTGCACAGAGGTGTGTGTGGTGGGATGGGGAGTGTATTGCCAGCACCGTGCTAGCTTAGGGCTAACGTTGGGCCTGATGGAGGAGACAGATGGGCTGGGAGAGGGGGACGTGTTGCGGAGCACCAGTTTGGCAGCAGTCGTGGGAGCTCGGTGAGTGCAGAGAGCCAGCCTCTGGTGTTCGCAGAAGGTGCTGCAATGGCTGCACTGGCAAAAGGCATCCCTCTCCTTAGCAAGACACAAAAATCAGGGCAGACACCAGCAAAGCACTGGTGGCTGCTGGCAAGTATCTTTTAAGCCTGTCTGGGAAGAGTTCTTTTGGGCATGAAGTGAATGGTTTTGTCTGTCCTTTCAGCCCTTATCTTCTTCATTCAGTCTGCTAGAAAGGTTGACAAGCTGTTCAAATGACCTTGGCAGCTCTGTGACACAGGTGCCATTACTGGAATGAGACCAACAACTGATTTCAAATAGCCCAAGCAGTCCTACAGTAAAAGGACTTCTAATTTCACTGGTACAGACACAACCGGTGGAGCCTGATGTTGCATTACATGAAGATCTTTCATCCAGCAAGTTTATCCAGACAGTGGACATGAGTTGCAACAAAAGATTTTCCAATTAGACATTAGAGAAAGAAAATCACCACTAGAATGAACAAACACTGGACCAGGTGTCCAAAGAGGCTGTGGGAGCCTCCATCCTTTAAGATATTCAAAACCCAACCAAACACAGCCCTGAGCAATGTGATCTAAGTTAGCCTGGCTCTGAGCAGGGGATTGGCTCAGATGATCTCCTGAGGTCCCATCCAACCTAAATTATTCTGTGATTCTCTAATTCTTCTATAATTTCTTAAAGACCTGTCACAAAATTACCTAGGCTTAAAGAAGACAGCCTGGGGATATTGGGGCTTTCCTGTACTGCTTTTATAGGCTCAGCATTAGAGAATGCTTATCCAGCCCAAAGGCAGTTATGTGACGAGAACAAAGTCCTAGAAAGCTATTTTCTCCAGAAAGGTTGAAAGATATTGTCAGATAGAGTGAATTTTGTCATTTTTATATAGACCTCTTAAGCAGACACAGCTGCTGTCAGAATCCATCCGGACAGGTCTCCCCCTTGCTTGGCTGTACAGCCCTGGCATCTTCTGGAGAACCAGAAGGGCAAATCAGAGCTTGGGAGATGCACCCCGCATGACACCAAACCAGCGTGGTGGTGGAGCAGCTCAACCAGCACCCCAGGGAAGATGGGCTGCAGAGCCCCTGAGTGTGGGGACAGGGGCAGTGGGTTGAGGGGGCGGCAGGGGGTAGAGTGGCAGCCTCATCCCCTTCTTCCCACCAGAGGCCAGGGTGGGTGGAGCACACCACTGAGCTCCACGTTTCCGCAGGGACAGCGGGAGGGTACTACGTCGTGAATGAGCAGATGCCTGACACCACAGCAGCAGCAGAAATGCAGAGCTCACAGCTGTGTTGAAGCTTTGGTATTGTTCTTTCCAAACCAAGTTCAGTTTTGTATTGCTTTTAATATCTCAGAGACAAGATCTGAGTGCACTTGGAATGGCTGAATGAAAGTCATCAGCTCCATACAACTGTGGTAAAACAAATAAAAATTATGCCAGGTGGGAGAATCAAGAATTACCATTTTTTAAAATAAGGTGTTACAGAATGTGAACGCTGATGGGATGGTGCCTTCCATGTTGTATTCATTGTGTAAGTCGCCGCTTCTCATTAAAAAAGGGGATATGAAAGAGAGGGTCCCAAAAGGAGGAAATTACTTCAGCTATCATGTTTGGGATGCTGAGATGAGACTCCACATGAGAGGACGTCACCAAACCAGGGAGTACACCTCCCACTCCCATTCCAAGGTGCCTGCTTGTCACAAAATTTGATGAAGCACAAATTCTGCCAAAATGTGGCTACCCAGCATCTCCGGGAAGTCAGCATCTTGACCTATTTAGTTTGGAGAAGAGCTAAGGGATTATGAAACAGGCAGTGACTTTTCCTGTTTTCCACCGTAAAGGGAGCTGGGGGATTGGAGGGGTGGGAATGCTCCAAATGAGAGGGAAGCACAGTAAGATTTTTAAAAGCCCACATACAGTTTGACATGACTTCTCCTGCGGTTTGCAAAGAGCAAGCAGCAGAGAGACATCCTGCACCTTCAGTACAAAGCCTGTGTTGTGTTGTATACAGTTAGTGAGTCTGAAAGGAGGGTTAGGATTTATTTTTAAAGACGCCATTTTAATTAAAAAAAAGGTATAATTGGCTCAAACCTCTATGCATAAATATGACAACGTACAGTCAGGAAGGAATATCCATGCAGAAAGCACTGCAAAATGCTACATTCGTTTGACCAAAGGGATTTCTTTATGCCCGCTGCCCATTTTTCTCCTCTCCTCACGGCCAATACCTCCTCCCTCCAAAGTTGAGGATCAGTAATGCAAGCATTATAGCAACACACATGAAATTATAAACTAGACTCACAAAGTTACAGTTATTAAATGTCTTGATTACAAAACCCAGCATGAGCAGTCCTAGATGATTACATCCATTGCAGCAGATCTGTTCCAGAAAACTAACTGGGACCTTGGTCTGAGCAGTTAAAGCAAACCACGACGTTGTTTTACTGCGCTCACCACCCTCAAAATATTCAGCCCAGTTGCTAAAATGATCACAGTACTCAAAGAGTAAGAGAATTTTTTTTCTTCTGCAATTAATGAGTCTTAAACACAAAAGTTGCTCTGTGCCACTGTCTCATACATTGCTCCAATTCCACTCATTACTCACTATATTCATTAAACTGTATCAACCTTAAATTATATCAATCCATGAAGCAGATTTGCAGCTCACTAATTCAAAATCAGTTTGATAAGTGAGAACACTTAACAAAATTAACTTCATTTTGTGTCATTCCTAAAAGCTTGTTTCCATTTAATATCTTCTGAAAGTATAAGTAGGAATTTACAGCAATGATTTCCAGAGCACAAGTAGGAATTGACAGCAACAAAAGGCCATCAAATTTTGGTTTTCTTGGGTTTGTTGTTATTGACATTGGATTCATGCTGTACTGGTCAACAGCATATCTACCTATAAGAAGGCCTGAGGTTGGTGAAAAACAATGTTGTCAGATATATTCTGGCATGAAAATTCTATAGTTCTGTATATTTCAGTAAATCAGAGAGGGCTATTTTTTCATTGGTGTTGACTGTTTAATATTTTAAAACACTCCTGATGCAAAAATATCAAGGCGGATTGTAAAACTGTAGTTGATAAAATGTACAACATTGAATGGAATAAGTGTGCTGTATTTTACATGTGATAGTAATGAGCAGCTAGATATCAGGGTGGTTTAAAGGTGTCCAAAATCCCTGCTTGCCAGCAGAGAATTATAGAATCATAGAATCATCTAGGTTGGAAAAGACCTTTAAGATCATCGAGTCCAACCATTAACCTAACAATTACATTCCATACAAGGGGTTTTTTGTACTAGCCTTCTCATCAAAACATCTTTAAGAAGTGGTTATCACCTTCCATGATTTTTCTTTCCCTTTTCTTATCCTCTCCTAAGAGAGGATTATATTAACTTTCTACTGTTATGTCCTAATGATGGTTATTTTCATGACTTCTGCTGCTGTTTTACATCTTCCTCTCTTTTTGACACAGGCTGTATGTACATCCATTAGAGAAGCCGAAGTCACTTGGGGTGACCCGCAATCAGGTCCCCCAGCTGGCGAGAAGCCAAAGGTAAAACGCTTGGGCTTGGAGGGTTGCAAGTGGAGCAAGTGGAGCCTACCCAAGCTCTCGTGCTGTCTGCCACCCTGGGGCAGCGAACACCATGGTCTCCAAAGCTGGTGGAAGTACTAGAGAGATGAAGAAGAAGGTAAGAGTAGTTGAATATTACGTACTTGTAGCTTCATGCAAAGTACTTTCTTTCCAGGTTGAAAATAAACACATGCTGAGCAGGAGATCTGTGGAGGACTTGTTTAACAGGTAAATACTTACAAAAGGTTCAGTATAAGACATTTGAGTAATCCTTGTATTACTCTGAAATGCAATCCGAAGCCTAAACCTGAGGCACTGACTACTTTGCAGAATGGCTTGCAAAACCTCTGAAGTACATATCAAACTAGCCCTGACAAAAAAAAAAAAAAAAAAAAAAAAAAAAAAAAAAAGCAAAAACGTAATGAAATGATGCTATTTGATGGAGGGGGTGTGTGTCTGCCTGTGTGTATGTGTTCAGCTCACCCAGGCCAGTGTGCCAGCACTCTGCATGGCACTCCAAGAACCTCACCCAGTTGCAGATAAAATGTTGCACCACATTGCAATGCAGATTTTATTGTCTCATCTTTCAGGAGCAGCAGGAGGCACTGAGGGAATCTGCAGTACAGTTGAAACTACTCAATAGCTAATAGAGTACTTTATTAGATCCTTCCTTACAGGAGTCTTCTGTTAAACATTTGAAATATAATGTATTGCCTTAGATAAATACGTAATAGGAATTGGGAGTTATTAATGCATCATAAAAAGTCTATTCCAGCAAAAGCGGTTACCTTATTAATTAGGAATAGCAATCCTGAAGATTCAGTTATTTATATGATTTTAATTTAGTTCCAATTCTAAACGAAAGTTTAATTATAATTGCACCTAATTCACCCAGAGGATGAAAGGGCCCATTTAACAAAGGACATTCTGCCTTCATTAAATGATTACAAAGAGAACCAGGAATTGATGGTATTTTACAGTATTGTTCCAAATCCATGGGGATTTGCATCAGATATGCTCCATAACATTTAAGGAAATCAATTCTGGAACCCCGGTAAATGAATCCATAAATTACACTTTAATATCTCAAAGTGCTGCTTTCCTCAGACAGAATTTGTCACTCCCAGGATCGATACGGGGAGCACAGGGTTAGACGCGCTTTATGGAGAGCAATTCATGCGACGGCCTCATTATACTATGTTTCGGCGTGTCACGTTGCCAGTGCATTCGTATCTAAATGAGCAGACACCCCTGCCTTGGAGTGAAGTCTAGACGTAAAAATTTGCTACAGGTTAGTCCTCTGTTTCAGAGGAAATAATGGGAATCAACGTTTAACCAAACTTGTCAAACGCATGGGGAAAAGCAACGCCCATAAAAATGATTGAAGCACTTAACACTTTGTAGGGTGGCTGTTGTGCTCTCAGGGCACAAAAATCAAAACAAACGCCCCCTTTCAGCACCAACTTCTTGAACAAATCTCTCTCAACAGAGAATTAGATGAGCAAAATTGCCCTCCAGTAATGTCCAGATGTCATCGGCAAGTGGACAGCTTGTTTAAACCCCACACAGGGAAAGGGTTTGTGGCCTCCCTTTGTTTAACTACCCCGCAGAGCGCCCCGCAGAGCGCCGCGAGAGATTTATTTGGCGGGAGTGCCAGGTTTTTGATAGGCACTTTTGTACTGGGACTCCGGACCGAGATGCCTCACTTCACAGGTGTTTTGCATGGGCAATGCTATGGTAGCTCTGGTGGGGACAGTGGGACCAGCTGCCATCTCTGTGCCGACACTGAAAGTCGGACGGCTGACAGTGACAGAGACCTATATAAAAACATAAACTGAATCGTATGCTGCAGCTAGGGAGTGCCAATACATATCCATGTGTCTGGCCCTTAAAAGGAAGAGCAGCACTGTATTTTCCTACTGTGAGGTCAGGAAAGAGAGCGTGTCCGGGGATGGAGAGGTAAAATACAGTCACGTGGGTGAAACTGTCCGTGTTAGCAAGAGCCATGGTCCAGCAGTTACCTATCACTGATGGGAATCCTGTGCCTGCCCTATAAGCCTTTGGGGATTTTTAACAGTGGATTGGACATAGCCCATACCCTCTGGGATCCCCTGCTCACGTGGTGGAGGTCCCTGGTTGGGGGGCATCTGCCTCACACCAACCGTGGGAACATCCCTCTGCCTGCCATTGCTCACTCAAGACCTCATGCAGAGGGAACCTCTTTTCCTCCTCTGCCTCACACTCCTGGCTTATTTCTGCTTTTTTTGGTTCAGGGCATTTACAAGCAACAGTTCGGTGCCTGCTAGCCCAAGGGCTTGCTGGCCAAGCCGAGGAGCGGGAGAACGGCGTAGGCTGTGTTCAGTCTTACGGCAATGGGAGCAGCTGGGGGGGACCTTGGCCTCTGCCCCCTGCTGCATCAGGACTGCACCACGATGTCTCACCTCATCCCTTGTTCTGCAAAGGGAGAGCGAATTAACGGGAGCAGACAGCACCAGACACCACTGGGCACTGCAGGAGATGGGCAAAAGCTGGCACTGCGTGGCCCCGTGGTGTAAGAGCTGAAAGTTTCCATTCTTGATCCTCATGTACATCTGCAAAAGTGTCAATCAAGGCTGGGTTTGCTGCACAAGAAGACATGAGAAGGGCTCGTTGGTGTGTTCCCAGCAAGCGGCCTTGTGTGAGCACTCTGCTTTTCACGCTCTGCTGCTTGCTCCATCAAGAAAACGCACTCCTCCTCGGCAACAGCCAGGATCCCTTGCGCAGGGCTCAGCCTCCTCTTGCTTTCTCAAAAGCGGTGCAGCAGCTTTCCCTGCTTCCCTATTTTCTAGGCTATACAGCCGTGAAAGTGGTGCCCACTATTATAAGCGTGTGCTTTACCTAGTGGATTAAAAGGAGTGATTTTGAAGCATCCAGAGTAAAAAGGGTTGCTTGGATGTTCCCACTGTAGAAATGGCCTGGACAGATGCCAGCATCCAGCCACGGTCCTATCATGTGCCACAGGGCATTTATTTATCATGCCATGGCTTCTCATCTGGCTCTGGCAATTGGTCTATAACTGACAGGAGGGGCAGGGGGCTTTTGTCTTAAAGAAAAAAAAAACAAAAACCGTACAGAGTCCCTCATGTTTTTTCAGCCTCCTTTAATGCTACCTGCACCGGGCATGAATTCAGTAATAAGAGAGAGCATTAATCCTGAGATAGGCACAATTCACCAGGGTATCCTTCTATTTGTTTTTGGAAACTGGTACATAACCACATGCACATCCTTTTTCACTAAATCACAGCAAAATCTCTGCACAGAGAGACAACATCACGTTCTAACTTGTTATCAGATCAGAAAACAACAAATGCCTCCCTTGTGAAAAGGTGCAAGCAGGCAAGGGGAAAGCGCAGCGAGAAAGCAGCAAACTCCCTGCCTTTTACATGGTTAGCACAAAAAAAATTTCACATTTTAAATGTTTTCTTTTCTGATTCCTCTCACCCCATTATGTTCAAAGGAGATGTTCTCTGGGTTACTCAGCTAAATAGGAGTTAAGACGCATCAAACTGAACTTTTTTCAGGTGGCATCATGTACAGTGAGGTACCAGCCAGCCTCATGGATTTTTGTAACAAGGGACGATCCTTCTCCCGCACCTTTTTGCTTTAAAATAATTAAGGTAGTTAAAGCGTCCCTCCTTTTATTCTCATAGTTGCAGTCTGCAAGTGATTATAGAGGAAAATAAAAACTTTTAAATTGTTTTTTTCCCCCTGGGTCTGGATGGGAAGGAGACCTTTGATCTAAGGCAATATCAAAGTCCCCAGAAAAGAAAGTTTCCCAGATGTAGGGAGCACAAAATTTACAGTGTGGAAAACATTTTATACGTGAGAGCCAGCAGTTCTCAGACAATGACAAAATACAAATCCAGAATAGCACAAAGGAAGGGCTGCTCTCTGCAACTAAGCAGACCAGCCTGGAGAAACTATTCTGGGCAGACCATAAAGTATACAGGCTCAGACTCAGGGGCAGGCAATATCTCTGAAAGTCAGCCTCCGGGAGACTAAATTTGGATACCCAAAATTAGAGGCCGTTTTTGAAAATATAAGCCTGGGTGGAAAATTTTGCACTGCACATAAGCAACATGCCATTTTCACAGGCTTATAACAACTTATTCCTAAGCCAGTGCTTCTTCAAATATGACAAAACCACCCCTCTTTGGTCAGGATGAAGTTATTTGACTAGTCAGAGTTCACAAACTAAGGCAAACATAAAATCCAAACACAAACAGTTGCAGAATTATAGCCTGGTATGTGGAAAAATAGTCACCTTGTGTTAGGCGAGCTCAAAAGGAGCTTCTCCAGGAAATGGTTTTAAAAGTAGTCTCAGAGAAAGAGACCTTAAATTTGCTCAGTTGAAGCATTATTGTTTTTCCCTGGAGAACTCGGCTGCGTGGGGCATGACGGCTTTTCCTCCTCCTGGAAAACCAGCCTCCGAGGGCATTTTCGGAGGTAGGAGCCACGCTGTGGGAAACCCAAAGCCCCTTACATCAGGGTGCAGCCCCAGAATGGCACTGGGCGATGCAGGGGAACGTAGCCCGTGGCACGGTCAGCGGGGGATGGCTTTGGCCACCCTGCAGGTTAGCCCCTTGCAGGTGTCACCTGCGGGAGCCACAACCGCATCCCACACCGGCACTTCTGTCCTTCCCACAGCGTTTCCTTACCCAGGCACATGAAACACTTGGGGGAGATTAGTCAGCTCCTAATTACAGGTGAGTTACCGAGCCAATTACTAAGACACTCCTCTGTATGACTATATGGTATATACGTTGCGCAACAGTGCGGACCTGTGACAACTCACTCCGCTGTTGCCATTACCCTGGCATCTCCCTGGCACGGTTATCCAGCAGCAGTTTCA
Organism: Egretta garzetta; assembly: GCF_000687185.1. Lineage (NCBI taxonomy): Eukaryota > Metazoa > Chordata > Aves > Pelecaniformes > Ardeidae > Egretta > Egretta garzetta. The sequence goes on from NW_009260786.1 coordinate 160,525, forward strand.
GTTACTGACATTTCCTTAATCATCCTTCCTTTTATTATTTCTCGTGTCTCTCTTACTTTGGTTCCAGGTAATAGGAACAATGTCATCTTCTTCATTTACATTTAATTTGCCTGTATTTCCCTCCTGCCCCCCGCCCCGCGTAGTTTGTACAAAAACAGTCTGTCAAATCCCTCAGAGAGTTAACACTGAGGCTTTCTTCAATTTCTTTTGACCTCTACTATAAAATTCATCTTGATGAATTATTTATGTCTGGAGCTCCCCAAGGAATTATCATTTGTATCTTCCATAGGTTCTGCCTGTCACCAGCCATTACCGAATTACATCAGCTGGACAGCAGCTGCCAGTGATCAAACCAGGTCCCTCCTCCGCCTTGCCTTTTTGCATCGCCCAGTGGACACAAACCACCCAGCTCCTGGGGCAGGTTGGTTTACAAGCCTGCTCCCTTGCCCATTTTGGAGGCTAAAGTTGGGTTGATTTTACTTCCTGACAACCTTGGTGTGAAAGGCAGCAATAAAGAAAAAAAAAAATAGATGCTGTTACTTCTGTGCATTTAGGTGGGCAAATAATGCCCAACCCAAAATCTATCCCAGCCTTGGATCAAAATATAGTTGTATCTGGCTGTGCTCATTGTCAAGTAGAAACAACTGTTTTCTCCTAAACTGGCTTAATCCAAACATCATTTTCAGGAAGCAAACCCACCCATAAGCTCCCTAAGCCCTCCTTGAAAACTAAAGCAAACCCTGGGGCATGAATATTTACTTACTCAGCAAAGGGCCTTGGTTGTCATCTCCTCCGTCATTCATCCAAAGCCAGACCGTAACACTGTCACGTTTTCCAGCCACCACATGAAGTGGGTTCTTCTGAGCTCAAGGTCCTTATTGTTAGATCTTAGAGCAATTAAAAGCTTCACAGAAGCCCTTTGAACACAAGTTCTAATCCACCCTGGCAATAATAAATGTTTATGTGTATTAAGATAAACAGGCAATAAAATCTTTGCAGGATTGGAGTTTTAGTCAGATAAAACCTCTGTGTACAGAAAATCCAAATGTGGACCTGTTTCATTTGTTTAACTTTAAACAACTTTTAACTTTGATTAACTTCATTTTTTCAAGTGAATTTTCTGTGTGTCTGAAAATGAAAGCTCTATGCAAACTTTTTGCAGTGTTCTCAGTTTCACATTTAAATTGACTTCCTTTGGCTTCTTTCACTTTTAATCTGTTTTCTCCCTCTCTCCAGGTTGCTGTGGCAAAATAAGCAGGTTCCAAAAAGAAAGAGAAAATTGTAAAGCATGGGAAGAAAAACAGAAGCAAAACTTAAAAATTCATGCTTTTGACAGTATTTCAAAACAAATATTTAAAATGTGCTTGCAAAATGTTTTTGCCATCTTTAAAGAAGCCATCCATAATACTTTCTTGCCCTTCCATTCACTGTATTGCCTTAGTTTGTCCAGGGAACTTTGTACTGAAGGGAAATGCAGAAACAATCCCAAGAGGAAGCCTTTCTTTGCAAGAAAACTCCATTCTTCTGTACAGGGGAGTTTGCTGTTAAACAGAAGAAAAAGGATGGGCAGTGAAGACTTACACTGAGGCTTCCTCCCTGGTCATCAGGGAAGGCTTTGGTTTTTTTAGAAAAATCCCTAAGTTTGGGATGCACATTGTACAAAACAGCTAGCACTAGGGGTCAATACAGTCTGAACAAATCACCTTTGAAGACATGCCTTCAAACCTTGACTCAAACTCATTAATGAATCCTACTGACGCCCACAAGTTGGCACATCCAACCCCTCTCAACAGCTGCAACCCTTTTATGGATGACATAGAAGCGGGAACTGGCAGAGGCAGGGGCCAGCCCGTATCTCGCTTTCCAATGACCCATGCTAAGAGCATGCCTCATGAAGTTCAGTCTCATTATTCATAGGGACTTCATAGGGACTAAATTCACCCCAGCAATTTTAAGTATTCCCCATTTTCATAGAATCATAGAATTTTTTTGGGCTGGAAGGGACCTTTAGAGGCCATCTAGCCCAGCCCCCCTGCAGTGAGCAGGGACACCCGTAACCAGATCAGGTTGCTCAGAGCCCCGTCCAACCTGGCCTGGAATGTTTCCAGGGATGGGGCCTCCACCACCTCTCTGGGCAACCCGTTCCAGTGTTTCACCACCCGCATTGTAAATAATTTCTTCCTTATATCCAGTCTAAACCTACCCTGGTTTAGTAAAATTTTCCACAGCTGCTTTACTATTATCATTTTCCTTCTTTGTGCCTTTTTAAGAGAGTAAGAAGAGTGTACCTGAGCTCTCGGTGTAAGACATTTCAATGCAAGATGGCCAGGTAGGGCACAGCAGTACCACCACATCTGGCTCGATGTCTCTCCATGAAGTAACTCTCAATTAAGTGTGTAGGAAACCAGGATCTTGCTTCAAATCACAGTATTTCACATGATTTTGATAACAGCGAGGACTAAACACTCAGAAAACCTTAGCAATATTGACACGTCCTGAAAATTCATTAGTCTAGAATTTAAATCTGCTTTCTTTTCCTAATCTGTTCCTTTTAAGTTCATAGGAATTGTTCTCTGGATTTGGGGTTTACAACATAGTTCTTTCCAGATCTAGCTCTGAGACTAGAAACTTTTATTTAAGTAAAAGGTCAGAAAATATAACTGCATAATAACAATTATAGGAGCGAGGATTTGAGGAAAAACACCAGCTGAAGTCATGAGAGCTGGCAGCATAATAGTCAAAACATCTTTGCTATTTTTTTTGGTGTAACAGCAACACCTTGATACGTCAATGTTGATTAGAGCCAGCTGCATCACATCCTGAAACCTATCTTTGAAAAAATGAATGCTGAATACGATTTTTTTTTCTTACAGTCACATCATTTCTAACTTTTTTCCTAAAAGCTCCAGCTTCTCAAAACACACATGCTCATGAGAATTGCGGGGTTTCATTTCTCGTGATAAGGCAATGGAAATCTTATAGGACAAAGTCAAGCAGTTAGGTACCAGCCAAGAGAAATTTCGCTGTAACTTGCATCTCATCAGCTGTACAGGGCAGAAGGCAGGAGAGGCAGGGGAGCAGCCAAAGGATTGTGGAATGGCCCTGAGCTGCCAGTGTGACACAGAGGAGGAAAATCCTGGGATGTACTGGGTGAAGTACCACGGTGGGCAGGGAGAGGTATTTTTCATACTGTACATATCCCCAGCGGGACCGCAACCAGAATGCCATCCACAGCTCTAACAAAGCTGAACTCAAGCTAGAACAGGTGCAGAGACCCAGTAGGATGGGAACGGGGGAGTCAGTTTTACTGTTGGGACAAATATAGCTTAATAGGGTTAGCCGAGCAAAAGAAAAGCTGAGGGAGATATTATTACACTTTATAAATACATGCCCGAATACCAGCAAGGCTGCAGAATCATTCAGGCTCTAAGACAATGTTGTCGCAAGAACAAATAGCCTGAAAAAAGGCATCGACTACTTTAAGCTAAAAACACCGTTGGAGAAACGGTGGTTTGTAACAGTCTTCTGACAGCAGCAGTAGGTGCCAGTAAGCTAACTACTTTTATAGCAGAAAAATAGTAAATTTATATAAGGGATTTTATGACATGGTATCTACTGTAATAGTGGGTTGTCCCTTAGGCTCTGTGCTCCTGGAAAGGTTCTGGTTCTCATGGCTGGAAGGTAGAGGAGAAATGTAAATGTAAACTCTGAAAGCTGAGATCCATGAAGGCAATTAAAAAAACAGTAAACAGGTAGCATTTTTTTTAATCTCCTGAGTTTATGTGGCTTGAATCTGGTTTTTTTAATAAGTAGGCTGCCTCATGGCTCAAGCAACGATACCCAAGTCAAACGCAATAGAGACTTGAATGAGAGGGAAAAAAGCGAACCCTTGTTTACGTCTTATTGCCCTTCTTTTGCAACCACCATGCGCCCTGTCGTTCCAACCTGCCCAGCTGCAGAGGCTGGCTCCTGAGGATTTCCTCAGCTTTGGCCAAAAGGGGAGTTTGCCTGCCCAGAACTGCCAGACCCACCTCAGCCAAGGGAAAACCCAAGGAAGTGGGAACAACGAGTCTGATCTTGGTCCTCTGCTATAGCCAGGGATGGATTATATGACCAGATCCTTCCTGCTCAGAACATCCCAGGTCCCTGTTATGCCACAGTTTTGTCAGAGGAAAAAAAAAAAAAAAAAAATC
>NW_009260786.1:164901-173212 GCF_000687185.1 Egretta garzetta
AAAAAAAATCTCCTCAAAGACCTGTAGCAGCTGTCTCCCTCCTGTTTCTAATCTAGCCCACGTGAGCCCACTCCAGAGGCACCTTTTTGGCAAGCAGGCCAAGTGGGTTCTACCAGGTGGGAAATGTTTCTGCTTCATGTCCTTCAAAGGCAGAGGTATGCTTGCCCTCAGCTTGATTTCACACACATTTCATTCGCAGGCTCTGAAAAGGCTACCAGCGTTGCTGCTCCCACAAAACGGATCATAAATATCTGCACGGGTAAGTATTTCACTGAAGGCCCTCGGAGTGCAACCCCATAACTCCTGTAGAGTCATTGGCCATAGAGAATAATTTGTCTGAGTCACTACCAGAGGAAGGAGGAAATTTGGGGTTGAAAGGTATCTGCTGTGAGAAGACATCAGCGTGCCTTTCTGGCAGCTCTGCCTGCACTGATTTGCTGCAGGCAATTCTCAATCAACACATGAAGAGCACTGGCAGGAGCTACCTCCTAATTATAAATCATTTAGTCAATCAAAATATAGCTCCTCAGATACGCAAAGATTCCATTTCTTCTCAAGAGCCTTACATGGAAAGAGAAATGGAAATGCTGTACCAAGAGGAGGGAAAAAAGCTTTATTTAAAAGTGACAAAAAATGAAAGCTTCAGGATCCCATTTGTGGTGTAACTTATAGCAACTTAGGTACTTGTCAAAGCTAATTAAGACGGGCCATCTGCAAACGCTTATGATGGGAAACATTCCCCCCGTGCCAGCAGTACAGTGTGTTACAGCCTGCTCACATCCCACCCCGACAAGCGCTAAGATACTTTGCCTGATGCCACCAGTCCCAGGGTAGGGAGCACGTTCCTCTGCCGGCAGTGTGAGGGAGCTTCACTTGAGCATTGCCCTTGGGTTCTGCAGGAACCAGGCAGGAAAGGAGAGGGGAAGCTGGTGAGGGGTCTGGAGCACAAGTCTTACGAGTTGTGGCTGAGGGAACTGGGGTTGTTTAGTCTGGAGAAGAGAAGGCTGAGGGGAGATCTTATCGCCCTCTACAGCTGCCTGACAGGAGGCTGTAACCAGGTGGGGGTCGGCCTCTTCTCCCTGGTAATGGGCAATAGGATGAGGGGAAATGGCCTCAAGTTGCACCAGGGGCAGTTTAGGTTGGACATTAGGAAAAATTTCTTCACCACAAGGGTTGTCAAGCATTGGAAGGGGGTGCTCAGGGGAGGGGTCAAGTCCCCATCCCTGGAGGTATTTAAAAGATGGGCAGACAAGGTGCTTAGGGACACGGTTTAGTGGTGGGATGGCAGGGTTAGGTTAACGGTTGGACTTGATGATCTTAAAGGTCTTTTCCAACCTAAATGATTCTATGATTCTATGAAGCATCCCTGCCTGGTGCATGCCGTTAGGGACAGGAGCAGCCTGCGGGGAGCAGGGCCACTGTCACCCTCACACAGCTCGGGGGTACAGCCCACTCTCAGGCCAGCTCCCACCGGTGAGCTGGGGTACCCTACACCAGCAACTTCACCTTCAAAGCACCGTACAAAGCAATTCCCTGCCTTTGGCAAGCGGTTTGCAGGCAGAGCCGTGAGCGGTGACAGGCTAGCTCGGGAGCAACAAGGGCTGCTGGCTCAGCCCAGCACGGCAGGCAGAGGGGTGGCCGTGGAGGAGCAGGTCCAGCAGGGCAAAACAGCTCACAGGACTGACACCCAGGCCCGTTGCTAGTGTGCAGCGCCCTTCATACACAAATGTTTTGTTTCTCCTTAGCAACGCTGCTTTTTTTTTTTGGTCCACCAAGTGTTCTTTGTACCCTGGGGAAGCCAGAGGCGCTGCCGCCTCCATGCAGGGTAGCCAGGGGCCAGCAGCCCAGGGCTCCCCTAGGCAAAGCTGTCTCTGCACAGACCTTTGCAAAGGCCTCTCAAATCTTAGAGGCCATTTTGGAAGCATCACAGCTGGATGTGACAAGTACTGGGATCTTTAGAAATCCTTCTTTTTTTTTTTTTTTCCCCCCTAGCTGTGGGCTTTACAAACTGCCTCGGCTTTGGGATTTCTTTTTTTGCTGAAGTTTATCGACCCAGTATAGGTGCATGGACATGGGCTTTAATCCCAAAGGAGAAATTGCAGTTGCCAAGCAGGGTAAGCTACAAAAGCAGCTCTCCTGTTGCTGAAAGCCCACTTCGGAAAAAGCGAGAAGGACCACCCATCCTTGGGGTGACACCCACCGCCTGCTCACTGTGCCCCCCCCGCCGGTGAAGCAGGGACTCCCATGGTGAGAGCTGGCTTTGAGGTGTGTGCAACGCAAAGATGTCAGGCTTATACTGAACCTTCAAGGAGGCCAAAGGAAAATGAAGCCACATCTCTTCCCTTTGTAAAGCACTACAAAGAACGCCTGCAGAGTTTTTGGTATTGTTTTTCAAAAAATCATACATGCATACATATATATCACACATCCATCCATATATATATATACACACGCACACACATTCTTTAAGTTTAGGTCCTGCTCATCTGTCAGGAGATGGTATTAGAGTAGATCTCTATATGAGGTATATCTGTAGTGTCTGCAAGCACTCCATGCGCTTGGGGAAAAAAAAGAAAATCAATGTGGAATTTTTACTGCCACACTGAAGCTGAAGTAAAAATCTTAATATTATCTCTTTATTCAGGTAATTTGAATTAAAGAGGTCTTACGAAATAAATCAATACTATATTTGAAAACTGAGTTTGGCCAAAGGTCTTTGTAGTGCTGTTGTCAATTGCTTTGCTTTTCTGCTTGGTGGACACGTCTCTCACGCATTATGTTTAATCAAGGTTTAATACTTCACTGCACCTCTCTTCGGCAATGCGTTGCATTTAGAGAGTCCTATATGGATCCGGTGGGTGCTATGCACAGGGCACTGTCAGGTCAGACAGTCTCTGAATGAGAACTTCTGGTTTTCCCAGCACCAATGTTAGTTATAAAGTAATACTTCACCGTTTGCAGCTACTCCAGACACTATCTTTAGGTACGTAAGGTATGCATAGTCATGTCCAGCTTGCAGATAACCAAACCAAAGCAAAGCAATGAAAACACAGTCTACAAAAAAGGGAAAACAGTTCCCACTCTGTTAGCAGGAACGCTGCATTTGCTACCTCCCAGGGCGGCAGACAGAGCTCCCAGCCCAGGAAATTCTCAGCAGAACCTCTCCCTACCTCCAGCTATATCCCAAACTTGCTCCAAAAAGATGTCATGACCTTGCTTTTGTAGGCTCCTTTTCCCCCTCAAAGTGATGGACACAAGCAGAACAAGGTTAACGGCTGGCGTGGAGACGGGAACACAGAAGCTGGAGGTGAATGTGCATTCCCCATCTTCGGAGTTTGGCACTATGCTAGACTTTCTGTTTATTGTTGGGAAAAAGCTAAAGAAACATTATTTTTGCAGTACTCCCTATCCCAAAGTGCTCAATAGTCGGCAGACATCCAAGACTCACCACAGCCAGAGGCTGGAAAGCACTTCTTAGAAACAAACAAATGAACAAGCAAACAAACAACAGGCAAAGCCAAACGGGGAAAACAACACAGAGAGACCCCAGCTCCAGGAGTCGCAAAGGATTTCTGCGAAGGAACAGAAACTGGTTCTATCAATGCCACTTTTCCTCCGCTATAGCATCTCTTGATGGCTGGGAGATGTCTGGTATCGTGTTCTCAAGACAAAGACATGGAATGTTCTTTCTCTCAGGAACATTAAAATATAAACCTCAAGACTATGCTAGCAGTAGAATTGCATTATAAATCATGGTTTTTAAAGAGATGCATAATGGTATTTTTAAAGTTCTAGCCACAGAAAAGACCCTTTAATGTTACCCTTTAATTATTAGCATGGGTTAAAATGACAAGCTCTCAGAGAAAGATGTTTTTCCACTGAAATAATAGGTTATCAATGGTTTTCAGACACCGAGATGCATTTAAGACTTTCCCAGTCTCAACCCAATCTCGCCATAATTATTGAGCCTTCAGTGAACCCAGGAAAGATCATGCTTACATCAAATTTGGCCTGATTTGTCTTACAGGTATCTTTTTCCTTCTAAATACCAGTTCCTGACCGTAGACAGCTCTATACAGATACTTCCCTTAATATTTACCTGCTTTTTAATTTCCCACATTCTGATGAAAAGTAAAATTCATGCTGGATCTTTCAATAAGATTTTAAAACAGGATTTTTAAGAAAAGCAGCAGCAACTAGAAGTGAAAAACATGGTACCTGACGATGGTAACACTCCTCACATTCTTTACATGGTTTGCTGTAAAAAAAACACCCAAGAGATGCACAGCTGACATCCAAAGGAAGCCACAATTTCTTCGCAAAAGGAAGTTCTGTGGAGATAACAGCAGTTACAGACCGTTGCTCGGGGCGGGATTTCACAGGCCTGGCTTTAGGAGGGGATCTGAGCTCTCCGCCAGAGACCCGAGAGGGAGCCGCGCTGGCAGAGGGCAACGCAGTTTTCCCCACCAGCTACTGGGAGTCTCGGCAAACGGCACAGGCCAAAACCCAGCTTCCAGACAACTGGTGAGATGGGCCCTACCCTTCTTCAAATGAGAATGCCCATGTGGCAGAGGTGTACAAGAGCTGGCCAGAAGGAGAGATGGCTGGGGGAGAGGGAGAGAGACTGATGAGAAGGAAAAGAAATCCATTAAAAGAGCTAAAATAACTAAAAAAACCAAAAAGGCCCTTGTCCTCAGAAGAGCACAGTAATTAACAAATAGGTTTTAATCCGCAAAGATGTAACTTTTGGCTTGCTGCTCGTTGGGGCTGTAAACTGTGTTTATCTGTATTTCATCTCGATGGGGTTTGTGCTCTGGAAACTCCCAATTATGCTGAAGAAGAGGCACTGAAGGGCGGTTCAGATCCCTTGATTTCAGCTGGGGCTCACCCGCGCCAGAAGGCTCTTCCGTGCAGCGGCTCGGGGTGTCCACCGACATCCCCGAGAAGGGAATGCGGCCCGTTAGTCATGAGGCAGTTCTGTCCCGACCAGCGAAATGACTGCGGATGCGCATGTGAACAGAACGCAGCCTACCAGCCTCGTGCAGTACGGCCTCATTACTCTGGGGCTCTACGAAGTCTGACAAGCTCTGGAAAAGCTGGTCTGACTCAAAAATCGGTGCAGAAATCTGGGCGCTTTTTAAAGCAGTTTTAAGGAAAAGAACATACACTGCACCTTTCTCAAGCACGTATTTCTTACAAAATCAGATTGTGATTTTAAAAAATCTTTTAAAAGCAGCTAAAAAACCAATTAAAACACCCACGCAGGCAAAATTCCTGCCAAAGATGTTTTACTCTCGAGTGTGGGGGCAAATAAAAACACAACAGTAAGTCCTGAGAAGAACTTGAGAAAGCTCGGGGCAAGAGCAGCCTTTGGGCAATGCTCAAGGCTGCGGAGGCAGGTGAAGCAGCAGCCAAGTCACCCTCCAGCTCCGGGTGATTCCTGCACCAGCCACCAGAAAGCAGGCTGGGGGGCAAAGGCGCTGCTGGCACCGACGGGGGCAGGCTGGGAGAGGGCTTTCCCACCTGCAAGGAACGCCAGCGCTCCGAGGGCTCTCTTTACGACCAGAAAAAAACCCAAACTACAACGGAGAGAAGTAAAGTGGGACATAAAATTTTATTCTGAAATGATCTCTGGCCACAACGATAAAATGTAACAAATATTCACTAGAACAGTCTTAACTCCTGTCATCAGCTGTACAATACATACAGTATCATAAAACTGGCCACTAGGATTAAAACCCACTACAACATCTTTAATGTTAAGTGGCAACAGCAGCATCTCACAGAAAATTATACATACATATATACACAGTCCACATTCAATCGTTTTTCACATGTTTTCAGTACACACAGTTGCAGCATATTACAGTCACGTGTCTAAGTCGTTGCCCAATAAAAACCCAAGCTACTGCTTAGACGTAATTGTAGCCGTTGAACTGAGGAATTACAATTTGTAGCAGAGATGTACAAGCCCCTAGAAACAATAATTCACAAATGTCGTTTTATTTAAATGCTACCATAGCATTACACTGGGCAATATTCTAATCTTTGCTGACTGGAAAAAAAGAGTTCTTTTAGTACTTATCACAAATATTATCGATGGGAAAAAAATACTAAAAAATGGAGAGCATCAAATAATGCACACCCTTTCCTAAAGATTCTAATATTGCCCGATGCTACTTATGTCTAAAGTGTTTTCAACATTCCCATGAAGTCATTTATAACTCCAAACCACCCACCAAGTTAAAAGTGGCTTAAGTGCCTTGCACCCAAATCGTAAAAATCCCTGGCCACCTTTGTCAGAGCCAGGCACATATAAAAGGAATGCACTTTGGTTCATACCAAATGCCCTGGGATTAAATCACACTATAAAACTAAAGAGTTTGAGGTAAATTTTTACAAATACAGTTGATTTCTGTCTAGTGTCACCATAACAAAAACTCATTTAAAAAAAAAAAATCAGTTTGATGTTAAAGTACAACCAATGAGGAAGGGCCATCTTTAACCCCTTAACAAGACGTACGACAAGAACAGAGCGTCCTCTCCACCCCAGCAGTGTGAATGCCTTATTGTTTCTATTAAGGCCTCGGTCATCTACAGGATGTTTTAAGACAGGTATAGCATTTAAAAATAGGTTTCATCCCTACCATCCGGTATTCAAAGGGTTAAAGAGGCCAAGCTGCATGCCCTACCACACGGCATTTGTAACAAAAGGCACATTGTTAACACCAAGGGCACAATCCATCCTCTATTGTTAATCTACACATCTTGCATCACTCTGTTGTTCCAATACACTTAAGTGGTAATGAACACCCCAGTGGTGCAAGAAACTGAGCCAAGTGAGACTGCAACCAAAGACAAGACAACACCGTGCTAGTACTACATCTGAAAATAGCTCAGACATCCCCAGACAATGGTAACATGTGAGACTAAGCACTGTTTCCAAGCCAACTTCTATCAGCCTAAACACCAGAGCCCTTAGAATAAAATCACATCAAAGCAAGAGGCAATGTCCTTCCTGCCTCCCCCCCCTCCTTTTTTTACAGGTATAAATAAGCTACAATAAAAAGCAGCTGCATCACTTAAAAACCTGGACGTAGCTGCTCCTTTAGTATAGAGGAAGTTGCACTGTATCTGGGTTAAAAAAATAGCTCTGCACACTATATTTTGGCCTTAAAGTTTCCGGTAGCATTTATGAAGGCGGATCATAAATGCCTTATTGGCATTAAGAACTGGTTACATGAAAAAGAAAATTTAGTGGTTTTAGCCCATTAATGACCCATGAACATTATGACTGTTTTCACCTTAAATTGCCACAAAAGGCAGGAACGTGTATCAATGTTCCCTTTAAAATATATTAAGGGAGGTGATTCTTCTTCCGCCCCTAATGTAAGCATCCCTATTTCTTAACTTTTGCAGGAAGAGTTAAGGTGGAAAGGAGTGGTAAAGCCAAGTAGGTGGTGGAAGAAGATTCCGGGTTACTGTAGAAAAATACACGGTATTGTATTCCCACAGTCTCAGTTAGAGACTCAGTTAATATTATATGAAAATTAGTATCTCTCTTTTCCAGACTTAGAATTTACTGACCATAACTTAGGGGATATTCATATTCCAAAAGCCACTTTTCCTTAGCTGTATTACTATATTTCATTTTTAACATGATTTCATACATGTTTACATATTGCACTTACACATATTGTATAAAGTTGTGAACATTTAACACTAAATAATTTAATTTGACAAGAGGCAGGAAACGAGGAACGATCTTTTTTTTTAAAAAAGTAAGAAAAATGGTTGATTGATGCTCTAATTTTTACAGTTATCAATCAACAAATACCATCCTCTACTCAGAAACTATTTTTGGAGCTTCTTTAGGTGTTGACTTTTTGGCAAGAAGTTAAGCGATATGTTTCCTGAGAATTCTGTCATTTTGCATTTATATCCCTCCCCCAGCCTTACATTAAATTAAAAATAAACCAACCAAACAAACAAACAAAAAAAATTAAGCTGTAAGTGGTAAAGTAATGACTATGAAGGAGAACTTAACCGGAAACTTTCTTGGCCTCTCAGGGGACCATGCTTTAAGTATTTTTCGTAATTTGTACAAGTAACGCAGTAAAACTTGTGCATATAAATGTTGCTTATAGTAAAGTTCTCGAGGTTTAATGCAATCCATTCTAGTATGTCTTGTTCTAACATCCAGAAATCCTTCTAGATTATGTTCTACTTTGTTTAAAATTCCCTTTTCATATGTTTTATACATCCAATGTAGACCACAGCCATTGTATGTGATGAAATACCGATCTTAGAT
>NW_009260786.1:173222-181515 GCF_000687185.1 Egretta garzetta
TATTATTCCTCAGTAAAGACTATCTTTCTTCCATGAATGCAATTAAAATCAAAAAAGAAAAACCAAGCATTAGCACACGCACGCACATGAACAAATCTACACATATCTTTTAACTGTTCCTTCAAAGTTAATTTTCAGCTACAAATGCCAAAGACTAAAACAAATTCCAGCCATTTAATTTTCCTTTGATATTTCTCCCGTATTAGAAAGTATCTAGGATGGTGTCTGCCAACTGAAAAGCTTTCCACTGAGGATCTTTCCATCTACAGTTATGCTGTCTAAGGTAAAGTACTCTTCTACAGAAAGCAATGTAGTAACATAGTGTTTGCCCCTACATGCAGATTTGACCTGAAGTGTAAATGTACCAGAGAGGTCACAGTCGCTCAGACAAACATTGAAGAAATAAAAGCAATCTGTGAAATCCGTGTAGCCTAACAGTCTGGAAGTTACAGTATAAAACTGACAGAACGAGCACGTCTGCCTGTGTGATTTAAGGAGATCAAGCTGCACATCAGGAGAGAAAAGAAAACAGGAGGGGTGGAAAAAAAAAGAAGAGAAGCCCAGTGTGAATGCTCCATGTTATATACCTGAAATGAAGTCCAGATCGTTTTGTGTTATCAACTTGTCCATCACTTTCAGATTTAGAGGAACGGACATACTTCCATCTTCCTTCTTTCTGACACTGCCCGTTCCTCTCACTCTACCACATGGCATACAAGGTGTAAGAGTCATTCTAGCCCTGGAAGTTCTTATTTTTTGCATTATATTTAAATGATCATTTTAATCAAAAAACACTACTTTTGGATAGAGAAAGCATTCCATAGGAGGTGACCGTATCATTAGTGATACCACCACTTTCTCTGGGCTATCACAGAAAATGACAACGTAACATGCTATGGCTCCGCTTCAAATTACAAGTTTACAGGTGCATAACTGTAATTTCTTTGAGTATTCTCCCTGGAGTCCAGTCAGGCATAGGTGTGAGCGTTTGCAGAATCGAGACCCATACCCATAAAATCCAAAAGGTAGCGTCTTACAAATTTACCCCAGGTGAGACCTAATATGAACCATGGAAGAGAAAGGTTAATACCTTTGACACCACGCTGCAATGCATGACAGTCATGTTGTAACCAGTGGCCTGCCACTGATGTTTATTACTGTGTCACACTAGTTACAGTAAGGCTAATTGTACTGTAGAAGACAAACATTTTAAAAAATAAGTATAAAAACTTAAAGCATTGTCCCCGTGTTTTTATAAAAACAAAATCAACGTTTCTTACATTTAAAATGAGTGCTGAAAGATACAAATGAATAAAGTTATTGAGCAAATAAAAATGTATATCTGAGCTACTTTTTCATACAAATAAGGCTCAGCCACATTGTATCTCTCGTATTAACAGCATTGGGTTTTTCAAACTCAGCTAACGAGTTTTGGCAACACTGTTCTTTGCTGAATATTTCCATTGGCATCTGTCATCTGTGCCAAATTAGTCCTCAGTTTTGAAGCCGAGCTTGAAGTTGGAGGTAACTTGGAAATCGACGTTATAGCACCAGTGCTCTCTGTAATTCTCTTCGCTGAGGCCTTTTCCCCAGTCGGAGGCTTTGGCAACCGTCTCCTTAGCCAGGGATGCCGCAAAGCCTGGCTGGGTGTCATACGGATAGCAGGATCCCATTCTAAACACTGTTTTAAGAAGTCAAGGAACAGGGGATCATCACATCCCTTTAATGCGTTACCCCATTCTCTGCTCTCTGGTGGGCCACGTAGTTTTCCCCTCCGAGAGCGTCCACCATTAAGTATGACAGAGCCATCAGACAAGGTTGTGATGCTGCAATAGCGGGGATAACCCTTAGAGCTCACAAAGTTTTTGGCTCGCTTGGATGAATCTAAGAGTTTTGGAGAAGGCATGCCCAATAGCTCAATCATACAAGCCAGCTGGTCTCCTTCATCTTCTCCAGGTAAAAGCGGATAGCCGGTGAGAAGCTCTGCTAGAATACAGCCCAAGCTCCACATATCTATGGGCATCCCGTAACGAGCACCAAGGATGACTTCAGGTGCACGGTAAAAACGTGACTGAATGTAAGTGTAGACACGCTGATGCTCATAACAACTTGAGCCAAAATCAATCACTTTAATACCACTTCTACCCTGTTGCTTCAACAGAATGTTCTCAGGTTTAAGGTCACAGTGAATGATTCTGTTTTTGTGCAAAGCATCCAAGCACTGTAAGATTGAGTGGGCAAACTTGCGGACCAAAGGCAGGCTAAAGCCCTGAAACTTGTTTTTCTTTATTAATTCATACAGGTTCATGCTCAGCAATTCAAATGTCATGCAGATATGGCTGCGGAATGTGAAGTTTTCCAACATGTGAATAACATTCATGTTGTTATCCTTATCTTGTTTCCGGAGATGCTCCAGGATCTTAATTTCTTCCGCAGCTTGGCGGTGGAAACGTTTTTCATTTCTCACCATTTTTAGTGCCACGTGCTGATGCATCTTGTGATCATAAGCCTTCACCACCTGCCCAAAACTTCCTTTCCCTATAACTTTCAGGACTTCATACCTATACGCAATATGATCGTGGGGTACTTGTATGTAAGACCCTTGGTCATCATCATACCCACAATTGTTTGAACCACCAATCACGCCTTGCCGCTTCTTTGCATTTGGACCCAAAAAGTATATTTCAGGGTAGCTAAAAATTTCATGATGCTCAAAAGCTGTTAATTTTTGCATGTATTGCTTCATTGCCTGCTCTGGTGTCATAACGGAGGCTTTCACCTTCCCTGTTCCATCTGTAGATTTTAAAGAGCTGGAGCTCCCTTGTCGCCTGTGAGCACTCTCTGACTGTCTGTCCTGAACCACTGGCAATCCAGATTTGCCGAGCGTTGTAAGTCCATTTGGCTGTGTCGTTAGAACCGTCCTCTTGTTACTAGGTGCTCATTCATTGTGTGCTTACTGCCTCCAACCTAAAATTGAAAATAAATACATACCCAGTTAACAAGAAAGGCATGGACTCTATGCTTCACCATTCATTCTGCAACCCGCCATCCTGCCTAAATCACCTCAAAACTAAGTATTTTCTTAAAAATCAGCTGTCTACAGATAATCTAAAAAGTAGAGTGTATATACTGTGACACTGCCAGATGCTATTAAATTGTCCAGATCCTTGTTTCTCAAATGCCACTTCCCTGACTCTCTAAAATGTTTGCAACAAGGCAATCATAGATGTGCTACCACGATAAGCCAACAGTTCCTCCAAGGAATCTTCAGGGCAACAAACAGTCCTGTCACATCGAAGAAGCATGCCTGAGGGACATTACATTAGACTTTACAGAACACAGTAGTAGTTTTATTGATGCTGGAGATCAATGTATCATGCCTGCTAGAAATTACATGGCTAAGGCTCTCCTAGTCACCTGTTCTCAGAAATCAAGATTTTAACTTGTTCCTAAATTTGCTGTGTATCAAAAGCCTCATATACAATTTTAAGCAATAAGGAATGTGCTGTGACATGCACAAGGAGGAAAAGGACCTGCACATTTCTAAGTTCAAGAGATGCCACCCACTGCTTGCAATTGAGACAGTCACCACTCAGCACAGCGTTCAGATCCATGAAGCATAGGCACATCCTTTAGCACTTTCCCAAACCAGTCTTCGAATAACTTTTAACCAAGGTGAGATTTGGGGCCTGATATAGACTTGAGCAGAAAGAAAATCCTTGCCTTGAAGACCATACAAGTAACTTTACTTTAAAGGAATGGGAAAAAAGATTAGTTGATGTTTAGAAATTGCATTTGTTCTTGACAGTTTTCACAAACAGCAGCATTCAGCATTTTCAAGCAAAGACACACCGGAAGTACCGGGGTGTGAAAACAACTATTGCTCAAAACCTGTTATTTTTAAGGAGAAACGAGAAATTTACAAGCATATAGTTGCCACTAAAATAGCTGTCCTTAGAAATCCTCCTTTGCTCTGAAGTGGAGGATAATTAGTTTGTCTTCTGCCTGGTCTTATACAAACGTGGGAAGAATTCCCCTGCTGTCTCTCCAGCTGATTCACCAGTCTCAGTATTTATGCCACATTACCAACCAAAAGTTCACCGATACTGCAGACAGATGATCAAGCCAAGGTTGAGAGCACTTTTAATCTGAACCTTATTTTTTCTAGACAGCTAAGGAAAACACATTCCCTGTTCACTTAAGGTTGCTGAAATGAAATAGGAAATGACAGTTGTGTGCTCTGATATGAGGCAATGAAATCTGTGCTGCAACCACAGAAGTGCTTCCTAATGAGAAAACCAGGACATGCAACGCAGACTCTAGCATACTTTGTGCTTCTGTTAAGGTATCAGTCTGATACAGCAGAAGCATGTTTTTGAAAATTCAGTAACTTGTTCCCAAGGAGTAGCCAGCTGGACAGGAGCTTCACCTTTGGATAATATTTTGAAATCTGCAGCTCTGAAACTCACACAACATAAGAATAACAGCCCTCGGGCACTGGTTCTGCTGAGTTCACTGCTCTTCTGATTCCATTTTGACTCAAGTTGAATAACTGGTCCATTTTATTTCATCATTGCAGTTTGTGTACATTTATTTGCAGAGCAATTTGGGCTCACACTATCAAATTTGATCAATCTCATAGAAAGCGTTACCACAAAATTGCAATTCAAAGCAAAGATGTTTATAACATTTAAGCACAGTGAAGATATACAGAATATCAATATTAATTCTCTTCCTAGTTTGATGTCTCAAAAGCACCGGGAATTAAATCATCAAGGGAACTTAACAACCCTCTCATGCCTATAGGGAATTCCTTCAGGTCAAGTTTGAAGCAGACTGCAGTAGCAGTTTCCTGAAGGTTGCCGTGATCCTCTATATAAACAGCAGCTACTGAGCAAAAGAAAATTCAGCCTCAAGAGCTGCTACATGACGCATCTCAGAAGAACCAGATCTAGTTAGTAAGATGTGTCGGAGGTTCAGCACGTGCAGCATTGCAAAACCGTGTAAGTAAGAAATGCAGACTACCTGTACAGACTACAAGAACTCAAGCTAGGGAATTCAAGGTACAAATATTTCTTCTGCGGCACTGGTTGAACAACAAAGCAGAACATATCCAGACGAACTGGGAGCGGACAATACTAACATACAGACAGCGAGGAAGAAAGAGCATAGGGGAGAAAAATATCTTTAAGAATTTCCTAACCCAAGTACTCATTGCCACAGTTCACATCTTGAATTTTTTTTTCCACTCGAGTCACCTGTTTTCAGAGTTAACTATTTTCTGCCCTTCCTAAGCATTGCTTGTTTCAATAAATGTACTGGGGAATTCTTCAAGCTTCAGTTCTTTGCTTTGTATCACAGCTTGGAAAAAACCCCAAACATTTATCCACTCTCAACAGGGACTAGAGAGTTCTTGTTCCTAAAAGCATGTTTGAAAACACATCCTGAAGTGTAAACAATGTAGCTCTGCTTCCCGCACCTTCAGGCAGCCTCATGGTTTCTTTTGCTGCTCACAGGTTGGCTTTTTTTTTCCAAGCAGCAGAATGAAATCACCAGCATTATCCCAGCTTCACCCCAAATCCAAAGTGACCGGTTTTGCCAGTTTCAGTCAGCTGCTGCTTGGGAATGCAAATGCAGATGCAGACAGTAGCACTGGTTTTCTTTGTGGAAGAAAAGACACCAAATTAGCACAGGCTCTATTCCAAAAGCTGTGAGGGAGAAAAGATCTCAGTTTTTCTTTCAAAAATCCCAACAGAAGTTTCAGAGCTATCAGACACATCACAACGACAAAGTCAGTACGAAAAATTGATTTTCCCCATCTCAGGGTACTCCCTGCACAAGAATCACCATCTCTTCTATGTCCAACCTGGATGAGGGTTAGATTCTCACCAGCCCCTTGCTCTGTCTATCTACTTCTGGGCGCCGGGTGTCTGAGATTGCTGTCAAGTTCAGGCTCGCAGTGCTTACAAGCTACGCAGGCTTCACCAGTGAATTCCCTGTAAATTCCCTGAACCACAACTAATGGGCTTGGGAAGCTACAAAGGACTACAGCCTTCTTAGGGCAGTACTGAACTGTTCACGGTACACAGAAGCTCCATCAGCCTTTCACCCTAAACCATAAGCCTGAGCGGTTTATAACACGTCTCCCTTTTGCTGCTGCAGACAGGCCTGTAAATTCCAGAACCAACAACCTACACAGCTGACAACCTGCGCGCACTTATGCAGCTTACTTATTATATATTTTACTGCCTGTGCTCAGACCCATCTACACCTTCTAAGATTTACATATTTTTATAGCACACAGCTTCCAAACCTTACTGATGTACACATTTCTCCATAAAACATATTGAAGTAACAGGCAAGCTTGAACTCGGAGAACAAATCTTCCTGCATCTTCCGGCAACATCAATTACAAACCAGCAAATGTTACAACAGGGTTTCTTGCCTCTGTCAGTAGTTTTTCGTAACTTCAAAATTGCTGCTATGATTTTGCTTTAACTTTGGTTTGCTCAGTTTATGGAAGCTGATGGCTATGCTGAAAACATTCACTTAACCTTTGAAGTAGAGATACCAGGCAAAACAAAAAAGCCCACTTTTTGGGGTTGGGTGGGAGTGTTTGGGGTTTGGTTTTTTGTTTTGTTTTCACAAATGGGTTTAGGGACCGAAGTAGAACAGTAACTTACTATGTGGAGACCACAGACCTGTAACAACATAGAAGTAGCATAAAACTGAGTCCACCCTGCTAACAAGGCAAAGCAATTGACAATTCCTTTGTGGTAACACTCAGCCAATGCAATGGTCTGTTTCAAGACTCCTACAAGACTACGACTATAGGACCGAACACCACAGGAGCATATACCTCTTCTCAACTTTGTCTTCTAAAAGCATCAAGACATTATATGGTTATATTGTATTCCATCTTCGTACAAGTCACTTGGTGTGGTATAAGCACCCCATGAAACTATTCAAGACAGACATATGCTTCAGCTATGTATTATCATTTTACTTTGAGTAAAACCCCAGAAAAAAAAAGATTTTGCTGTCAATCAGAATCTAAAAAGGGTTATAAAATGAATCTTAATAATAAAGCAATCATGAAGGCTTGCTGAAATACTGCATAGGAATAAGATGTCTTTACCTGCTATTACTTTGCATAGATGGGGACAAGGGAGAAATAGTATTCCAAAGTAGTAACTTAATTAAAGAATACACGTTACACTATATACCGCTTTCTTTACAGCATTTCTGGGCATGCCACTTTCAGCCCTTCTGTGTCTAACATGCTAGAGGCATATGGTATCAGGTGTAGCACGCTTCACTGTCTATTTTGTTGACTGCAGCCTGAGCAAATATACAAAAGGCCTTTCTTTCCTTGATAAATGAATTCAACAGCATTCCTCTGTTCAGAACTAAAAATAGCTGCTAATTAGTATGATAACAATAATGCAGGATTATCATAATGGTTTTATTATGAGTATGGGCTTTATACACCAAAAAAGACTAAGCCCTTGTCCTAAAGAGCTTGTGGCTCAACAAGAGCCGTAGAAAAAACACACCATTTGGATTTTTTGCTGCTGTCATATCTGGTCCATATAAGCTTATTTTTTGAAAAGCTGACTTTGACTTTATATAGCAAATATTTTCACAGACAGAACTAGGCCTCAAGAGTGATACTGATTCATAAATTTTTCTCTTCCTGTCAGGCCTGTGCAGGTGCAGTGAGTCTGAATGCTTCTGGGACACCCGGCGTGTGTTAACGCATGTTGAGACCAAAAAGGACAGTCAATGCACACTACATTGAACCCTTCAGGTAAGCTGAAGTGTACACCTATGAGAGTACTGCGGTCCCCAAAGCACAGTCCCCAACTGCTGGAGCCCAAATTTTAGAGCCCATTAAAAGTTAAGATAGCTTCATATTCCCCCTAGACACAAGTTTTATGTAGAGGAAGAAACATTCAATGAAATCTAGATACAGCAAAGTCCAGGTCATGACTCTATAGTTATTTCCACTCAAACGTGACAGCATTTCTGTGGCAATTTAGTACATGAAAACACCACAGTGGGAAGGTATTTTCTTTGTTTTTACCTGCTTTAAAGCAGCTGCCCACAATAAAAATTTGCAGCATGTGACCCACCAGATCTTCATATTAACAGAGCCCAGGAATCTCTCTTGCATTGTAATGTAAACTAGTTTTTAAAAAATTTTAAATTTAATGTTTCTTAAGATTAAGGCTGAATGAGGGGTTCAAAAGTACATGGACAGACATTTAGCCCTGGTAGCAAAAGAAAGCAG
>NW_009260786.1:181545-184367 GCF_000687185.1 Egretta garzetta
GCATTGTAAATGGGTTGCTGCTACAGTACTAGACAGGAGGAGAAAAAGATTAAGACTGCTTTTCTGCAAGAGAAACAGGAAAAGTGCAGAATGCAGGGATACATGCCAAATAAGAAAGAACAGAAATGGAGGTAGGCAGAAGACAGAGACAAGAGTCTGGGAGAGGGACTCACAGACGGGTGGGGATTTACACGAGCAGAGCAGCAGGCAAACAAGATAATCTCTACTGCAGCATGTCAAGTGGATGTACAAACACCAGAATGAAACAGGAGAGAGTGAATAGAAAAAGGTTCTAATCATCAAGGCAAGAACTTAAGGCTTCAAAAGAGAAAGCAGTGACTTTGGGGAAGAAAATGATGAGGATGAGGTGATGGCAGTAAGTTCATGTTTTCCACCACAAGCCAAAAAGATAGTCAGGAATGGAAGCAGACATGAATAAGCCCTGGATGAAGCCACCATTTTTTTAAAAAATAAACAAAACCTTTCCCTGGTACAATACACAACAGCCGGCTTAGCAACAGAGGTTGCTGTGATTGCAGAGACTGCAGTCAAAACCTCTGCCCCGTTATACGAAGCCTGTGTAAAACAGCATCTTCCCCCCTTTCTACCTACGCTCTCCCATGCCATTATATTCTACCAAACAATGAAACTTCACTTGAAAGTAGGAGACAACAGTTTCACTAGAAGCTAGATCACACAACCCACTGCTGCAAGAAATATGTCAGGTAGTGGATTCCTTCTGTCCGAATTAAAAGAAAAACTTTTTAGCTTAACAAAAAACTATCTTCGGTCTCAGTCTCTCTTCACAGCTAGTGTATATACAATGCACATGCTTACATCTAGCCACCAGCAAGTTCAACCTCATAAGCAAACTATACCTCCTGAAAGTTCAAAACAGTCAGTGGCAGCTGAGGTCAGTAGGCCTGAAGTTTACAGAAAGATCTCATAACAGATACAGCCCTTTTTTTAGGTTAAAATCCAGCATTCTGATGTCACATCTGAGCCTTACCGCAAAAAGTTATGTTAGCCAACCACAAAATAACCACCTACAAAATTCAGAAAGGCAGTCTGAGGTATTTCTGTAATAGTACCCAAGGCTAAATAAATACTGTAGAGTAGGCTCTTGTATCACAGAGGAAAGGCAGAGTTTGCAACAGTCAGAACCCAGAGAGACATGAAACACAGCAATATAATGCTTGACCATCCTTGTGTGCTTCCCCAAGTATTTCATCTCTAGGTATATACATACACACATGCATATATGCTATATATAAACATATGCATACATACACTATGATGTATGTATAAAAATACTTGAAACACAGAAATGTAATGCTCGAACACCCCTTGCATGCTTTCATAAAGACTTCATCTGTATATATGTATATATATATGCACAGACACTATATATAATACACACACACATATAAACCTATGTATCGAAATACCAAAGTTCTGTACTTCCAAAATTAGTAAGTAGACCCAGATATATAGCTGGACCACTCTGCTTTCACAAATCCTAAACTAAGCTTGTGCTCCGTTACATGTAGGCCCTTGTTATTTGTGGGCCCATCTGTATGTGCAGTTTCACAAAGTCCAGGCTGTTTGTACTATGTTCCTTCTTTTCTGTTTTTATAAAAAAAAAATTAAGCTGCTGCTCCAATTCTAGGATCAACCAGCACTTAAGTGGTATATGAATGTGAAAAAATTCGTCTTTGATGCTAATGAACAATTCAGATATATACACTAGCTACATAAATATACAATGATGTTGATCTCAAGTATGCAGCTCCACCTTGAATTTGCAGAATATTCATCATTCCTTTTGAGAAAATCCTACATATACTGATTTTTTTTTAATTTAAGCCAATTCTTTCCATAAATGGATTTGAGTAAGATGCTTTTACCCCTGAAGCTACACAGAAAGTCACTGAAACACTAATATCTAAATGCATAGTTTCACCTTCCACTAGGCCATAATCACATTACCATTTAAGCTCTGCCATATGTTTACGAAGATAGTATGTGAGCATCCATGAAGAACTCATTAATGCTAAGAAAAGTATGCCATCAATGCCTTTCAGGGTCCATATGAAATCGTTCATAATTTAAAAGGAAATGTATGCAATAAAAATTTCAGATATTTAGTGTTAAAGTGACAGCATATAGGCCCCTCTCTCTACTCTGTCATGCCTTCAGGACAGAGATACCCTCTCTCATCCATATATAGTGGCATACTTGGGAAGTTTCATTCCTAGTAGATTAACTAGGAGTGGGAGATAATGTGAGATATCACAGAACCGGAAAATAACATCCTTTTCATGCCATCAGTGCTTATTTCTTTAGGTAAACTACTGCAGCAATAAAGTCGGATTCATCCAATCATTGCCCGCGAGTACACTGATAGCTATTTCTAGGGAAGACAGCTATCGGCCTAAGCTAATCAGACATATAAGGGGAGAACAGCCTTCATTTTTCACCACAGTTCATGTGACCCTTTAATCACAGTGACTAACCTCATTGCCAAAATAATGCCATCTCAAAAAATGCATTTACCAGAACAGCTCCTCTGTGCGAGTGTGGAAGATCAAATTTGTCACTGAAAATGAGACACAAAAACAGACTGAAGGGGGGCTGGGGGAGGAGGGGAGGGAGAAAGCTGCTTCTCAGCGCAGTCACAGGGTTCCAGCCTCACAACAAACACGCACGTTTCATCGGAGTCTGCAGAAATTAAATGCACTCTGCTTAAGCACCAAGCGCCTCATTAGGCGGGACGGGGCACCCGCGCCGGTGGGGCCCCTGCCCTCTCCCCCCCACGGGGT
>NW_009260786.1:184799-185043 GCF_000687185.1 Egretta garzetta
GGCAGGCGCCTAACCGGGGGAACAAGCCGGCTCTGCCCCGCACACGCCTCGGGGCTGGACGGCCGCCCGAACCCTCCCGAGCCGTCTGGCCCGGAGAAATCCCGGCGCCGCCGGGGACCGGCCAGGAGTTCGCAAGTCCGCAGCGGGAAGGGGAGACGAGCACCGCTGCCCCCTGTCAAAGGCGGCCGCTCCGGCACACGCAGCGATTCCAAATTTTTCCTGGGTCGTTCTTCTAAGTGATTTC
>NW_009260786.1:186037-193545 GCF_000687185.1 Egretta garzetta
GGGGGGTGGGAAGTCGGGGAATCGCCAACTCAGGCAGCCGGGGTCACTTGGGTCAAACTGGAAGGACAAAGATGGCACCGTAGGAGGCAGGAGAAATAACCTGAAACGTGGAATGGGATGAAAACTTCAAAAAATAGCAGTGAGGGAAAAGAGCCTTTTGGGATTGCCTTGGAGTCCTAAGTGCTTCGAGCTAGAATGAGGGAAGTGAGCGCGCGGGGGGCGTTATTTGCCTTGTTTTCCAAACTGTACAGCGTGCTTTGTGGGGTACAGTGCTTTGAATTCCTGGTTTGACAGTTTGAACGTCATCAGAGCCAAAAATAGATACCTGAACATTTGCTCAGCTTGGGACAGCGTTGAAATGAACTCTCCTACCTACGCTCAACCCTTTTTGAAGCCTGTACAGACCACGCATATTTGCCTCTTTGAAACAGCTGGTAGGTATGTGGACAGATCGCCCTTCATCCCCTTCCACAGAAAAAGACAGAAAAATAAATCTCTTCCTATGCCTAAGTGAAAAAAAAAAAAAAAAAGAAACACCACTGCTGCTGGAAAGACTTTGCCTCTTCCAGTGCCACAGACACATGCATAAACAAAAGATATTTCCTGTACTAGTACAAAGAAATAAACAATTTCCCTAACCCCTCCTGTCACGCAGAGAAAACAATCGTACCTTCTCCCACCCACACCCACCTAATCTTTTCCCTCTGCTGTAGCAGAAAGAAGGCTTTGTCTTCCTTGTATCCCCCCAGATGTCCACAGGCACTCCCAACGCCCCTTCCCCTTGGCTGCCAGGTGTAGAAGCACTGTTTTCTGATTACTCTCAGTATTTTCCCATCACTGTCGCAAGCAGCGCGCCGCACATCAAAAGCATCAGAGTAACAAACACTGTGATAGTGTTCTTTGTGAGATACCTTAAGCGATTAAGGAACGGGACTTTTCTAGGTAGTCTGAGGAGGGGAAGGGGCACGAAGCTTGTTCACGAGTAAGCTAGATAAGAAAAACTGAAGTTGATATCAATTGTCTCTTCATAGGGCTTGCAGGAGTTCATCTTAAATGGTGTGTCCTCCGACTGTCACAGTCCCAGATGGCTCCATGCATGGTCTGGGGTTAGCTACACCTAAACATCCAGGTAATAGAAAGCCCATTAAGTCCCCTGTTTCAACCCCTTCCCAGTCAGGTATACCATTCACAGTACGCCTTCCACAGTTTGTTCAGTCCTGGACCACTGTGAAAAGCTATGTGAAAAAAGAAGTTAGTCTATCACATCATAAACAATCTTTTAATTAAGTCAGTGGAAACACTTTACATTGGTACTTGTCCAGCTATTCTCTTTCTAAAACCGTGTGCGTTGTAAGCTTTTAGTATTAGTCTTTAAACCTCAGAGTGGGCTTGGGCCTGCCTGGATGCCTCTTGTTCTCAGCCTCTTTCACCATCTGCAATCCATCCTGGCGGCTGCTGTCAAGGATAGTACCCGATGGAGTCTGAAGTAGAACTCAAGATGGGGGCAAGCCCATCTTGATTCCTTTTGAATGCAGTACAAGAAACTTCCATTTAAAAGCCTCTTTCATGCGGGATTTAGGTTGACAAAGAGCAGGAACATGCGGATATAATTGTAAAATACCTTGGCTGTAAATAGCAATGCCTTTTAACAGCCTTCTTCAAAATCATAGTTGCAGATCTACAAAGAAACAAAGAAAGCAAAGCCTAAATACTCAAAGACAAAGCAAAGATTAATTCTTTCACACCAACTGTTACACTCAGGAATCTGAACTATGTCCCGTTTAGTGGCCACAAAACTTTCTTCTTTCTGATACTGGCCAACTGAACATATCAGCACTTTCCAGACCAGTGCTACACTAGATGAGATCCACAGACTTCAGTTCCCAGGATGGAAATACGTATTAGACACCTGACAGGAGAAAGTGTATGGTGCTCAGAAAGTAGAGAGCAAAATGAATCAAGGTTTCCTTGATCCTTTTTCCTGCTCCCTCAGCTTTTGTTACCCAAAAGTGTGAGCTAACCTGTAGTGACAGAAGATTAGTCTTCCCTTTCTTGCAAACAGATCTACTGAGTGTTCATGAGCGTCAGGCTACTTGCCAAGGGGCTTGTAAGGTTGTGTCATCAAAGCACTTGTTTTTAAGAGAAATATCTGAAAACTTTCTTTCCAAACGGGTACCCAAGCAGGCCTGCAAACTGGGAAGTGCCAGTTCAGTGGGACACAAGCCGTACTGGTTCTGCACCACAGTGGCCACCCAAGGAAGGAGGTGAAGAGGTCCACAGTTGGAGGTGCAGGTGCGATCAGAAGGCTGCTTGCTGCAGCTCTCTTGAAGAGGCTTCGGTTGGGCTGTTACAGGTATCATCCTCCTGTGATAAACTGTACAAAGTGTTCTAGAACAAAAATTAGCAACTATTTGGTAAAAATAAAGTGGTTAAATCACAACTGTTGAATGAGAAAATTAAAATTCATTAAAAAAAAAAACAGAACCAGAATAGTCTAGGATAAAACATGCTATCTTGTAAAACCTTGTCTGAAAGTACTCCTGCCCACATAGTACATTAAAATGCATTATTGACGATAATACGCTAGTACAGTGAGAAGAGATACAGAGCATGCTGTGTTTCTTGGGCCATTCAGTCAGGGCCCTTGTGACCAAGACAGATACTAATTCCAAGCAAACTGTGAGGGGTTGCTGAGGTCTTTTTTGCCAGGCTGCCTTGGGACCCAGTTCATATCTAGTCATCCTGTTAGAGCACTGTACCTCCTTAGCATCACTGTGAAATCTCCCATGTGAGTCATCTTACCTCTCCTAAGTGGATGCTGGTTAACATTTAATTATGTGGGGCTTAGGTATGTAGTTGTAGGGTGAGAGGGGCCAGCTGGTCAGTCACACAGCATCTCCACCACTGTGGTGTTAGCAAACACTTACGTGGCCAAACACCAGGGAATTCCTGAGAAGCCACCCATGTCCAAAGCTGCAGTGATGACTCTGGGGGTTCCCACAGTGACGAGTGCAGCGGGTGCTCAGCACCTTGCTATGCTCTGACTGTTCTCACCGGGCACAGCAGACTGTTTTGGCTGTAGGTAAGTGACCACTGCGTAGAGGAAATGTGAGGCTCCTCAAACATGTGATGGGGTTGGAGGACATGGCACTAAGGGACATGGTTTAGTTGTGGACTTGGTAGTGTTAGGTTAATGTTTGGTTGGTTGGTTTTGATGATCTTAAGGGTCTTTTTCAACCTAAATGATTCTATGATTCTATGAAAAGGAGAAGTAAGACAAGCCTAGAACAAAGAAAGTGTGGTTTTCTGCTGCCTTTTAATCATCTTTTCATACTAAGCAAAATTTGCATAAGAAGGAGAATCTATACTCCTTCTCAACATCTTTTAAAATGTTCTAGGACCTAAGCCTTTTAAAAATACATTATTTTTCACATTTTTTTTGTGCAGCAGGCCTTAGATGCTGAGTTGGTGTCATGGTTTAGCCCCAGTCAGCAACCAAGCACCACAAGCTGCTTGCTCAATCTGTCCCTCAGTGGGATGGGGGAGAGAATCGGATCAGAAGGGCAAAGTAAGAAAACTCGTGGGTTGAGATAAGAACAGTTTAATAAATGAAATAAAACAACAACAGCAACAATAATAATAATAAAAATTGTAATGAAAAGGAAAACGAGAAAGAGAGCAAGAGAGAGACAAAACCCGGGAAAAACAAGTGATGCAATCACTCACCACCCGCCAACTGATGCCCAGCCCATCCCTGAGCAGCAGTCACTGCCCCCTGGCCAACTCTCCCCAGTTTATATACTGAGCGTGACATCATATGGTCTGGAATAGCCCTTTGGCCAGTTGGGGTCAGCTGTTCCGGCTGTGCCCCCTCCCACCTTCTTGTGCACCTGGTGGAGCATGGGAAGCTGAAAAAGTCCTTAACTAGGGTAAGCATTGCTTAGCAACAACTAAACCATCAGTGTGTTATCTACATCATTCTCACACTAAATCCAAACCACAGTGCTGTGCCAGCTACTAGGAAGAAAATTAACTCTGTCCCAGCCAAAACCAGGACAGCTGGAGACATTAAAATACTTAGGATATGTCTCACCATTGCTTAAACATAGGTCCAAGCCTGTTGTCTCAGCCAGTAATCTGTATTTTAAAAGTAAACCCTTAAGCCCAATAAGTGGTTGCCTCAGGAGGGCCTGAACACAATCAGCACCAGGTTCTCATTAATGTGTTGTGGATAATTTAAGCATGAGCAGGACTGTGTACACTACAATGTGGTCTTTCAGCAGATCATGCTGAGAACAGTGTAGGCACTTCAAAATACAGCAACCTGCAAATGCACCTAGATTCCAGATGGAAAGCCCACAGGTCAGGGCTCGACTAGCTCTCAAACATGCGCCTCGCTATGTGGTACACGTGTAAGGTTTGCAACTCCACCCTCTCTCTACCCTCCCCAGAAAAAAATTCCCAGCAAAGCATGCACTGTAGCTTAGGATAAAATTGCATTTCAATACAATTACAAAAATGAGGTTATATACTCAGAGCAATAGTGCAGAGAATCACTGACACAGATCAGTTTGCTAGTACATATTCATACTGACATGAGCGTATATGAAGCTGAACTAGCTTGCCAGGTTCAGATGCTTGTTGGCCTTTATTCCAGTGTGTGCTTTGTTGAGGCTAAACTTTATTCTGTGTTCAAGGGTTTGTTCTTTCTGCTGTTTAAGAACATATAAGAAGTCGCCACTTCTTATTAAGACAAAACAAAGGATGTTTCAGTGGTTGGTGAGTACGCCCTGAAGAGATACTCTGAGATCCTATGACTCTGCAAGGTTACAAGTAATTTTTTATTCTTACCCTATTACAGCTATTTTGAGGGAGATTATCTCACAATATATTTGTATTTTAGTGCTGCCAAATTGCATATTAAGGAAAATGCTTTCCCTTTTCACCAGGTCATGCCAATGTTTCCGAGTCTCTGTATTATATATTTTCTATATTATTTCTGGATTCTTACAGCATTAATATTCATTAGAACATTAGACTTATTCCTTTGTGTAACCTCTCAGTGTGTGTAATGGGAGGAGAAAGGTTCCTGTTTTCCTCTCTCATACAACAGAAGCAATCCTGATGGAGTCAGTGGAGTAGCATTAATATAAAACGAATCTCAGGGAAAAAGCCTAATGGTGGCAGATTCTTTTCAGCTGCTGGCACATCCTCCTTTATATACTCAGAAAAAAAGTGAACCTCTGGAACAGGAAAAGAAGGAAAAGATGCATGTGTCGTTGGCCCTTCTTCTTCTGTGAACCCTTCCCACCTTGTCTGTGAAGCCCCTCCATTCCCCCAGCTATGCAAACAAGGGAGATGTGATAATTGCTGCTGGCTCTCATGTCACTTGAATGTTAGTCTTTCCTAAAAGAAAAATCCTATAAAATAACTGTTATTGCAGGTTTAGTATGCAGATGATAGTCAGGATTTCTACCAAACTGTTTCAGAGAGAAACCGCAAACTTGTTAAACCTTGTGTCTGAATTCAGTTTCCTTTTTATAACCACCTTGAAAATCAATACAGAAACTCGGTGTAATCTTTCTTGCACTCGTTGTGTGGGCTACTCAGTTTCAAAACCAGCTGTTCACACACAGGGTTAGTCCCAGCTGTTGAAACCCTGGTAACCTTTGCTTGTCCAATTCCACATGTGAAGCTGAAAGAGACTTAACTTTAAAGGGTTTATGGGAGTCAGTTACTCTCCACAGCAGTGTTTCATAGAAGCTGGGATTTAATTCTGTCAGGTGCTGAGAGGCTTCAGTTCCCCTGAGTCAGGAAGCCCAATATCTCACAGGGTGCACTGAAATTGAGAAATTACATATCTCACTCACTTGTGATAAAGCTCATTAAAATCATCAAAATCAGTGCTCTACAAAAGTACAAAAGTGAGACATAATTAAAAGATAATGGGTCAGAGGATCTCAGAATCTGGAAAGAACTCTGACTAAGTTCTTTTCCTCACCCTGGCTTTCTCTGGGCAGCGTTTATTAATAATAAAAGGAAAATGAATCATTAAGATTAAGTCCTAGGGGCTGAGTGTTATGTTATTAACTAGTATAGTCTACTGTCGGGATTTACATGGTGACTTTTGAGTTAAATCATGAGCCACCTGCTGAAAAGCAAATTTAAGGCTACATGCTGAGAAAGAACTTTCTCATTAAAATATAATCAAGGTTTGTTAAGGCAACAAGAAAAGAACCAACCTGATGTGCTGAATTAAACTGAGCTCTGCTCAAAGTAGGAAGTGACGTATCGGACAGCTGCGGAGAGTTCTTCGGCTCCCCATTTCACAGGGTGTAAGCCCTACATGGGCTTATCTTGGGAAACACAGACTACATCTGCTGAATGTGCATGATAAGAGGAGGCCCTGGCCATGCTTCCTAAGGATGGTATGTGCAACATGCGCAGTACTTTTTCTTCAGCAATGAGCCTCCTTACCCTTCTCCACTTATCTCAGGAGTACAAAAAGTATTTTAAGTGGGCATGGTCAGACTGATATTTGAGTAAAAAGAAGGGATGTGCAGGCATATATTTATGTTGGGGAGGGAAAGTTAAGAGTGATCTCCCCGATGCCCTTTTCAGTACTGTACTTCTGGTCCTTTGGTGTGGAAGTACCCTAAGCAGCCCAGTCTCTCATTTAGATTGCTGTGTGAATGCCTGGTGGATATGTGTATTCAGATGTGAAGAGGGGGAGAAGAAAAATAGCAAATACATGATGTGAAAATGAAACAGAGGCTTTAATTCACTATCATCATTTGTAATCTCCTTCTAAAGGAATAAATGTGCACATTAACACACAAAGGGTTCACAGTCAATTCAGAAAATTGCAACATAAAATCATTGTATAATTTGGAAAACTAAGTAAACAAAGGAGAATTCCTGTAGATGTTATACAAATAGAGGAAAAGAAAAAGGAGGCCCAAGGGAACACTTCAGTATGTGTGCTACTTTATTAGTAAAATTACTCCCACTGATTTCAAAAGGACCACTCACACACAGTTCCACCTGTGATTAGGATCCGGGCTTTAAATTATAGAACAAATTATTTGCTTAGCTGTGATTTTAATTTTAATTTGCAGAAAGGTGCAGGTTACTACAGGTAACTCCCTAGAAACAGGTTTAGTTGTGTGTGAAATGGGTAATGTTAAACATTCGGGGCTAGGTCTAATAAGTGCCTAGCTCATAAAAGGAAATCACATGTAGCAGAAATCATAGGTGCCAGTGCTCATTCCAGTGCTTGGAAAAGTGTGCTGCAAAGTGTGAAAGCAGACAAACAGAAACCACAGGTGACTGGAACACCCCAGAGACTTCTTCTCTTGGCCAGCTCAAGAACATCTTCTGGAGATGCCGCCTGCATGTTCTTTCAAGAAAAAGAGTTACTGTCATCACAGAGTCCCCTTCTGTACAATAAACTAATGGCAAAAGCACTCATTTGGGGAAGTTAAGTATCTTCAATCTTCAGCCTCTCT
>NW_009260786.1:193636-230071 GCF_000687185.1 Egretta garzetta
ACCTGGAAACAGGAATTCATGAATCACTGGGCCAGAGAGACAATGTGTCATAGAAGATAAATTAGAGTAGAGAAGGAAAGGACTATTGCTGTGAGGTTAGACTTTAAAAGTGTTTTTTGAATATTGCATATGGCACAGTCATATTCTATCTCCCCAGTCATGCAATGTGCAAAGTTTTTGTCAGTATTTGGTATGGGAATGAGTATTTTCAAATAGAGTTTACCTTTAGTTTGTAAAAGGCTAATGATCTATTTCTGCAAACAGAAAACACCATGAAAACCAGTCCATTAAGTGCTGCTTCCACTTGTGCTCTCCTGTTATAAGTCAACTTTTTGTCTCCTACTTCTTCTTGGCTTTGTTTGCTCTCCTAGCATTGTCTTTCAGTCAGTGGGGAGGTTGCAGAGACCACAGCCCTGCACTACCACACTGTCCATCTCCCAGCAAATTGTGCCATCATGGGGCTGCCCCCTTCCAGGAATCAGAGTGGGTGAAGTCTGGAGTCCTGCTGTCTGCAGGGCATCAGCTAAGGAGAAAGGAGAGCTGGAAGTGTGAGCGGATGACTGGGCAAGATCAGTGGGCTGAAGAGGGCTGAGCAAAGTTTCAAGGACTTCCCTGAATCATTTCCTCAGTTTCTTTCCTGAGGGCTCTGTGCTAGTCCTACCCCTACAGCTGCAGAATTTGTGGCTGGGGCACTTACCTATGACAGTAGCTGCAGTGCAAGGAAGCACAGGGGAATGGGCACCCAGCTAGTGGCAGCCTATTGGCGAGGGGAGTGGGGTCCTGATAGATAAATTAAAAAAATGACATTTTCTAAGGAACTGATTTCTTGAAATCTTATCAGTTTCAGGTATTTTATCCCATTTTCCATCTATTTTTAGGTCCTGCTTTTGCCCCTCCCCCCAACTTGGTGGATTTATCCAGGCTGCAATTGCAGGGTCGAGTTCTTCCCGTATGCGGAGGTCCTCCTCTTCCACTGCTATGCTTTTTATTGTCATGGAGGAATATGACATGAACGGTACCCTGACAGCCAGGTGTTCGTGGTTGCAATGATATCTTCACAATTAGCTTTCTGCATAAGATTTTCCCCTTGCACTTAAATTGCTCAGTAAGGCACACCAAGTTTCTTGTCACTGTGCGATAACCTGTGTAGCATGATGGTCTCCACATTCCTGAGAAACACTTTATTGCAAGCTGACAAAAGTTCAGAGCTTCTGAACCTAATGGCACCTTGAAATAGCATGGTCAACGGGATAACTTCCTTAACCACCGGGTATGTAAAGATTCATCCAGGCAGCAAAAAGATGTTCTTGAACGAAATGTGTGCCTTCTCCTAGAAGTTTTACTGGGGTGCCAAACTAAACTGCAGTTTCAAGAATATATACTAAATGGTCTATTTCTGGTAATGCAGGCTGTGTATAATGTGAGGTTAAAGCAGAGGTCTAAGACATCTTCAGTACCCGAGGAGTGCCACTGAACACAGAGGTAGTATATATATATTGCCAAAAAGAAAGTTATAACATTTTTTTTTTCAAAGCAAATGCTCCTCTCTGCCTTTTTAATGAAGTAATTCAGTATAAATATATGCCACTAACTTTTTTTTTTCCATTTTGGAGATGAAAGTCTGTATTGGCAAAATGCCAGAACGACAGGAAGCAAACCAGAGGACCGGAGGCACAGGAGCTGATAAGAATGGAGCACACTTCTTCCAAGGATAGCTGATTTATTTAATTTTTTTAAAAATAATTTTCCTCTTTTGGCTTTTAGCCGAAGTTGTAGTTGCTGGTTCCAAGACATAAAGTAGAAATTCCACGCTGCTCCACACCACAGCTTTTCTCAAATCCTGTAAGAATACCAAATCTTTTGGTCCATTTTCCAGAGTTTTCCCATGGCATTCAGTTCAAAAGAGTTTTCTTATTTCAGGCTCAAAGTTGGAGTGCAAAGAAGTATGCACAGAGGAAAATCATTGCTTCATATATGTAAATATTTATTTTTTAAATGGAAAGATAAATGATCAAACATGTTGATCCCTTGAGAAGATAAGGTTTCTGAGTAAATATTCAACTACTATAGCATTAGGTGTGCTGGAACAACATCAATTGAACAAAATAGATCCCACATGCTCACTTCTAGGGAGCTAATAGCAGTGGAGAGGAGCTTGTTTGATAAGAATGCCATTCATAGTGGCCATCACATCAGGTGTGACACCTTTCTGCTTCGTGCTCTTTGCAGAGAAAGCCATAAATGTTTAGAAATTTGCTATGCAGATTAGCATGGAGAGATAAAGCAACTTCCTCAATTTATTTTGACCTATCCTTGTGAAAATGTGAACACTTCCTTTACTACTGTGGAGCAAAATCCCCCAAAATCTACATGAGAGGATAAATGGGAGGATCAACAGAATCTTAGCCATGAAACATAACAACCTTTGAACACACCCCCAGTTGAGGGGAAATTTGCTTGGGAAACAAACCCAAAAGTTAACCTCAAGCAATCAACTCTCCCACAAGGCGGCCTTTTTATTTCCCATTTTCCCCGAGCACTGTGATGTGAAGCCTTTGAAATGACAGTAGCTGCAAAAGACGGGGGCTCAGGCAGAGAACGTGCCCGAGGGACATGCTGTGGTTCCAGCAGCTGTGAGGAAGACATCGATGTACGAAACAGCACCTAAGGCAGCACCTCTGCCATGAGCATCACATGGAAGAAGGCAAAGGTAATTCCCAAAAAGCCAGCCATCTACAATCAGTGCACTTGCCAGTAACTTGTATAAGAACATCTCTCAGTTGCATAAACGCCATTCACACAACTCACTGATTAAAACAAAGTTGTTTCAGCCATTCATCTTTAAATATAAAGCATCCTGAAATCAGGTGCCTCACTAAACTCTGGACTTCACATGTTTGATCTCAAATGTTGCTCTTTCTTCTGAGTATTGTATATTTTAACCAGAAAATAACACTGAGGTCCTGTTTTCTTTAAGAGCAGATTCAGAATATGACAACTTCTGCTTTTGAAAGTGGATTGCTTTAGACACCTCTGGGCCTTGCTCTAAATATAAATCACCCATGCAGTATGCTTGTCAGCTTAGGCCAGACATGTCATACAAGGGTTGTTTGGTTTTTGGTTGGGTTTTTTTTCACCTAGATATAAGCAAACCTTAATGTAGAAGCTTGAAAAACAACCAGACTACTGTCATCTTCAGTTGAGAGAAAGAAACAGAAGCACTGTGCTTAAGCCCTTCTTTCCCATATGGCTCATAAAATGTCAAAACTGCCATTTTCTTCTCCTGAAGTGGTTTTGAGGGTAATTTCCATTTTGATACAAATCCCTGGGAAGTAGACGGAACATCCTGACATTGCTTTTTTCGTAGCAGAAGAAGGACCTGGTATGCGACTGACTCATAAGTATCAGGCATTATGGCAAACACAGAATTCTCTCTGCCCCAAATGGGAATGCTCAGTACCAGCACAGTCCTGGTAGATCTTTAAGCAAATATGCTCTTCATCCAGCTCTAATTAGGAAACACAACTTTGCTGGGCTGCTCGCAGTGGTATTGCACAAGATCAACAAAATTACCTTTCTAAAATCTGCATCTTTAAAATCTGTTTCAAATCAGTGATTTGATATCCACTTCTTAATCATTGGTTCATAGCACATATAGTCTGTGCTTGCAAAAATCTTAGCTTTGTATCTTTAAGGGCTGCATGCTTCCTTTGAGACTGACACTAATTTCAGCAGGGCCCTGGGCAAGAGTAACATGAGTGCTGCAAGCCTCCATAGGGCTCCCTCCTCAACAGTGCTGCGGAGAGAGCATCTTTGCACATCCATGACAAGCCCTAACCTTTCCTCCTACCCTCAACCATCTTTGACTTTGCCCCCTCGGGCTGTGATTGCCCCATCTTTTCATGTTTGAGGCTCTGCAGGCTTTGATGTTGTTATAGACAGTGCTGGGAGCCAGGAGCAGGGGAAGGATGTGGTAAGGAGAAATATGTGTTCAGACTGAGAGGGAAACTAGGGAATTCAGTATTTGCCTTGGCCTGGCAGTATCAAGTCAGTGCACAGTGTGGATGGGGAGGTGTGGACTGAAGGGATAAGATGGACATGCCTGTGGAGCAGAGCTCTGGGAAGAGGAGGCTCTTTGTGGGTAAATAGACTGTGTACTGCAGTTACGGTTTCTTATTCCATTTAGTAGTACCGAGGAATCTTTGCTGGTTCCTACAGAATTATCACAACATATGGGGTTCCCTTTTCATCTGCAGTATGAAAGAATCTGGCAGGCACAAACAACTTCTTCAAAAAGAAATGATGACCTTGACTGCAGAAGAACGGATTGGTGTCCTAAACACTACAGGCTGTGAGAATGGGCTGGTGAGACTCATTCTCACTTTTGATGTGAAGGAAATGAACTATTTGGATCTCCAGGAATCTCCAGTCATGCGAGTGACACAAAAAGCTGACAGCTCTATTTGGTAATTCAGATCTTCCTGTAAGTTTGGTCTTTCTGTCCACCTGCCAAAAAGATACAAACCCCACACATCTGACAAGATGGTGAAAGGGGAGCATTTATAGCTGTAGACAAAAATTAGTCAAGTCTGTGCTACCTGGCGACTCTGATCTCCTCTCTGTTACCATTTCTTTCCCCTTGCAAGCTTTCCTAATCAATGCTCTTTTATCAGCGTCTTGTCCTTGTTCTGTATGTGAAGATCAGCTGAGATATCCTTAGTGTAACCAATCTATCAGCCGGATCTAGATTAACCGTTCTATTTTCAGCCCACAGGCATTTTTCTTGTTAGACAGCTGAAGAGCAGCTTGTGAATCTAGACTGCCTCTTCAAAGTTCACCTTGCACAACGGCATCTCAACTGCAAGCGAGTGAAAAGGATATGAGAAAGCGAAGCTATTGTCAGAAAGGGAGACAACTGCAAAAGTGGGTCATGAGAGTATTCTACAGCAGAAGTTCTAAATCTAGGAAATGGGTCAAAATGTAAATCACCCCAGACCTCTCAGCATCTACCTGGGACAAGCGCCCATCTGCACGCTGATTTCAAAGCTGTTTCAACATGTAGGTTCATAGATTTTAAGTTCTGCTGGCTCTGTGGTGATCACCTGGTCTGAAGTCCTGTGTAATACAGGCCTTAGGACTCACTGAAGAAAAATTCTTCTTTAGAGCCCACATCAGTACTTGAAATAGAGCATATCTTAAAAAAAAAAAAAAAATCAATCATATTTCCAGTGGTGGATAATTAATCATAAGCCCTGTGCGTTGAACTTCAGTGACTGTCCCCATTGTTACAACACTTTGATTTCATTTCTGGTCTGAGTTTGTCTACGTTCAACTTCCAGCAATTAGTTCTTGTCTGAAGCATTTTGTGTCTGATTTAAGTGTCCTCTATTTGCAAATTTCAACTCCGGACCTAGATTATCAAAGGCTCAGGCTCCCCCCACATTCATGTTGCATATCAGTTGCGTGTGGTCAGTAGACAGAAAGTAAGATTTATGATGTATATATTCAATAAAATAATAAATATTTCAAGATCAATGAATAAAATATTGCAGAATATATGTATTTTTTCCAGAATGGACATTAACAGTCCTCAATCCTGGACCACACAGGTCAGATTTGGCTTGCTGCCTGCAATTTGTATTGTGATTACTACTGCATAGAAAAACCTGACATTCTTCCGCTTCCCCTCTATTGCAAAAATCAGGTTGTTTTGATTCTTGAGAAAAATGACACATGCAAAAAAAATGCAAAAAACACCAACCCAAAAAACTCATTAAATTTGCCTGACTGCTAGATTATATTTCACCATCCGTAGCAGAAAATAAATATGTAACTCAGAAAGTAGCAGTAGAGACACAAATCTTGCCTCCCAGAGCTATTAGCCATTTATTTCTGAGCATAACCTCATTTATTTTTGTAACCCTTACCTCAATTTCAAAAGAAATCTATGATATTGTAGCTAATTTCATCCTGATAGAAAAGCTAACTTGCCTTGCCTTTGCATGTAGCATCATGTAACTGAAAGAGATTATTTTATTTGGATAGAGTTATGGCAAAAGTGCTCATTATATTCTGCATGTGTACAAGGTGTTTTCCCCCCTGCAACTTAGAACCAACTGATTCCATTCTGTGCTTCGCATTTTTCAGGTCTGATCCTATTCCATTTTACTCTGCCAGGGATACTATGCTGCTCTTTTTAATGGCAGCGGCATCAGAGGTTTTAGGCACTACATTAAAATACTCCCAGGTGAGAGGAGAAGCACTCACAGCCTCTGTCAGAGACCAAAACAGCTACAGAAAATACACGGCAGAGCAAACCCAAGCCCTCTAGGAGATTATTCGTGTAACTCTGTTAATAGAATTGGATCTTCTGAAATGCCTTTGGATTCTTTTGGAAGAAGTGAGTTATGCTCAGGTAAATGTAAGTGCCTAGTATGGATTTTTTTTTTTTTTCCTGGATGATTCCAAAATACTTTTGACAGTGCAATGGTAAATTAAAAAGTGAGTAATTTCACTTGTTTGATGCTTGGGGCTGAACAGTGAAAAATACATAAATTCTAAATTGCCCAGTTTAAGAGTTTAGGTGTATTTTTCTTTAAATCAGTTTACCTCATCAGTAAAAGAAAATCCTTGTTTGTAGGAAATAAAGTATCTGTTTAGTGTCTGTTTTATGTGATATTTAATATGTCACAGTCACACTACAAAGCTGTTGAGAGTGAAGGCTTAAAATATGTGATGTACATGATATAGCTATGTAATTGAACGATGTACATTCAAAAAATTCTAGCCGATGAAAGGAAAGCAAATCTTTCCAAACAGCACAGGGCCCACCAGAACATAAATCAGAATCCATTTAAGTAGATACTATGTTTTTATGGATTTTTTTTTCTGTTGCTTTTGGAAAAATCTCTATATAACACAGAGGTAGTTCTAGGTAAATAGAATTACCAGGATACATGAAAAACATTTTCTGTAGGTTTATACAATCTAAGAACAATCAAAAGGGGCAGCAGCAACAAAAACAGTGAATATTTACCCTCCATGCTTCCAGAAGCATTTTTAAATGCAGAATAAAAGAAGAGTGAAACTCAAACCTAAGTGCTTCACAGGCGAAGAACGGATTAACACACCAACATTGCTTACCAATGTTTGCAGACATGAATGGGACCAGACAGGGTATACTGACGCCACGCCACTTCACTTGACTTCACACAACCGTGGCAGTGACAAAGAACTTCAGAGAGGCTGTAATCATTATTTATGACCTTATTGAGACATCTCCACGGCCTCAATGGGAGTTAGGCTTGCAAGTATCCACGGGTATACTAGGGAAACATGGATTGAAATAAAATATGTGAAGGAGAGGAACAAATGTGTATATTACAAGAATTACAAAGGCATTTCAGAAGAGGTAGTTACAAATTAGTAATGTGGTATTGGCTGTTCAGGCATGTGCTGGGAAATAAAGAAAAACAACACAGTGCCCTGATTGTACAGGCTTTTTCTTTTCCTATCAATGGGCCAGGCATCAGCAGACCCCCTGGATCCAGAAAGGCACCAGCAATCCTTGTGTGTAGGAAATAAAGTATCTGTTTAGTGTCTGTTTTATGTGATATTTAATATGTCACAGTCACACTACAAAGCTGTTGAGAGTGAAGGCTTAAAATATGTGATGTACATGATATAGCTATGTAATTGAACGATGTACATTCAAAAAATTCTAGCCGATGAAAGGAAAGCAAATCTTTCCAAACAGCACAGGGCCCACCAGAACATAAATCAGAATCCATTTAAGTAGATACTATGTTTTTATGGATTTTTTTTTCTGTTGCTTTTGGAAAAATCTCTATATAACACAGAGGTAGTTCTAGGTAAATAGAATTACCAGGATACATGAAAAACATTTTCTGTAGGTTTATACAATCTAAGAACAATCAAAAGGGGCAGCAGCAACAAAAACAGTGAATATTTACCCTCCATGCTTCCAGAAGCATTTTTAAATGCAGAATAAAAGAAGAGTGAAACTCAAACCTAAGTGCTTCACAGGCGAAGAACGGATTAACACACCAACATTGCTTACCAATGTTTGCAGACATGAATGGGACCAGACAGGGTATACTGACGCCACGCCACTTCACTTGACTTCACACAACCGTGGCAGTGACAAAGAACTTCAGAGAGGCTGTAATCATTATTTATGACCTTATTGAGACATCTCCACGGCCTCAATGGGAGTTAGGCTTGCAAGTATCCACGGGTATACTAGGGAAACATGGATTGAAATAAAATATGTGAAGGAGAGGAACAAATGTGTATATTACAAGAATTACAAAGGCATTTCAGAAGAGGTAGTTACAAATTAGTAATGTGGTATTGGCTGTTCAGGCATGTGCTGGGAAATAAAGAAAAACAACACAGTGCCCTGATTGTACAGGCTTTTTCTTTTCCTATCAATGGGCCAGG
Source organism: Egretta garzetta (assembly GCF_000687185.1). Lineage (NCBI taxonomy): Eukaryota > Metazoa > Chordata > Aves > Pelecaniformes > Ardeidae > Egretta > Egretta garzetta. The sequence continues at coordinate 202,100 of NW_009260786.1, forward strand.
CATCAGCAGACCCCCTGGATCCAGAAAGGCACCAGCAGGGCTTGTCACACCTTGGGGCAAGGCTGAGAGCAGGGATGGATGCATGCTAACACACCAAGCGGGGTACTTGTCACATGAGAGGAAGATCCAGAGGTCTCCTCAGGGAGTCTCACCTCTGTTCTTAGATGGTCTGAGTGTTTCTGATTGAGCCTGGTCAGGTCTAACCAGGCTTGGCAGGGGAGTAGGGCATGGCCGTCCAGCCCTCAAGGGGCCCTGGCAGCATTCTGGCAGATGGGCGCAGAAAGTCTCTGGGGATGTGCTCCTGGGGTAAAGCCCAAAATATAGCTGGGAATATCAGTCTTGAGGAGCACAGCTTGAAAGGCCTTGTTTTATGACAGTGCATGTGTCAGACTTTCTGATAGGAACCTCAAGCTGGGGGCACGCCAAGGCAGCCATCCTTGTTATCCAAAGGCACATAGAAGTTGCTTGACTGCTGCTACTACCTTCTATGGCACATAGCAGGTTCCCCTCCAATGCACATGGTGATGGGCTTGGATGGTTGGTATCCAGGTAAAAATATGTTTTGCACTTCTGTCATTTTGTCTGTTGGGGTTGGGCAGGAAGACCAGAAGTTCTGCTTAGCGTTGGGTTAGTCCTAGGGCCTTTGACCCAGCATGCTTGCAAATCATCGTGGAAGTAGATACAGTATGGCCCTAAAGTTAGAGAATTATATGACAGACATGGGAATATTGCATTTCAAAATGGAGAGGATCTTGAGGGCACACTAATGATAGTAGTGACTACCAAGGAAATCACTTCCATTTTATGTATTATTTAATTTGTTCAATAACTAGGAGCTAGCCATACAAAAATAAAATCTTCCTGATTAAGCTATCACAGATACATATACAGCAATGATGGTTCAGCTTCAGGCTACGGCTATCAAATCTCAAGGCAGAGTTTTTTCTCAAAAGTATTGACTATGGGGTTTCTTTCTCTTTGGATCTTCTGGTGCCAAAGTCTGTCAAGGTCCATCAGCACAAAGTGGCACAGCAGCAAGCACCAGCATGACTGACTGCAGCGTGGTAGTAGTATGTTTGTCATTGGAAAGAGCCTGTTTGAACAATAATTAAAATTAGTTGTAAAAAGCAGAAATGATCGGCACTACTTAGTATAAAAAGTTGGGTATAGGCAAAATTCAGCCTTGTGACTTTATGCAGCCACTTTCTAGGAATGTTACAGGTACAGGCTATTGTGGACACCACCTACTGAGAACCAGGTTCTCTCCAGATTCTTCTGCAGGAAATAATTTTATTTTGATTGCTTCTGGATTGTTGAACAGCAATGTAAGTTTTTGCATGGACTATATCCTGTATCTTCCTGAAACAGAGCTGGGGGAGCTGGAGTTTTGTCATCAGGAGCACTAGTCCTCTCTACCAACATTAGGCATCTTAAAGTTTGGTTCCCACTATAAATTCATCTTTTTGATCCCCTTATCAAGGAAGACACATAGGCACCTCTAGAGTACCTCACCAGTCCCCTTCTTTTTCTCATTTAAGACAGTTTTTTTGTGGTTATATCCCCAGAGATTCAATAGACTAAACCCAGGTCACTTCCCTTGTAGTGAACAGACCATACTATGTCCAGTCTGGTTCTGCAGGTATCATGAATCAGGAAATTTCAACCTGCAGTTTGAAGGAATAGGTTGGTTTATTTTTGTTTAGGACAGGGGTATCTTCCTTCTTGTGCTTCATGGGTGACATAAAATAGAGTCTGCACATCAAAAACATTTCCAAATATAGCTCTGCAGTTGGCTTGGAGGTTGCTTGTGACACTAGAAAATGGCACTGCTTCCAGCACTATATGGATGGCATAATGAAATGTCTTCCAGCTGAAAAGGTAGCAGTTTCTCACAGAGTTAAATCTCCAAATTTAGCAATCCTTTTTGTAGGATAAAGCAGTTCTTAGCATACAGCCTTGATAAAATTGTACATTTTTTAAACTAATGAGAGGTTTTCAGTAGGCTAGCCTGGGAGTTTGATATCACAGTATATATTTAGCTGGATGTATTTTCTTCAGTAAAGCTGCCAGTTTGTTCATTAGCCCCGTGTTCACGAACCAGCAGTTGTTTGTGAAAACTTTAACTTTCTATTTTTGCGCATGAAGTTTCTGCCAAAGTTTTTGAAGACTGTTTTCTCTCTCATCTGTGTTTTTCAGGCTAGGCATATTGCATCTAAAGTTTGAGGTAGGTTTTCTGGGACAAGCTATCTGGGACATTTATTTTCATTTAAACCTACTCTTCCAGTCTTACTGTCTTTGTACAATACCGTGTAAATACTCAATAACAAGTCTATGTGCATAAATAAAACTCTATCAGCCATTTCCCTGTTACAATATCATTTTTGTAAAAGATTTACAGTTCTCCAAGCTGTTTAGCCTGTGCTCAATATTTAAATGTGCTCCAATTGCGGACTGCTATACACATTCATCACTCCTATGCACTGCTTCCGTGCACAGAGTTGTTACTGCTTCAGAGCAGCTGGTCATGCATGATTATAAGCAGATATAGCTCTACTTTCATCCTGTCTGCAATCTTGATATATCTGTCCTCTGCTGAAAATGAGTAACACAGCTTCATGACAATTCAAGTGTCATCACACTGTGTTAACAAGGCCTTCGTATCGGGAGGAAATGTGTTGACACCTTGTTTACAACTGTCTTCTGTGGACGTCAAGAACTGACTCTCCTTTCACTCACATCTAGTTTCCATTGGTGCAATTCCACCGGGTTTACAGGTACTTTTCCTTGATAGCCATCTGAGAAGAGAATCAGATTCAGAATTCACCAGTTCTGCTCATTCTAGAGTCGAATGTTTGTTTAAGATGTCAGACTTGCAGAATGTTTTGAATGACTTTGTGCATATCTGTTTTAAATGTAAAAGTGTAAACATAATAGTGTTGTTTTAAATGTAAAAAAACCCTGTTTCAATGGACAACTGTAAGCATAGTAAAGCATAAGCTTGATACTCATATGAACCAACTTTTTTCCATCCCTGAGTATTTAAGGTTAGCGATTTGGTAGGGCCTTCAAATACGGACTAGTGAATTCAATTTTAAGTCCCTGATATATCATTTTATATTGAGACTTAAGAGTAATTCCATTTTTTTTCCTCTGTGTTTAAAATCTGTTCTGTTTTCAAAGTATTATCATACAGGTGAGGCACATCTAGAAATAAGCAGCAAAAATATGGATCCCTCTGTATCTCTGGTGTCACTGCTATCACAATCTCTGGCTTCAGAAGCTTCAGCACCCATCAAGACATCTCCACTATCTGATAACCACCTGGTTACGGTCTTTTACTCCTCAGCTGATCCCAGACAGACTGGTGGTACTCACTTACCTGCCTTAAATACCACCCCCACTCCAGCTTTTGGGGGTTCTGTCTTTCCTCTTTCAGACATTGTGTTTGTCAGTCACAGAAACCTGTGACTTCACTGCTGCAAGTGTTCTCCTCTCTCTCTCTTACGTTGACTTTCCACATTCCCTCTGCTCTTCTCACACCTTCTTCACTCTTCTTCTTTCATCAGGTCTGTTCCTCTGTGCATTTTTTTCCCCCTACTCCTTTTTTACCACAGCCATCCATGTCATTGCTGCAGTATGGCTCTGGAGAGAAACTATAACCCTTCCCATTCCCTCGGTCCTCCCCACAGGATTCTCTTGATTCTTTTAATGAAAAGAAATCAGGGAGGAGGGACAGATGGGCAGCTGCCCTGTAATCTCTTCTAGCATGAGTTCATCGGCCTCATCTTTTCTGCACTGTAATACCTCTATTTTTCCCATCTGACTCACTCATACAAACCGTGCTTGGTAATATCATCTTCCACAGCTTGCGAACCCCATCATCCCCTCAGTGTGATCCGTGCTGTGGGTTTCCCTGTCCTTCCATTCCACCACAGAAAAGCTCTTCGATTTTGTTGCCACCTTGCTCTTGCCTGTGTTTTTTCAATTTGCCCCTTCTCTTGATGCTTTCCCCTAGTGGTGTAGTCGAGAAGTAATGAAGTCCATCAGCTTCTACTTTGGGAAAAAAAGTGCTTTTCCACTTCTGCCTGCCCGCCCAGCCAGGAATACCAAGTGAGGAATTTGCCCAGCTCTTGCTGCAGCCTCCTACTCCTGTCCCCAGCAGCTGCTGTGCCGTGCTCACCCCTTTGCCAGCTCCTCCTCCAGCAGCCGGCTTTGCCACGCAGGACGGCTCCTCGTGCCTCTGAAACTCCCCACTGCCCTCCGGCATCACAGCCAGCAATTCACTCATGGCTCAGGTGACTGAAAACGTCTGCTTACACATAAATATGTACACAGACACATGCTCACATATATAAACATGTGTATATATACATTTCCATGTATTCATACGCATATCTCTATGTATATGTATACACGCTTGCATGGAAACAACTGATGTCCTGGTTCTCTCATTTCCCTCCATAGGGCACGTTAGCATGCTCGTTTGAAGTGCAGGTGTGGCACGCCACTTTTATCTGCCTGTTTCAAATCTTTATTGGAGGAAAATTACACTTTTGCATGTGCGTATGCATGTTTGCGTCGTACAGGCTTAGCTGTAGCTGATTTTTCCAAACCCTTTCCATTTCGTGCATATCTCTCTGTCCTTACATTCTTTGAGGCAGGGCTTGGCTTTTCATACCTGTGGGCAGCCCAGAGAGGCTCCAAACCCTACTGGTGCTGGTAAAATCTCTTTTAAAAATAAGATATGCCTAAAAGTATAACCTTCAAGAAGAATTAATGCAGATAGCTTCTGGGGTCCCTGGCTTTTCAGAACACTCACTACTAAGTGGAAAAAAAGCCCAGCTGAATATATTACAAGTGTGTTAAATGCAGCTTTAAAATTGTTGTGCCACGGCCAACATGCTGTAATTTTTCACAGGCATTGCTGTGCTGTGGAAAAGAAGGAACACGGACGAGCATTTCTTTGTGCAGGAGGCTGGGTGTTTCTCAGCAGCTCTGTCCTCTAAGCTGCTCGCTCACAAGCTTGACTCCTTGCCTGCGGTTGGCAAGAGGCAAGTCTCCTTCTCTTGCGTTTCTTGCTTTCGCTCTCCCACATCTCTACAAATCCACTGAGGAGCTCCACCCCTGCATTCTCACGCTTCTTACTGTGACTATAAACAGCACCCTATTCTTTGCCAAATCAAGTTATCTGCTGAGGTCATTTCAATCTAACTTTTGTGCCAATCCCATTTTAATTCAGCCAGAATACTGGCAACAACCTTTATCCTTTCTTTGGATTGCAGGAATGCTGCCCCAAAAGTATCTACTATTTCAGAAACAAGAAATGACTTAATGTTAGAAGCCTGATCTCTGAAGGGATGACTACACTGGGGAAACTATGTTTTTCCCTTGGCTGGCACAGTCTTGAGCCTTGTCTCCACTGGATCTTAATCCACCAGCGTCAAGGTTTCCGTATAAAATCCCTTGCGTAGAAACAATTGAGATCACAATCAGTATCTCTTTTCATTGGCCAAAATCCCAAGACAGATTAGGACTTGCCCAAGACAACTTATTAGAAGCCTATACCAGAGCCCTTTAGCTAACAGAGCCAGGAGAAGAAGTAAACATCTATTTTAAAATGACCAAGTCGGGGTATAACCTAGAGCTTGAAGATATGACCCCATCATAACTGATGATTTCATGCATCTTCGAAAAAGCCCCGATGAATAAAATGACTCATTCCTGTTACCTCCAAAGCAGCCCTGTCATCAGAAGAGACACTCCCTTTTGGCAATGAGAGTCTATATGGTTGCAGTTTAGTAACTGGGACATGGTTTTGCCCTTTTAAAACAGAACAAGCAGGGGAGCCCAGGATAATAAGCGACTCTATACTTGACTTCCAAAGTAGCCCATGCAGGGGGCAAAAAGTTGTGCATTTGGACGCTTGCAGTTTGGGCTTCTACTGGATAGTGCACCTTGATCACACCGCTGAGATGCTCCACAGTTCTGCTCCTCTCTCCTTACCCACTCATGTTCATCAGCATGTTTTTCCTTTTGCATCTGCCATCTCTATTTTAAATGGGCTGCCAGCCACGAGCGCCCTTTTGTCTGGCTTCCCTGCAAAGGTCCCTGTGACTTTGTTACAGCTACCAAACCAAGAGCCCAAAGCAGATGGCTGCTAGCCCCTCTTTTTTGTATCCAATCTGCTGTTGTAAATAATTAAAGGAATCCGCTAATGAGAATCAGGGATAGTTAGGTGACCTTGTTGCCAATGCTTTTAAGGTTTTTCAAAAAATTAGGAGCCGCACCTTGTGCCTATAGTTAACGTATACGGTTAATTCTCTTTGTCGTTTCTCTACCCACTTCACCTTTGTCAGATGCTCCCCTTGTTCAAGGTCATTTAAAAGCCTGGAGGGAGGGAGAAAATGATAACTTCTCCACAGGTGTTTTTAGCACCCAGCTGGTAATGAGCAAGGCTTGTTCTCTTATAATGCAGGCAAGCCAGATAAAGCTGTATTGGTGCTAATAAAGAACACCGTATCGGGGAGATAGACACTGGTGATACCAAAGTGATGTTTTGGATGCTTTTGCTTTCAGGTATGAGCAATCTGAAAGTGTGAAACAATTGCAAGGTAATAACATAAGGTCATAAATGGGAAATTGCGGTGAGAACTCTAATAAAACAATCTTTACAGGAGTCTTTATGGCCTGGAGAACTCAAGGGTCAAAGACAACCCATAGCCAGGAGGCACAGGAGACACAAGCATGCCTCGTGCAGGAAAACACTCTGTGTCCTCTGCAGGAAACATTTGCCTTGGGGAAGGTCAGCAGAGGCAGTGCACGTGGATTGCCAATGAAGAGGAAAAAAGGATTAGTTATGGTAACTGTACATTTGGATTTTTTCAGGGCTTAAATATGGAAAAACTTAGATGGAGTTAATTGTTTGACCCTGACGGGTTAAACAGATCCCTGCTGCTGCTTCAGGTAGAAGCTGCCTCTCCTGAAATCGCTGGCTAGCCATATTGCACGCCGTGAACTCTTGAAGTTTTTTATAGGTGTGGAATAAGTCAAGGGACCTGAAGTGTTAAGTTTAGTTTCGGGACAGCTATCTGAGGCTCATAGTTCAAACGATTGATGCATGATTATACTTCAAGTCTCAGCAACAAACAACCAAAAACTTGGCCACTGTTCAGATTAGAGGCTTGGGTATGAGACTGTTGGATTAGACTGCTGATGTTTTGGCAGTACGCTGAAGAAGGCAAAATTTAAGTGAAGTTAAAAGAGCTTGCTTGTTCAACTGACTGATACAATTAACACCAGCAGGGGAAAAAAAAAAAGAGAACAGCAACTCAAATTGGAACAGAAAAATGACAGGTTAGAAAGTAATTGGATAAACTAGATTTGTTCAGATTGCTTGCGCCTGGTGAAATCCACCCCAGAATAGTGAAGGAGTTGGCTGAGACAGCCTTAGAGCTGCTTTCAATTGTTCTGAAAGAATTGTGGTGGAGCAATGAGCATCCACGAGGCTGAAAGGGGGCAAGGCTAACACCTACTCAAAGGGGCAAGCAAGCCACTGAATTGTCCAGCTGGAAAAAATGAACAATCGGATTCTTTGTGGCCATCTCAAAGAACACAAAGTGGTGAGTAACAGCCGAGATGGATCAGGGCAAATCTGATCTAATCCAGTCCAAACAACCTAATTTCACATGATGAAAAGTGGTCAGATTACTGCCGCTTCTCCAGCTGCTGTCAGCTGAGGCAGACGACATATGCTAGACCCATACCATTTGCAAAGCAAGCCTATGTCTACAAATAAATATATTAATTGATATCTTTTTCTTCACAATTTGTGGGAGGTAAAAAGGCACACAGAGAACATCTGTTGAGATTTTTTTATTTATTTTTTGTTTAGAGAACAGAAGATTTGCCAGCAGTTTCAGCAGTTGCAGAAAAGGAATAACCTGATCTCCACGTGCACTATTAAAAAGAGAAGAATAGACAAGGAAATACTCTTCATAGAATCATAGAATCCTAGGTTGGAAGGGACCTCAAGGATCATCTGGTCTAGACAAGATGGCTCAGCACCCTGTCCAGCTGAGTCTTAAAAGTGTCCAATGTGATGGAGCCAACCACTCCCCTCGGAAAATTATTCCAATGGTTGACTCTTCTTATTGTGAAAAATTTCCCTCTTAATCTGAAACAAAAAAAATCACTTTATACAGAACAAAACTCTCTGATCTTAAGGGTAATTTAGTGTTGGACTAGATTATGCAATTGCCATAGAATCATACAATATCTAGGTTGGAAAAGACCTTTAAGATCATCAAGGCCATCATCTGAACCCTTTAAGAGCTGATGAGACAAACACCTGCTAGGAATCACATGGTTATTCCTCATACTTTCATTTCAATTTTCTGTGGTTTTCTGTGATTTAGAAAGACTTGTGGCCTCTTCTAGTGCTGGTGAAACAAACAAAACTTCCTCTGTCCGAGGAGTAAGGGCAGATAGCCCAGGCAATATTTCCCAAGCCCTCTTCCCTAGGTTCAGCTCCCAGTTCCAGCTAGTTCAACTTCTCAGGCTTTTTTGCTTTCACCGCTGCAATGTCTAAACCTGTGGTAGCCATCAGCCCTGTGCCATGCAGAACACCATACGTAGGGCCACTCTATGCTGTTCGTGTTACGATAAGTAAGGTAGAAGGAAGAGAGATTCAATGTACTGTAACACCTGGGGGACGCAGCACACTATCAGATAAGCACCGACCTCACTGGATGCGCCAGTATCCTCCCTGCACATTCAGCAAATGTCACTTTATAAAATTCTCCCTGCCTGCTGTACGAATGCTGCTGGCAGGACAAGGCAGCTCCTGTTGGGCACCGAGCCCTGGGTGGAAGCTTGATGTTCTTACCACGCACCTTCAGCATCAGCTTCTTTGAGTGTTTTGTTGGGCCAAGAAAGGTAATGAACAACCGGTCTTGCAAAGAATATAGCCAAGACAGCTGTAGAGACCGAGTTAGCAATTTGTTTAGTCTGATACCCATTATCCCTCCCCTCTTATAAACTACTTCCTCCCCAAGGTTAGTGTGTTGTTTTTTATGGAGCAAGAGGCTCAGCTGGAGGCAGGAACTCAGACAGGATGATAGGAGCTCTGGGGGACTGAGAAACGTGTGTGGCAAAAACTTGACCTTTTGCATCTATCCTCTATTTTGCTGGGCAAATCTTTGTAAAATCAAATCCACTCTACAGGATTAGCTAGAAATAGTCTCTAGAGCTGAAGTGGTTGAGTGTCCCACAGGAAATTCCAGCTGAGAGCCATGCAACTTCTTTCCTACTAATTTCAACTGGAAATCAGATTGTAAAACAAGTAATCCATTTAAAATTAGTCTTTGCAGATTGGTCTTCCAGCAAAAAATAATAGAAGCAAGAGTAATCCACAGAGACCAGCAAAAATTCCTGTGGAGCCCGGTGGAATTTCCATTAAAGAGAAGACAACTGTCCTGAATTAACAGTCACTGTATTTGGCAGGGAGAAGCTAATTTTACCGGTACAGCCCTATCAATTACCAAACAGATCACTCAAAAGGAGGGGTGAGTGGCTGGCGTTTAGGTGAGAAGTGGTGCTAAGGAAGCTGGATAGAAGTGCTTTACAGGAGGGAAATGGAAAATACAGAACAGGCTGTGCCAAGGGGAAGACCTGAAACCGGCAGTTCTGATCGGCAGCGGGCAGAAATAATGACTTGCAGAGAGGTGGGAGGTGCCAAGGAGCACATTAATTTTCCATTGCTTGAAGTGTACCTGCTAAAGGACAGCCTCAGAAACCCCTTCTGGCCCTTACATGTTCCCAGGTAACAGTAAACTTTCCCCTCTGAACTCGTTCTCTGCCTCAGAGATCATCCTCGTCTTCTCTCCTTCTGTCTTTTGAATTGTTTTCGAAAGGTTTCCCCGAAGGGTGCTCAATCTATCAGTGTCATTTATATTATCTACAGGGAGAATGGGAGCGTGAACAGCTGCTTCCACTCGTGATACGCTCCTCTCTTTAGGCCTTCTGCTGATGACCTCTACAGTGCATGTGTTGAAATCTAAAATATTTATATATTGGGATGATACTGTTCTTCTAATTAGTGCAAATGATGTTCCATGTCTTTCATAGCGTCTCCTCCGAGACAGCATATGTGATCAGCTGTAGTAATAAATTTGTTCTCTCTCTCCCCTTCATTCTCTCTCTCCTCCTGCATAAAGCTGGTTTTATTCTTGGCTGAAACCCCTTCCCTTTAGCACTGTCACATTTACTGAGTATCTCGGAGTCAAACTTGATCATGTTCTCTCCAGGGAACCAAGTAAATGTCTTTATAATAAGAGTATGGCTAAAGCACGAGGAATAGTACGCTACCCTCAACCCTGTTAAGGTTGAAGCTGTGCTATTGAGTTTATTTAGGATGCCACTTCTCAGATGCTGTTCCTCCAAATGATCTGTACAACAGTGAGCAGGACAGGTTGGAAGTAAAAGCAGCGTAAGTGATTGCGTTTCAGCAGTTGCAGAAAAGGAATAACCTGATCTCCACGTGCACTATTAAAAAGAGAAGAATAGACAAGGAAATACTCTTCATAGAATCATAGAATCCTAGGTTGGAAGGGACCTCAAGGATCATCTGGTCTAGACAAGATGGCTCAGCACCCTGTCCAGCTGAGTCTTAAAAGTGTCCAATGTGATGGAGCCAACCACTCCCCTCGGAAAATTATTCCAATGGTTGACTCTTCTTATTGTGAAAAATTTCCCTCTTAATCTGAAACAAAAAAAATCACTTTATACAGAACAAAACTCTCTGATCTTAAGGGTAATTTAGTGTTGGACTAGATTATGCAATTGCCATAGAATCATACAATATCTAGGTTGGAAAAGACCTTTAAGATCATCAAGGCCATCATCTGAACCCTTTAAGAGCTGATGAGACAAACACCTGCTAGGAATCACATGGTTATTCCTCATACTTTCATTTCAATTTTCTGTGGTTTTCTGTGATTTAGAAAGACTTGTGGCCTCTTCTAGTGCTGGTGAAACAAACAAAACTTCCTCTGTCCGAGGAGTAAGGGCAGATAGCCCAGGCAATATTTCCCAAGCCCTCTTCCCTAGGTTCAGCTCCCAGTTCCAGCTAGTTCAACTTCTCAGGCTTTTTTGCTTTCACCGCTGCAATGTCTAAACCTGTGGTAGCCATCAGCCCTGTGCCATGCAGAACACCATACGTAGGGCCACTCTATGCTGTTCGTGTTACGATAAGTAAGGTAGAAGGAAGAGAGATTCAATGTACTGTAACACCTGGGGGACGCAGCACACTATCAGATAAGCACCGACCTCACTGGATGCGCCAGTATCCTCCCTGCACATTCAGCAAATGTCACTTTATAAAATTCTCCCTGCCTGCTGTACGAATGCTGCTGGCAGGACAAGGCAGCTCCTGTTGGGCACCGAGCCCTGGGTGGAAGCTTGATGTTCTTACCACGCACCTTCAGCATCAGCTTCTTTGAGTGTTTTGTTGGGCCAAGAAAGGTAATGAACAACCGGTCTTGCAAAGAATATAGCCAAGACAGCTGTAGAGACCGAGTTAGCAATTTGTTTAGTCTGATACCCATTATCCCTCCCCTCTTATAAACTACTTCCTCCCCAAGGTTAGTGTGTTGTTTTTTATGGAGCAAGAGGCTCAGCTGGAGGCAGGAACTCAGACAGGATGATAGGAGCTCTGGGGGACTGAGAAACGTGTGTGGCAAAAACTTGACCTTTTGCATCTATCCTCTATTTTGCTGGGCAAATCTTTGTAAAATCAAATCCACTCTACAGGATTAGCTAGAAATAGTCTCTAGAGCTGAAGTGGTTGAGTGTCCCACAGGAAATTCCAGCTGAGAGCCATGCAACTTCTTTCCTACTAATTTCAACTGGAAATCAGATTGTAAAACAAGTAATCCATTTAAAATTAGTCTTTGCAGATTGGTCTTCCAGCAAAAAATAATAGAAGCAAGAGTAATCCACAGAGACCAGCAAAAATTCCTGTGGAGCCCGGTGGAATTTCCATTAAAGAGAAGACAACTGTCCTGAATTAACAGTCACTGTATTTGGCAGGGAGAAGCTAATTTTACCGGTACAGCCCTATCAATTACCAAACAGATCACTCAAAAGGAGGGGTGAGTGGCTGGCGTTTAGGTGAGAAGTGGTGCTAAGGAAGCTGGATAGAAGTGCTTTACAGGAGGGAAATGGAAAATACAGAACAGGCTGTGCCAAGGGGAAGACCTGAAACCGGCAGTTCTGATCGGCAGCGGGCAGAAATAATGACTTGCAGAGAGGTGGGAGGTGCCAAGGAGCACATTAATTTTCCATTGCTTGAAGTGTACCTGCTAAAGGACAGCCTCAGAAACCCCTTCTGGCCCTTACATGTTCCCAGGTAACAGTAAACTTTCCCCTCTGAACTCGTTCTCTGCCTCAGAGATCATCCTCGTCTTCTCTCCTTCTGTCTTTTGAATTGTTTTCGAAAGGTTTCCCCGAAGGGTGCTCAATCTATCAGTGTCATTTATATTATCTACAGGGAGAATGGGAGCGTGAACAGCTGCTTCCACTCGTGATACGCTCCTCTCTTTAGGCCTTCTGCTGATGACCTCTACAGTGCATGTGTTGAAATCTAAAATATTTATATATTGGGATGATACTGTTCTTCTAATTAGTGCAAATGATGTTCCATGTCTTTCATAGCGTCTCCTCCGAGACAGCATATGTGATCAGCTGTAGTAATAAATTTGTTCTCTCTCTCCCCTTCATTCTCTCTCTCCTCCTGCATAAAGCTGGTTTTATTCTTGGCTGAAACCCCTTCCCTTTAGCACTGTCACATTTACTGAGTATCTCGGAGTCAAACTTGATCATGTTCTCTCCAGGGAACCAAGTAAATGTCTTTATAATAAGAGTATGGCTAAAGCACGAGGAATAGTACGCTACCCTCAACCCTGTTAAGGTTGAAGCTGTGCTATTGAGTTTATTTAGGATGCCACTTCTCAGATGCTGTTCCTCCAAATGATCTGTACAACAGTGAGCAGGACAGGTTGGAAGTAAAAGCAGCGTAAGTGATTGCATTAGGGCTCATGTTCTGGAAGGAGCTCAAAGCCCTTCCCTGATTTGGCATTTCATGAGCTGGAGCTTGTTCTTTCTAGAGATGTGACTCAGAACCTGGCTGAACTCCGTCACTCCTGGCAGCCCAGACCTCTGCTCTACCTTGGGCCCCTGCAAACTCTGTGAATGACCCTGAATAAAATGAGAATTGGCTTAACACTGCCAGGTGTCATGGGTAAAGTTAAATTGTCATATAACTCTCCAGAAGGCCAAGAGAGAAAATAAGTAGATCTGAAATGGATGCTCATTGAAAAGCATTGTTTAACACTTTCCTCAACACTGTATAAATATGAAATCCTTCTGCCAGTAACCCTTATGCCCAGGTGAGTAAATTGAGGCACAGAGGAGTGAGGTCTTTGGAAGGGGGTAATACTGGAGGACAACTCAGCGGCCTTCTTCCAGCTACTGTCTCTGAGCACCCCATGCCCATGGTCTGCCCCTGGGGCCCCTGTTGCAGCTCGGTGTGAGGGATGGGAGCACCAGCCGGGATTTAGAGCAGCTTGATCATCTGGTCCCCAGGGTGGTCTCTAGGCACAGCTTAGGGCAGCTCTGTTGCTATTCCTCCACCCGACAACAGCTTCCCACTGCCGTGGACGGGTGGTGCCGGTGCCCAGGGTCAGTGGTGACGGGCTGGCATTGCACGGCTGCGAGACAGCCGGGCTTTGCTGTTCCAGTTCAGCATTATAACAGCACAGAAGGCTCTGCTTTCTGCTTGTAGACCTTTCGTTCTGCTGTGGCAGAAGCATATGGGCAATTTGGATGCTGATTTATAAACCAGATGACTTCAGCAAAGTCCATTGTAAAGGCTGTAGTTGGACTCACTAATTTAAGTCAGTCAGAATTTTGCCAATGGTCTCATTTCTAGCTTATTTGCCTCAGCTGAAAATTTATTAGAAAACTCAGTCAACCTTTTCATGTTTTGTACCTGTCGTGGTTTAACTCCAGTGGGCAACTAAGCCCCACCCAGCCGCTCGCTTTCTCCCCCCACAGTGGGATGGGGGAGAGAATTGGAAGAGTAAAAGTGAGAAAACTTGCGGGCTGAGATAAAGACAGTTTAAAAGCCACAGATACAAACAAAGCAAAGCAAGGAATTTATTCCCTTCTTCCCATCGGCAGGCAGGGGTTCAGCCATCTCCAGGGTTCCATCACGCATGAAGGTTACTTGGGAAGACAAACACCATCACTTCAAATGTCCTCCGCTTCTTTCTTCTTCCCCCAGGTTTATGAGCTGAGCATGATGTCATATGGTCTAGAATATTCCTTTGGTCAGTTGGGGTCAGCTGTCCTGGCTGTGTCCCCTCCCAGCTTCTTGCGTACCCCCAACCTCCTCGCTGGTGGGGTGGGGTGAGGAGCAGAAAAGGTCTTGGTGCTGTGTAAGCCCTGCTCAGCAGTAATGAAAACATCCCTGGGTTATCAATGCTGTTTTCAGCACAGATCCAAAACACAGCCCCATATGAGCTACTATGAAAAAACTAACTCTGTCCTGGCCTAAACCAGCACAGTGCCTTTTCAATCCTGTACTGGTATGTACTGATTGTGCCTTCGTAGATTAGGGCACGTGCTGTCACCAAGGTGACAGGGTAGCAATCTACTTTTTCAGGGCTAATGCTTGGGCAATAACAATTTATCCATTAGGCAGTATTAAAGTTTCCTTGTGATCCTCCGTCTGCCTCACGTTTCCCGTGGAGAATTCTGCTGTTGCTTTATTCTGCTTTTTTTCCCCACCGCTTCACACGTGTACCTTTCAGCATCTCAATTCGGCCAGGCTGAGATCCAGGATGGGGGCAGAGGGAGCAGTGCCGCCGAGCCCCTCTCCGCCCAGCCGTGCCAGGATGCTTCGGAGGGCACTGGCGGGGGTGAGGCGTCGGGGTCTGGCCGGGTCGGCGGTGCCGTGGGCTGGCCCCGGGGCCCATCTGGCTGGCCCATCAGCCAGCCGGGCTGACACAGCTAATCCCCCGTGCCAGGGACAGCTGTCAGACGGTGGCGGCTTTTTGGTCACTGACAGCCCAGGCCAGATTTAAACTGGTGTGCTGTGGACGGCCTTGGATCTCATCATCGCTCCTGCGAGTGACTTTCCCTTTGTGTTTTAAATTGGAATTTATTCTGCTGCGTTGGTGGTGCTGGGGTGCTGGTTGCAGTGAGGCCGCCGGGGAGGCTGAGCTAACCGGCCCTGCAGGTTTTAACCCGGGAGTCCAGAGTCTGCCACCGCTGCCACCACTGCCTGTAAAATCCAAACAGGAGGGCGTGTTCAGCAGTTGCCCTAAACCACATCCCTGCTTATTGTAGTCCTGATTGCAAAGGTCACCCGCCACGTGCAGTTACCCGTGCAGAAGAGAAGGAAGGGAAATACATCTTATATAAAGCAGCAGCTTTGGGGTTTCACTTGACTTTGTGTGTTCCTATGTATGTGTAATATTTGGTGAAAAATGCTCGTTCTGTTGGAATGGACATTATTTATTAATTTGGTTCCAGTTTAGCTCTTGACTAAAAAAAAGGAAGGGAAATTTCCAGTAAGTCTAAATACCTTACTTAGGCATCTCCAAAATTAAGTCTTTCAAAATCTCATTTTAAAAGAAAAATTTTGCATGATTATCAATGTCTTATTTAAAAAAAAAAACAAAAGTTTTAAGAGGAGGAATAAGAAACTAAAGAAAAAATGAAGCAGCTGACCTAAAACTACATTTGTCAGGTATTCTGAAGTTGGCCATCTGACTGACTGAATCCATCTTTCACACAGCCCCTTCTCAGAGGAGGTGAAGTGCGATCTAGCTGGCGAGTCTTTCACTCAAATCCTGCCTGATGGAGAAGTCTCTGCCTACCGCAGGGATGAAAGTAGGCCAATCTTCGTCCTTCAGAGAGGCACCTGAAGCTATATCATTGAGGATTAAAACCTTCTGGGACTCTCGCCTCCAAGATGGACAGATGGCATCTGCATGTAACAACAAAAGCATCCTTGCAAAATAAATGAAAGACAATTCATCACCTCCTACATATCGGGAGACCCTAATCGAGGCAGCAAGTGTTTGATGGGGCTTTAAGAGTGATCAGACAAGCTGCTCTTAAGCTATACTTTTTCTACAGCATATGGAGGGTAGAATTTAGGGCTGTGCAAATAACAGATTTTATTTTTTTCTTTTTGGTCCTGCAGCTGACTGGCAAAATCAGAAATAAGAAATTACAATTTGCATTGAATTCTAGGTTTTCACTGAAACAAGACTAACAAAAAAGAGTTAGATATTCACAACAGATCCTATGTATTTAATTTCACTTTCAGCCATTTAAAAAGCCACGCCTACACACGGTCCCATTAAGAAAACTCTGTTAATACCCCTCTCTTAGTGCAACATTAGCAATAACAGTGTTGGCTCAGGATGCGGGATACCAGCACCGAATTCCCTACCCTACCAAAAGGCCTTTCAGTGCACTTTCTCTGGACAGGGCTCTTACCACGCGGGTGGTGTCCCAGAGCTTGCTCTGCTGACGTTATCCTATTTATTTGTATGTCTAAGCAGGTGCCGGAGTGTAGACTGAACCCAGCAGCCTCGCCAGGAGGGCGGTCCTGGGGTGGCAAGGATGGGCGCTGGTCCCTCCTAGTGGCAATGGGTAGGGTCAGGGACGCCAGGGATGGTGCCACAGCCCTGAGAGCAGGACGGAGCTCGCAGCTGTGCGGCGCCGCAGCTGAGCGCCTTCCAGCTCTGCTTGAGCTTTGAACGGAAGCCTTCCTAGGGCATAAGGAAATGCCGTCGGAAGCGCAAGAGGCTTCTCCACCAGTGTGTGTCTTTGCTTGCCTTCTGGCTTGCAGAGCCAACATTATAATGGCCCATACCTGCCTGAAAACGTAGCCTCTTGCTCCACCAAGGGCCACTGTTTCGTTCCTCTGTAACATCCTCCCTTCACCCTTCTCCAGCCCAACCTGAAGTGCTGCTACCGAAATTGCTTCTGTTTCAAATTGTTCCGGCCACGTCATACCTGTTAATTCCTTCAGGCTCCAGAGGCATCTGCATCAGGTTCATCGAGTCCCCGTGTTTCCTCTAAGCCTCACTGCAGTTTACACCCCGCTACCATCCCTGGTCCTCAACGGCTTTAGTTCAGTCCCAGAAACCCTTCCTTGCTCTGTCCTTTGGGTTTTCTTTCGGGCCGCTCACCAGGCTCTGCTCATGCTGCAGCTCCTGCTCAGATCAGCCTCGCTCCCTTCCACGCTACATGGCCACGTTGCCTCCAGTGCAGTCTCTTGGCACAGTTAAAGAGGTTTCTTCCACCACTCTTGCCCCAGGAAGCCTTAAGAAATTCACTTCCCAGAGGCAAGATCCTTCCTGGGACTTGCCAAGTGCAGGGCAAGGCCTGCAGAAAAATTGCAATGTGTATTTCTTTCAGACCTCAACCCCGTCATACTGCATTCATCGGTGCAATGTTGCACTGACTTCCCATGCAAAATTAATGAGTGAGCACCTTCTCTCTGCGTTTCTTCCCTTCCCAGCTCCTGACTGTTCAGCCTACAAACTGGCTGGGACTGGTGGTGTCACCCATCATTTCTTAGCACAGAGTCAGGCACAAAGGGACTCTGATCTCCGCACATCTAAGCCCTGCTCTATCAATAGCTAATTAAAGTTTCTTCCATATTTAGGACCCTAGTCATCCTTTTACTGACAGTGCTATGAAATCGCAGTGACTGGAAATCAGCCTCTGTGATATTAAAAAATAACCGACCAGACTGAACACATCAAACATTTTCTGACCTGTTTCACTTTGTTTCCTTTATCTGAACCGCATGGGTGGAATTTAGCTCCTCTATTTTTAAACCCTTAACTCAGGCGCTGACCTCTTTACTGCAGTCACCCTAGGTTCCCTTTGCAGTCAAAGAAGAGAGAGGTACTTCTGGGGTGCAGTTTGCTTGGCCTACTTTTGGGGTCTACTTTAGGGCAAGATGAAAGGGACCCCAGAAATGCTTATCTCTCTTCGCTGACTGTAAAGGGAGTCTTGGTAGACATGCCCCATGCCTACAATGTCAAATAAAATGAAACCTGAGCGCTTTGAGCTGCCTTTTGTACGCCATTGTGCACACTGTTAACTCTGAATAAATGTATTATTCATAGCATATATAGAATGTTATATGTTACATATGTTCTATGGTTTTATATGTATATAATAACAAGTCTGTACATTCATGTATTACTAGGAAATTAATCAAACAGCTGTCATTATCATTGCAATGTTTTTCTTACAGTTTCCTAGATGAAAAATCCACCTTAGAATCATAGAATCATAAAATTGTTTAGCTTGGAAAAGACCTTTAAGATCATCAAGTCCAACCGTTAACCTAACCCTGCCATCCCACCACTAAGCCGTGTCCCTAAGCACCTTGTCTGCCTGTCTTTTAAATACCTCCACTTCCCTGGGCAGCCCATTCCAATGCTTGACAACCTTTTTGGTGAAGAAATTTTTCCTGATGTCCAACCTAAACCTGTCCTGGTGCAACCTGAGGCCATTTCCCCTCGTCCTATCGCCCATTACCTGGGAGAAGAGGCTGACCGCCACCTGGCTACAGCCTCCTGTCAGGCAGTTGTAGAGGGCAATAAGGTAACCTTCAAACCATTCAAAACAGTATTTATACCAGACTAGACTGCACGAGGTATAGATTTGCTAGGACCTTGTCCCTGGTGATTCTTTGCATTTCTGACAATGTCACTCCAGCTCCAGCTTTAAAGTGAGAGCTGCACCCCAGGGAATCTGGCTTGGGATATTTCTTTGGGTCTTAACAGAGCTGCACATCACCTTGCTGGGGAGGAGGACTGGAACTACTGAGTACTTGTAGCATCCACCATGAATTGGTTACTTACCTGGGCACAACTCCCATTGAAACTTTTGGGAGTGAGGACTTCATGTGTCAGTGTGAGAAGCCAGGCTGTCCCCTTTTTTTTTGCCCTAGCTGGCCAAAAGGAGGTCTGGAAATTTGAACCTACACTTGAATCTCTACATGTGGGTCACTTGTTGCTGAGGCCCACAATATGCAAAATTAATAACCCACCAGCGCCACTGGATCTGCCTGATGGATGCTGTTAGCCACATGCCACACCACAACCGGTCCGAAACTGGAATTGGCACTTACAGAAAAGGATGTTTTAAAAAAAGCACTCAAAATGGTACAGCCTCTGAGCTAACCTTGCTGGTACATTTATTGCAGAAGAGCTTTTTTGGGGGGTGGCAGGCCACACATGCCTTTGTATTCAATTTGCATGGCCAGGTTTTGGTAGTGGCTTGGGCTACAGGGGTGGCTTCTGTGAGAAGCTGCCAGAAGCTTCCCCTGTGTCCAACAGAGCCAGTGCCAGCCAGCTTCAAGAGGGACCCACTGCTGGCCAAGGCTGAGCCCATCAGTGATGGTGGTAGCACCTCTGGGATAGCATAGTTAAGAAGGGGGAAAAAAACCCTGTGCAACATCAGCAGCAGTCAGAAGAGAAGAATGAGAGGATGTGAGAGGAGCAGCCCTGCAGCCCCCCAGGCCAGTGCAGCAGGAGGGGCAGGAGGAGCTCCAGGCACTGGAGCAGAGATTCCCCTCAGCCCCTGGAGCAGCCCATGGTGGGGCAGGCCCACGGGGGAGCAGATCCCCACCTGCAGCCTGGGGAGGACCCCACGCCGGAGCAGGCAGATACACCCTGTGGAGAGCCCACACCAGAGGAGGCTCCCGGCAGGGCCTGTAGCCTCATGGGGAGAGGAGCCCAGGCTGGAGCAGGTTTGCTGGCCAGGCTGGTGACCCCAGAGGGGACCCACGCTGGAGCAGCCTGTTCCTGAGGGACTGCAGCCCGTGGGAAGGCCCCAGGCTGGAGCAGTTCATGGAGGACTGTCTGCCATATTCCTCGTCCCCCTGCGCTGCTGGTGGGGAGGAGGTGGAGACAATCAGGAATGAAGTTGAGCATGGGAAGAAGGGAGGGGTGGGGGAAAGGTGTTTTAAGATTTGGTTTTTATTTCTTATTATCCTACTTTGATTTGATTGTTAATAAATTAAACTAATTTCACCAAGTTGAGTCTGTTTTGCCTATGATGTTAACTGGCAAATGACCTCCCCCTGTCCTTACCTCAACCCACGAGCTTTTGTTGTATTTTCTCTGCCCTGTCCAGCTGAGGGGAGCAATGGGGTGGCTTGGTGGCACCTGGCCTCCAGCCAGGGTCAACCCACCACAACCTTCTTATATATGCCTGAACAGTTGCTCTGAAGAAAGTTTTCATATTCTGGTTCAAATCACTCTTGCAGGAAATAAATTATTTGACTTATTTTTTTTTTTTACTTCAGTATGTACTTGAGAAGAATGGGTGTCAGTCACAGCAGGGGACACAGAACTGATTGCATAGAAGAGGGGAGACATGCTGCCATCCACATAGACTAAATATGTGTCCTAGGAGCACGTTCTGATATCGCTAGTTCATTTAACTTACCTACAAGATAATGTAAAAGAATGGAAGAGAATAAGCTGCTGCTATCACTTTTCAGCAACAGTAAGTAAGTCATTCGGTCTTGAGCACAAATATTGCAGTAAAGCCTCTTGATACAAACACCATTTTGTGATAGACAATTCCGTTTATTTCCTTGAATTGGAATGCCAATTAAATCTGTCAGCGGTTCTTCTGCCAAAGATCTGCTGCTACATCTGTGGGCAAAGCTGTATTTAAATACCCTTCTCAGCCAGTAGCATTTCATTGATCAGATTTATCAAGGGAACATAACCAGGAAAATTATACACATCTTTCCATGGGGTCCAGGACTGTGGAGCAGGTCCCATCTTCTCCCTGTGGCAACACACAATAACATGAAGCATCTTGCAGGGTGGCAAGGGACCGGGTGACTCCTCCTGACCATGCTGGACAAGCAAAGTGACACAGGGCACCTGAACAACAGCTCCCAGTCCGTGAACCAAAGGGCTGCTGAGGCTTGCAGCACGGTGTTCATGAGTGTTCGACATCCCCGATGGTCTGGCCCTGTTGGTATTCTCAGGACCCTGACGTGTTCAAGAAGGTGCTGGCTCGATAGCTGCTGCACTAGGAAGGCTTTTATGGGACTGAACTCACATGTTCTCACTGAGCTGTTTCTGTGTGCGTTTTTATAGACAGGTTAGCCCCCTCTGGGAGCTGGTTTAGTGGCATTACAGGGGCTTTCTGGCTTGCCCATTCACTTTCTGGCGTACAGATGTGCAAACAAAATAGAATCATAGAATCATAGAATCTTAGAATCGTTTAGGTTGGAAAAGACCTTTAAGATCATCAAGTCCAACCGAGGATGTCCAAGGTCCTGCGGTCAGCTCTTGTATTTAGGATCCCTGGGAAAATCAATACACCCTGGCAGTCCCCAACACAGCCCAAGCACCTGACACGCTCTGGCTGCCCCTCAGACCCATCCTCCTTGCCCAAGCCCCTGTGAGAGGGCAGTGGGGACCCCAGGGCCACCACGAGTCCCCCTCTATGTAAGCTCAGTATGAGCGAGCAGTGTGCTGCTGAGGCCAAGGCGGCTGATAGGATGCTGGGTTGCATCAAAAAGGGCATCACCAGCAGAGATAAAGAAGTCATTATCCCACCCTCCTCAGCACTTGTCAGGCCACACCTGGAATACTGTGTACAGTTCTGGTCCCTGCTGCATACAAAAGATGTGGACAGGCTGGGGGGGGGGGCGGCCAAGATGGCGAAAGGGCTGGGAAGCCTGCCGTATGAGGACAGGCTGAGAGAACTGGGTTTGTTCAGCCTAAAGAAAAGGAGGCTCAGAGGGGATCTCATCACCACGTGCCAGTACCTAAGGGGTAGCTACAAGGAAGATGGAGACTCCCTTTTTACAAGGAGTCACATGGAGAGGACAAGGGGGAATGGACACAAGTTGCTTTGGGGGAGATTCCAACTAGACATGAGAGGGAAATTTTTCACAATGAGAACAGTCAACCATTGGAATAACCTCCCCAGGGAAGTGGTTGACTTCACCTCACTGGGCACTTCAAGACTCAGCTGGACAGGGTGCTGGGCCATGTTGTCTAGACTGTGCTCTTGCCTAGAAAGGTTGGACCAGATGATCCTTGAGGTCCCTTCAAACCTAGCGTTCTATGATTCTATGATTCTGTAGCCTCCAGTGTAGCACTGGGGGCCATGGGTGCTGCGGGCTGGGCCGGTGCAAAGGAGCAAGGCAACAGTGGGAGCTGGCTGGTGCCAGCAGCCTGCCCTGAGAGATGGCTGACACAGACACAAGCTCCCTTCCGCAGCTTAAAAGGCTGTTGATATATAAATAAAAAAGTCTCATTTTTTAGGAGAATGAAAGCATCCTGCCAGGTCAAGCTCTTTGGGACTTGCAAGGAGGCAAAGCAGCTCTACAGCGGCTCTAACTGATGCTCAGCTTCCTCATCGCTCTGGCGACTGAAGCATGGGGATGCCCAGCTATATTAAGTAAAATCCTTATGCTGATATCCTATAGCAGGTGCTCTGAGGGCAGCTCTGGGGATTTCACACTGCTCAGAGATCCTGGCGTCTTCCAGAATTAGGCCAGAATTATGGCCCCTTAATGACATCTAAAGCAGCATGGGATCCTCAGAGCAAAGGTCTGCCTTGATGGCTGCTATTTTCCCAGCGTAGCAAGTGTGGTTCTTGTTCTTAGCTGGCCATCAGCGATGCAGACAATGGATCCATGTGTCTGGCTAACAGCTGTTATCACGTACGGGATCAATATGTGCCTGCCGGGGCTCAGCATTTTAAGAAGGACAAGGCAGAGGTGCTGAGGGTTGCACGTAATGTCTCCTCTCCCTATACTGTTCTTGGTCATAGGTTACTGGGTTATTCTGACATCTGATGTATCCGGGCTAATCCACTGGAAATCAATCAGATCAGTTGGGAATGGGCATCCAGTGATGGCAGATTAAGTTAATGGTCTTTATCATCAGTTCAGTGACAAGGGCCTAATCCTGGTATTTCTGCACTGATGTGCTGAACGGGGCACACATGGGAATGCACAGAGACAGGCAAAGTAAGCGCAAGTAATGCTTTTAACTTCTTGAAGACCTGTACATATGACTGGTCTGGTGCTGGAATAAGTAACTTACCCTGTATTTCCAGTAGAAGGTTGGGACCAAGAGACTAATATTTGTATCTTCCCACACACCTCACGGGTAATACTACTGACTTACACATTCCTATTGCCTCATCAAGTTTCATACATTTTAATTATAGAGATGTTCCGGCTTCAGTCTTGCCTCCAAATATATCAAAGCTTTTAACGTTACCAGGGAGGTGGTTGAGTCCCCATCCCTGGACATATTTAAAAGAAGAATAGACAAGGTGCTTAGGGACATGGTTTAGTGGTGGGATGGCAGGGTTAGGTTAACGGTTGGACTTGATAATCTTAAAGGTCTTTTCCAACCTAGACGATTCTATGATTCTATCATAGGTATCTAAATAGCAGTAACACCAGAGCTCAGTGCTGTCCTGCTCTGGGTTTTGAGTTATTTAATGTTAAGTGTTAATTTAAATATCATTTAACCTAGATTTTTTTTCTTCTTCAGCACTGCCAACCTTTTGAAGGTGATGTGGCAGAGAACTATAGTCTGTATTTTCCCTTTTAGACTTCAAGGTCTGTTCCCCAAAGATGAAGAGGTAATATTTTGAATCATAATTGGGGATGTCTTGGATTTTGACCTTTTAAGGGAAGTTAGGAAAAAGCACCCAAAACCAGACATTCAAAGTCATCAGTCATCTTTTAAAGACTTCATCATTTCCATGCTGCTTTACCTGTAATTTATCCTCATAGCTATTATCCATCTAAAAAATAGGCCTTTGCACAAGAATAGAAGAAATATCGGTAAGACTGCTGATATGGGAAAGGACAGCAGGATCAGACCTTAATATTTCACATCTAATCCTATGAATATTGTGTTTATTAGGTCCCATATGCTCTGATAATTCCAGCTTTATTTATAATGCGTAGCTTATTTCTTAGGATTAGGTTTAGAACAGCAATTGGCTGTTCAACAAATGGTGCTCTAAAGCAGCCCTGCCTTATAGCTAGAAGTGACTTCTTCTGCTTGGATTGTGAAAAATATTTATCCAGCTTGATTCCTAAGCAATTGAAACTCTCCATGATGAAAGCTGTGCCTCCTAACAGGCAGCACGTATATACAAAATCATTTCCCGATCTGCCGGTGCTAACCCCTCTGCAGCCACAGAGGAACCTGGGATGATGAAGATTGTCCAAAAGCATTACCCAAACTGTCTGCTGCACCCACCAAAAAATTTCTGCCTCCGCCTCTGTGGGGCTGTTGGGCTGTGGTTCACTGCGCTTTGCAAACCCCTCGCTGCTTTTCGCCATTGCTCCCTGCCGCAGCCAAGACGAGCCGCAGCATCACTCTGTGGCGGGGGCACAGCCTGTGTTTTGGGCCGGGCGAGCGAGGAAGTGAGTGCATGAGGCTGGGAATGGTGCCAGATGGTATTTTGGGCATGGGGGCCAGCAACCGGGCTGTGGGGTTGAGGCCACCTGTGCCCCCCCACCCCTTGCAGAGCCTGTGCTACCTTCTGCTGGAGGCTGCTGCTGCACCCAGGTTGGCAGCGTCCTTGCTTCAGTGTCCAGGGCCAGACCCCACCGGTGACCCCTCCAGGCTCCAAATCACATCCTCACCCACAGAGCCCTCCAGCTCCCAGTTCCTTTTCCAAACCCCTTGTAAAAGCCCATCCTAAAAATAAGCTGCTTGGCTCGTGGAAGCAGCAAGAAAAAGTGAGAACACAGTTATTTAAACAAACACAGGTGAGGCATAAGACTGTGCAAAGTATTGGTTCATTTACACATTATCCCATTAGTTCATTTTGTCCTCTGCCATTTGCATCACATGCCCAGGCAGCCTTTTAAGTGCTGGAGTTTTTCCTTTATCTTTGTTGCTTACAGGATTATTTTTCCTTCTGCCGGCTGGTTGGACTCATGTCTTCTTTTCCAAGGTCAGGATGAGCATGAGCCGCCTGCGGTCCCGTCACCGAGTGTCAGCAACTTGCGGTCCCGTGGCCAAATTTCTGCCCTGCCTGGAAGGTCCTGAGGCCAGCTGAGCAGGCTGCCATCCACCACACCACACAGGCCTCAGACACGTCTTGCCCTAAACCAGCCATCACCCTGGTGAACAAGGATGAAGAAAATGCTTAGAATCAAAATTAAGTCAGCCGTGAAGCCACTGCTTCAATAAACCCCAAATAAAATTGGTTAACTGGGATGGCAAGCTCCGTCAATCTGCTAGTCTATAAATTAATAAGAAATTATTTGAGCTGATCAGAAGATTTCTTGTTCTCTGTGCTTTGGGAATTCACAGCAGCCTTCTGCTTTAGCACAGAAATTGTCATGAAAGGGTTCTCAGTCCAGTGGTTCTGTCCCCACATATGCTTCCTCCTTCCATCCTCTTCCCTGGCTTCTGCTTCACCTCGACTGTCTTCTGAGATTCCCTCTTTTTCCCTGCTGTCTCCTTTTTCATTCTCTCTCTCTCCAGAAACCATTTTCTCTTCCAAAGCAGCTGTGTGCTTTAATCCCAAGACCCGTGTCCCAGAGACTAAGGATCATACCAGGGACACCAACAGTTGCAATAACAATAATAGTAGCATAAGCATAATAGTTATAACAATAATTCTCATCTGCAGTGGAGGACATTGAGGGCAAATGCCTGGGGCAGTTGGCCAGTGAGGTTCTTCAATACGTGAAGGAAGACCCGCAAGTGCTGTGGCTGCCAAGGAGCCTGGCCCTGAGCCATGCCCTGGGCGCGGGGGGGCTCTGCGCACGTTTCCAGGGGTGCAGCGACAGAAGCACAGGAGGTAAATTGCTGTTTATTGCATCCCCTGCTGACCAGCTCCAACCGACACGACTTTTTGGCAGTAAAGCCGTAAAGTGATAGAGAGGCGAATAAGGTGGGAAATGTCTTCTCAGTCGCTCAGTCCCTGTCCCAGCATGAGCACCAGGTTGCTGCTTAAGCCCATGGGTGAAGCCCTCGTGAGCTGCCGCACGCGGCGCTTGCGGAGCGATGCTGCCCGCCCGGCTGCTGCCTAGCACCGGCCCCAGCCACGCAGCAAAGCAGCCGCAGGGCTGATGCATGGCTGCCAAGTGTGGCTTTCCAGTGGGTGGCTTACTGATGCACGGCTTTCCAGTGGATGGCTTACTGATGCACGGCTTTCCAGTGGATGGCTTACTGCATTTCACAGGCTGCTGAGCTCCCGGGGTTTCCAAAGGTAGCCTCGCTGCATATGAAGGAGCAGGGGGGAGCTGAGCACCCTCTGCTACTTAGTAAGGGAGTCCAAATCTTTAACTCAGCCATGGAGACCCAAAGACTCCCGAAGGAGTCCCTCTCTCCCACCTTTAAAAAGCTTAATCCATTGCTTGGTGCTTTTCTTAATGTCCCAGCTGCAGAACAGTGAGTTATGGAAGAATCCCAGCTGAAACTGAGCAAGTCTGTGGCTTCCAGGAACTGCAACAAAAATCACGCAAATCACCCAAGGCAAGGGAAAAAGTACAAAGGTGGGTTTCTTTTACAGTCTCGTGGGTTTTTAGCAGGTCTCATGATTGTTTTCCAGGGGGAATAATACATGTATGTCAGTATGCTGAAGTAGGCCTGTCCCTACAATATTCCCTTTAACGTGATGCTTTTTAAAGGTGTGCACACCTATACATGGCAAGTTAAGTTTGACAGGATAAGAAGAATGATAAATGAGGTGAATTTGCAAGTTTTTGTCCTTAATCCCTGTTCCATTATCACCACTTTCTCCCTGCGCAGAGCTGCCTGCTTGGACTCTCACCTTAATTTGCAAGTCCCGTTTGGAAGAGAGCTGATTTCTGCATCAAATCTGTGAGGACCCTGTTGCGGCCTTATTAAACGGGAACTATGTGATGTGGGGGGTGTATTTTCAAGTTTGCCTTATTTATGGACTTCAAGGATTTAAAAAAAAATATTAAAGTGTTCTAATACCATCTTGTCCAGCTGGTGACAAGGGAATTTGGAAAAGATTAAAATTGCACTAAGGAGTTTTATTATTTTATGCAAAGGACAGGCAAATTAAATTAAATCACAAAGTGTTGGTAGTTTAAAGAATAAAAAAACCACAGCAGAAATCAGCCTAATCTTAAAATCTTATGAATTATATATGTAATATGGTAATAGGGCCTAGTGAATATGTTAACTTTTCATCCTCGTTCAGCTAAAATGTTGAGGCACAAATGTTGCACAGAAAATGCCATATTTGCAGTGGGATGTAACCACGGTCTAATTTAGCAGCATTTCTTTTCAGTTATCTCTTTGCTTTCTTCCTCGTGAGCCATGATGAACCTTTTCCCCTACATGCAGCTCTGCAAGGCAGGGGCGAGATGCAGCTCAGGGAGGAATTTAGTGGCCCCGCGTTGTTCTGCCAGCCCCCCGGGCACTGGCTGCCAGCCGTGGGGCTCGCTGCCCGCTCCCATCCAGCTTCTCCCTCCACAGCTGCTGGTTTTGGTAGCTTTTTGGCCCGTCTGCAAGGCCCCAGGGGGACTGCGGGGCTCCTGCCCTCCTGGACGTCCCCAGGGTGGGGAGGGGTTGCAACATCCCGAAGCTTTGGCTGCTCCGGTTTCTCAAGTTGATGAATGGCTGGAAAATTCAGTCCTGGAGATGTTTGCGCCTGCGTATATGGAAATATGGGAGCTGACAAACAGGAGCCAGAAAGACAGAAATAGCAACAAGTTGTTATCCGGGGCGGGTGACATCTCCCTCTGCTGCTGGGAAGTACTGAAAGGGACTGAAAAGCAAGGATGGTGATGGGTACCCAGCTTGCCTCTTCAATATTCTGCACAGCTTTTAAAAGACGGTTTCTCATCCCTTTCCTCGCTGCCATCCCCTCTGGCTC
>NW_009260786.1:230095-230648 GCF_000687185.1 Egretta garzetta
CACGCAGTGCTGCAGCCCATGCCATGGCTTCACTTGCAGCATGGGCATAAAAACAATGTCTCCCTTGTCCTTTCACCTTTCCTAGAACTCAGATGAAGCTAACAGCTCTGAGAGCTCTGCCCATCCTCAAATTCAATTTAAACCGGTGCGATGGTTAAAAAATTGTTGTGGGGTGGGACAGAAGCACGCTGGTGAAACCCCACACAGTCAAGATCCTCACAGAAGCCTGATTTCTTTAGGGAACTGGGCCTAAAATCATAATTAACCAGGCAATGCTGCCAAGAGAGGCTGTGCCTGCGGGGTCTGGCCAGGCTGGATGCTGGCTGGAAGCCCTGAGGGTTCTCAGAGAGCTGACCCCCTCACACCACACAGCCACCCAGTACACACATGCACACAGACACGCACACACAGATGCACACATGTGCGTGCAGACACACAGAGCACGGGGTCTAGCGTGAGACGAGAGCGGCACCGGCCGTCACGACATGGATGTCACAGGGTTGTCACGGGGCACGGGCAGAGCCGGAGGCTCACCTCCACCACTCGGGACTGG
>NW_009260786.1:230666-245861 GCF_000687185.1 Egretta garzetta
AGTTGAGCCAAAAAAAAAAAAAAAAAAGGTGTTATGGTTTTCTTTGGGATTGTTCTTGTGGTGGAACAAATGCATTTCGCTTACCCAAAACGCAGTGGTTTATTGGTTGAGGTATGTGGAAGGCAGAAGCCTTAGGGCTGCAAAATGGACACAGCTTCTCCAGCCCAGTCAGAAGACTCCAGGCATTTTTTTACCTCTTTGAAAAAGAACTTGTCCCACTGAAAGAGCAACTGTTTCCCTGGGTGCAGAAAACCTTCAGGACACAAGTAACTATGAAACCTGCATACCTTCCCCCTGGTCCTTCCATAGAGGCTATTTGGTCCCTGCCCCAGGCTGCAGGCAGTGTTGGACCCAGCAGCCCTGCTCTGGAGGGGGCTTCCCTCCAGGTGAGATGCCTACTGTGCTCCGGCCCGGAGAAAGCGTGGGTTCATCCACTGCCCGCACTAGTCTGCTAAAACCCAGATAATAAAAATATCTGTATTAAATAGATAATGTCCCCGGGTTGTTGCTGTGTTTTGTGTGACTTTGCTTTGCTCGTACCACGTGAATGGGTGCCGCGCTGTGAAAGCACAAGCTGTTCCTCTCTTCTTCCCCCTGTCTTTTCTCCTTGATTTAAAGCAGTTTGCTTTTTGGAGCAGCCGTGTCGTTGGGGAAAGGCTCCCATCTCTCGCCGCCGGCACGTGGCATCTCCCTGGTGCAAATGAGATGCAGGTATAAATAGCACCAGCCTTCGTCAGCTGCCACCCTGGGGCCCACCCCAGGGCTAATCCACTTCAAGGCTGTCAAAATCTGACCCGCTGTCTGATGGTCCTTCTCTACAGACCTTTTTATTATTGTTTTCACAGCTTCCCGCCTCTGCTCCCACCTGGGGTCCGCTCCCACCCTCCGGGTGAACCTGAGGGTGCCTCGCAAGGACTGAGCAGTGCTTGCTGCAGGAGCAAGGACCTGTGAGCAGGCTTCTTGCTGAGCACCCAACCCATGGAAACCATTTTCAGTCTCAGCTGACTGGGATGGGACTGAACGGATGGTTATTGTGCTTGTCAAAGGGACGATGAGCAGAGCAGACCGCAGGCAGCCTGAATATTTACGCTCCATGACCCCATTGCATATTGAGCACGACTAGCCTCTTTGGGCCAGTGGGCTAGGTCTCTCTGTATTAAGCATTAATGAAAATATGTTGCGTTACTGTTGGAAAAGAAGGATTATGGACTTGCTGGGGCTTAATATCTGAAGGTTAAGGTTTAACTTTGTTTTGCTTCCATCACTAATATTTTACGCAGGAAAGCAAGCTATGACCTTAATACATAATGTTGCTGCTACCTGGGAATCACAAAATCCTGAGGACAGTCACAGTGCAGGCATAAATATGTATATTGCATCAGCAGCAAGCACAGATATCTTGATAAGACTTACAGGCTAAGGACTTCAGTGTGGATCCCTCTGCTTAAAATTTAGACATGGCAGGCAGAGTCTGAGCCAGTAGCTCCAGGCCCCCTTCGAAATCAATGGCGAGAAGCTGGCATTTCTAGGGTACAACTCATCTGATCTGTATCAGACCTGCTTTAGGATAACATGAGCCCCAGAGGTGTCTGTGTGTCTGCTCTGAACTAGAGACACTCTGGATAAGTAGCCCAGGCACACAGCCCATTGCAAATGTCTGACTTTGGTTAGGTGAATCCCATACCAGGCGAAAAAATAATTCGAGTCCTTATAGCACAAAACCAGGAGAGGAACGGACAGTAGGAAGCAGGGTGAGATTTTTTAGCACTCCTCCAAGCTCTCCTGCTGTTAGTTTGTCCTGCTCAGCTTCGGTCAAGCAAAAAACCCTGCAGTGCTCTGGAAAGGAAGATGTTGTCTGATGGGAGGGAGAAAGAACGGGACATGCCATGAAGTCCCTGACCCGTTTTTTGTCAACCTGAAATCCACCCAGCCCAAGTAGTTCTTGTGAGATTTTAAATGCAGGCAGGAAAGTTGGGTCATGAACTTGGGGAGGTGTTTTCAGACGAACTCACGCCTTAACTTCAGTGGCTGCTGTTCAAGGTCTTCCCACAGCTGGAGCACAACCAGCGTCCTTGGCGTTCTACGGCTCAGGCACGTCTCGAGCAATGATTATTTCCCCCCTTAGACCCAGAAACCTTTTTCTTAAAATAGGCTTTTAAAAATAAATGCTTCTCTTGGCGTAACAGCTCCAGCCCAGCAGCTGTGGGCAGGTCTCGACCCCCGATCTCACTGTCTGAGGACAGATTCCCCCCTGCAGAATACCTGTAATTCAAGCATTTGATTTTTCCCAGCAGGGCATCATTTCTGCAAATGAAGCCTATTTGCGTAATGAAACATCGAGTAGTTCACACAGGGATGAATGAAATGCCGTGCCAAGAAAGATTTAATTGTAGTTACCGTACAATACAAAGAAAAAAAAAAGATGAGGAAAAAAAACCCCTGCAGGAACAGTCTGTTTTCATTTCCCAGCAATTGCACAACAGCAAGCCCACCTCAGTGCTCAATAAGCTCCCGTTGGCACTAATTGGCACCCTTGCTGGAGGAGATGAGGTCTGGACGGCTTGCCGGGGCAGACCCACTCCCGCACCTCTGCACAGGCAGGTGAGATGCTGGCAGCCGCTCGCTCCCCATGCCGTGGTGGCCGGCAGCAACCCCGGCCCCTGGCACCTTTCAGGATGTCTGGAAAAGAATTTCCTCAGATATGAAGCAAGCAGGTGTGTGCACAGCCATGCTGATATCAGATGGGGCACTTGCGCCAGGAATTCGAGTGTAGTTAGCAACTGAGTAGTGTGCAGGGACACCTTCTCCTTGGGTACAGCGAGCGTGTAGATACCTGTATAGCTCGGAGCACAGGCTTCAGTGCTTTCTTCCACAGGGGCCTTAAGGAGCCTGTGAGTTCCTCCCTATCTTATTTACTGATAGCATCCAAGATTATCGCAGGCTTTTCCCATCCTAACCTTTGAGGTGGTATTTTCCACATTTCCTATTTCCTATGAACCCTCCTTTCTCTCTTGTTGTTTGCCACTGCATTCACTTCTCTTGCCCCTGACGGAGCCTAGAATTTTTCATGTGGAGGTAAAGTTTATTACTGACTTTTGAGTGAATCTTCAACTAAGGTCAGCCAGGTTCTTCGCTTGGCCAGGGACCAAACCCGCCCCTTCTCTCTGCCCTTTCTGTACCAAATGGCAGTCTGTCCCAGGGTGATGCCTGACATGGGTGCTTAAGGAAGCAGCTACGGAATGTTAGGAAAAAAGAATAACTTAGGAGATTTCCTATTTTATTTATTATTCTTGTTTTCCAAACAACAGTTAACTGAGCTGAAAGGGCTGATAGAGCTTATACAGGCTTCCCCTATTGCTTGCATTACGCAGCAGCGTGGGTTTCAGGCAGATGGCTCTCTGGCTGCAAGACTATGGGCTGCGTTCGTACCTCAGACACGTAGATGTTCCCATTCCCCTCAGTAGCAAGTGCGTACTGTTTCTTGGGTAACTTGTCTATCCAAGGTGTTTCCAGGGTGTTTTAATATACTTCCAGGAGTTCACTGGATATAGAGAGTAGATTAGGTGTGTTTTATTTTTTTAGCAGTACTAGCTGCGAGTTCTGCACCAACACATAGCCCTCCAAACCCAAATCCTAAAGGAGGCTTCGCCCTCCAAACCCAAGTCCTAAAAGAGGCTTATCTCAAACTCACCAAGGGCTAAGATATTTTTTTCTGTTCGCTTCTGCAGGTTTTAGAGCATGCCTAGCTATATGATTAACCAAAAAGACTGAGTAGGATTTCAGCCCTACCATTAGCAACGCAACAGAAAGGAAGGGGATGGGCAACGGCAAGGCTGTGCAGTCTTCCCTCTTCAGCTCTTCCTCTGTTTTTGCAGAGACTCAGCCACCCTTTGGACTACCTCTCCTCTTTCTGGAAAGGTTTTAAAGCTGGGGAGTAAGTCTGTGAGTGACAGAGAGGGTAACAAGGTAGGGTGTGTATAAAGGAGTCAGTGCTAAAGTTGGCTGCAAACTTTCAGTCCAGGTTGCCTTCCAACAGCAACCTGGGCTTTTGGAAGAAACAGTATTGTGCACACAGAAGCACTCTATCAAAATGTCAAACTGTTGCCAAGTATTTTCCAGCCAAATCTAGGTTTAGTTTTTGACAAGAAAAAAAGAAAAATGTTCCCAGAGCTAAAAATTATCTCTGCAGTAGCTCTGTGTAATTGCTGGAAATGTGGGCTCATATATGAAGGATGTCTTGCGATGCACAATACTGTAAGTAACTTTGTGAATATGTCAGCAATAAAAATGCCTGAGTTGTAATGCAAAATTCTTGCAGTAAGGCAGAGAGAGAAGAGCAAAATCTGATTGCCCACCAGCCAGTAAGCATTTTATTTTTGTATGGAAATAAGCATTTCCATTCCTAATGACTATGTAAGCAGAAGTGCTTATGACAGCTAGCTTATTTCTACAATAAGAGGCTTCTTGGGACTGGACGGTTGGTAGAATAGGGAAGCTGCTTTGCATTCATTAACATTTGTCTGCACGCCTAATATTTTAGGTGGTCAGAAGGGAAGAGCCCTCAGAAAGATGGCCTCTGTATCACAACAGTGAAAACCTGGTTAAGAGGTGGTCAATGGGATTGGATTTATTCTCTCTGCAGCTTAGTGTTAGCAGCACCCAATCAGTCTCAGCTTTGCCCATGAGTTGGTGTATAGTCCCAGAGAGCCATTTAGCTCCCAGCATTGGTGGAGGGCAGCCTCCACCCCACCTGGCCACTGTTTTGCAGGAGCTGGAGCACCCCAGCCATTTTTGGTGGCCCGAGAGAAAAGAAAGGAGTAGACATGGGTTGACTCTCCCATTCTCGGAGGAGACTCAAGTCACCAGCAGTGGTGATGGCGTTTCAAGGGACACCACTCTCCTCCCTTCCCACCCTTCCCACCATCTGCGCTTTCTTTTGGCAAGGTCTGTGTATGCTTCTGGCATGGGATGGGATGGGATGGGATGGGATGGGATGGGATGGAGCAGGGCTGGGTGTCCTTGGCTGAGCCTGGATGGTGGGGTCCAGCTCTAGGGTTGCTCCCAGGTCTCTCCCCAGATCTGCTGCCCCATCCAGCTCCTCTACTCCCATCCCTGCTCTGCAGTGGGAAGGTCTCTGCTGTCTCCCCTTCTGAGCCTCAGAAACTGCTGGCAGTCTTCCGGCAGGTATCCCTGCCCCCACATCTGATGCTGGCTCCCAGGAGATGGAGTCTCAGTAATGCTGTGGCCGAGGCCAAATATTAAGTGCCTCTGAAAAAGTTTAAGATCCTACCTTCAGGCCTCTGATTTTGAATACCCACGCTTTAGTTCAGGTGTAGTATGTGGGAAAAATATTAAGTAAGCAATAATTGCTTCAGAGGTATAATAACCATGCTGGCAAATCACATTTTGACTTTAAAATTGATAATAAATACAAGCAATAAGTAAAGGTAATCATGCATTACATGTCCATGGCAGTAGATGAAACCAAGCCTATTAAAACAGTATCAATCAGACACTGAAAGTGGTTTATATTTAGCACATCTCATTTTAGATTAAACAGTCTCTGCTCTCAATTATCCAGTAATTACCTAGAGGCATGAAGGCATGTACACAAAGCTACAGCAAAGTGACTGCCTGAGCACTGGCTTACTTTGCTGTTGGTAAACTTCATTTTGTCAGGATTAATTGGCGAGAAGGCTGGTGATGAACACATGACAAGCGCAACACTCAATAATGCTTTAATAAAGTGATGGAAGCAAATGTTTTCCATCAAACCTCTTCAGTACAGGAAATGTGATTAATTAAGCACATTCATCTAATTACTGTATGAATTCTCAGGAGGTAAACGTATACTCCGAGGCAGATATGCTGGGTATGATTCCAGGGGCTGGATTCTATTTATTTTTACGTGGCATTTTTATGTAAACATTGAAGAAATTCTTTTTTTTAAGGAGAGATCTTAACTGTGATTGGTTTCCAGCACTGGATCAAAGCCCGCCCTGATCGCCAGTATTCACCAGAGCTAACAACAGCTCTTCCTTCAGAATAACTCTTGGCTTTTCTCTTACCTCCAGCAAGGCAGAGTGTTAGGAAAAATGCAACGACCAAAATGTTCGCTGAATGTTGGCTGTGTCTTACAAGCCTTCAGCTTTCCATTGCATTAACAGTGTTTGGGTGTGCAGAGCTGGAGCTGCTTTTTTAATATGCATCAGCAAACGGAGGATACGAGGCTCAAAATTGTGTCCGTAAGAGTCTTGACGCTCAGTACCACCAGGGGATAAACGTTTTCAAAAAACGGGAGCCATAGTGTTGCTTTCCTTAATCCAGGCATAGGCACCTACACCAGCAGCTGTAGGGGATGCTGAGCTCCCAGTGCTTTCCGCACCCAGCTCTGCCCCGGGGATGCCCCCCAGCCCTGCTTCCCCATGCCTCCAGCCAGCACCCAGCAAAAATTGGCTTCCACAGCGGAAATACTCTTTTCGCCTGGGAGAGGAGAAGCGGCAACCGCAGGAACGGTTCAGCCAAGTGACCCGAGGGGCAGTAACCCTTGCCGTGTCCTCCCCTTGTCCCGGCACAGCCCAGGGCATGTGCCCAGGGCTGAATCCCCTCCCCAGCCGCCGTGTGCTCCCACCCATGAGGTTGCATGGAGGAAGGCTGAGGGGGTTGAGATGCACGACACAAACAGATAACGCAATCGCAGCGGTGCCTTGCTGTGGCTTCATGCAGAAACACCAAATATTTGAGGAAGTGAAGCTGGGGAGAGGGACACCAAAGCTAGCAGTGAGGGGAAGACCCATCTCAAACCTCCACCACTGCTATCAGCACTGCTTCCGCTCCGTCCCCCTCTCCCTTCCCCATGGGAAAACCCACGCCTGCTGCACGTAGCCTTAAAAAGATCATTGCCAGGCTATAAATATCCAGCCATCAATTAACTGCATGAATACCCACAGTCCAGGGAGCTCTCCTTCCGCGCCGCTAAGATAACTAACATCGGCATTGCTCACCGGCACAGGTCCTGCCATATTTGTCTCATTAAACCCAACAGCACCCTGGTCTTTACTGATGCATTTGTTCTAGGATTTTACAGCAGCCTAGTCCAGAGTGCATTTAAAGTCAACAGAGAGACTCTGCCTGAGTTCTGTGGGCTTGGATCCCTTCCAAGGGAAATATTTTCCTACTTAAGTAACTCTGAAATGAGGCGATCACACCAACAAAATAAAAAGGAATGTCTTTTTTCAAAATACGTTGTTGACAACAGAGAGCAAAGAAATCCTAGCACTGGGGCTATATTTTTAATGTGCCTTCAATCAAATGCTTCAGAATAATGAAATACTTGCAAAATAAACCTGCTTGCATTCATGGCCTTCCCAGCTATGGCTGGGCGGGGAGGGTGGGAACTGCTGAGAAATTCTGATCCAAAGGAAACAACTAAGGAAAGCAAGAGCTTTCTCAGGCAGCCTGGCAGCTTGCTAGCTTCCCTGAGAGGGGCAAGGAGAGTGGAGGGAGGGGGAAGCCCCACGGTGTGATGCAGCCGGTGCTTCTCCTTACAGTCCCCTATCGCTGTATGAAGCATCTGCCCCTTTGGGGTGACCTAACTCATTGCAACACCAGCTCCCATCAAAGAGTTGGAGACCTTCCAGAGCATTTCAGTGAGGACACTGTACTTAGATGAATACAGCCAAAGAGGCATCCCCAGGGGAGCAGGCAGGGCTCTGCTTGGCCCCTGCTTGCTGACAGCAGCCCTGGGAGGCTCCCACTCACCCTGAATAGCTCATCATAGCATTGCTGATGAGCCGCAGGTATATACAGCGGCAGCAGGTGAATATACCCGTGGGTAGGTGGATATCTGAGAAGGCTGCTGTAATCATCCCTGTAATGTAATCAGTCCTCTGCCCTCTACTTAGTATGCAATACCTCCTTGCGTAATGCCGGCAGGATTAATTTGTGCCACCTCAGCAGGGAGAGCCCAGATAGGCAGCGCTGGAGCAGCCAGGTTACTCACCGGGGACATCCGCTGGCTCCTGATGGTGATAACCCACCGGTGTGGTGGAGGAAACCCTTCGTGGTGCTCACGGGGAGGGCAGGGTTAGCCCCTGCGGAAGCACTTAGGGATGGACCAAGTTTCGAACAACGTCAGTGAAACCCAGGGCTACAGAAGTATCACAGGCTGTTTGACTACTAGGATTATTGCTTGGGAAGACACGTGGGCACTGGTGAGCCTGCAATCTTCTCTTGATTCTCAGGAAAAGGAGACATCTAGCATAAGCTTGCCCGCCCTATTTCATAAATCAAACCCATACGTAGGTATCTCTCCAGTGTGGCTGACATGGTGCCTTCCGTCATAGTATGTGTGTAGGGGGGTGGGTTTGGTTTGGCTGCACCTTAGGACACCAGGTTTCTGTGTGTCCTGCTGGGATATGCAAACCCTCTGACATCTTTGCTCTAAAATTAAGCCAGAATCGCTGCTTTCCTCAGTCTGCTCTTTGCTGATTTTGGTTTCTACCCTCTGTCCAGGGGAGGTGGCATTTCATGTGTGGTCAGGGCCTGTAAAGCACTCTGGGTAGACCTGTACAATGTGGTGACTCAGATACAGATCCGAGTCAATTGTATGGGCTGCCTGGGAGGCCGCTGTGAGGGGGGCAGCAACCCAACTCCCTCCAAAGTGCTGCGAAGGGACAAGTGGAACTGTAGGACATGGGCTGCAAAGCCACGTTTTTTTCCCCTCGCTTTTGGAAGGGCAATCCCAGAGTTCACCTTGCTGACATACACTAACACACAAAGGGCTCGTCTCTCCCAGCCTGCATTCAGGGTGTGGATATCAAGGTAACAGATCTGCTATTCTGAAAGCCAGCAGAGGAAATAATAATTTGTGATAGATCACAGGCAGGCACCATCTGCCTAGGACATGTCCCATGTTCTTCCCCTCCTTTGCAACCCCTCTGGACCTCAGGTGGGGACCTTGCTTACAAGAGTTGCCACTGAGTTAGGTCACCATCATGGAAACCAAAGGACAGACAGAATCACAGTCCAAGAAACTGGGTCTGTGTCCTGTTGAGCGTAGTAGTATCAGGAAAAATAATAGAACAAGCACCGGAGAACTTGGAAACACCAGAAATAGCAGTTGCCCTTCCCAGCCCTTCCCGTCTCACCGCAGGGCCATGAATGGACTGCCTGAGGAGGTGCAGCCTTGGGTGCAGCCCTGGCAATATTTCTCAGGCAGGAGGTGACCCGCAAACCTGGCCAACAGAGACCAATGGGTGTCCTGCAGCTGAAACCCAGAAAAAAGTCTGTGGGCAAGGAAGGAAAAGCCATCAGTGAGGAAGGTGAGGATCTGTATGAAAAGTCACAATAAAATAGAAGATTGTCCGGTGCCGTTCTCCTTGCTTCTCCCTCATCTCCATGGCTGAAAAGCAAGGTGGTGCTGGGAAGGGTGCGGGGCGGGGGCTGGCAGGACGTGGGCCAGACGCAGCAGCAGGAGGCTCCTACCCCAGGCTCCAGCTGAGCTCAAGCACCAGCAGGAAAACGTCTGGAGAGGAGACACTTCACGTTTAAAACCCATATCCGCATTTCTCTGGTGTCCCTCAGGTTAGAAGTCATACGACAGCCGATGGGACAGGTCAGCCCTTTACATGGGAGAAACCCCGCCAAGTGCCCTTGTGAAAGCATCCTCTCTCGTTTGTCTGTATCCTGCTGTCGCGTTTTGTGAAATACATACCAGTATATGGTCATAATGCCATTCTGATGAAAGAGAATGGTATACAGGAGAGCTGCAAACTGAAATCGAGTGTGGATTTTGGAATAACTGGAATATCTGGACAAGGAAGCATTCGCAGATGCTGTTCACCCCATTTCTAAGGTGACTAAAGCAGCAAGTTATTTCCACTGCGTTGCTAAAGCATATTACTGATCAAATATATCCTATCATTTATATACAGTGAGAAATGGCTAGAAATGTGGGTGTTTTCAGAGGGCTGGTCTGAATGAAAAAGAAAGAGTTTTTTATTAAAAACAAGCCAGAGTTATTAAAAACATGTCTGGAACCAGATTTATCCTAGAATTAACTGTGGGCTACCTGGGCCAGACACCTCCTTTTCCTTCCCCTTTTGCTCAGTGCTGAGCACAACAGGGCCCAGCCCTTTCACAGAAGATCTGAGATACTGCAGGAGTGTAAGGACCATATGGACCATCATTTGCCTAGGATTTTGAAAAAGACACCAGCGACCCATTGCCCAAATCCAACAGCACTTTTGAGATCGCTAGTTCATAACATTAATTCTTAAAGACCGAAAGTTGCAGGAAGGTGTTCATGTCTACTGTAGTGCAAAGCCTGCCTTGCTCAAGCACCCTTTCCCAGTACAAAAAGCAAATAGTCATGTATTTTCCTGTTACAGTCAGACTGTCCTTTCATGGTTCGGGGGATCACAGATTTCTCTAAATGTTGAATACTGCTGTCCCCAGGTTTTTATTTGGGAGACTACACACCACAAACCCCCTTCTTGTATCCCTAATAGTGATACAGAAGAAGAGTGATTGAGGATGCCAGGATCTTTATGGCATCCCACTCAGGAACAATAAAAAATGGATGCTAAATTAGAGAAGCTCGAGGTGGAGCAAGCATTTCATGAACTTTTCGTAAATACTGAGCTCAAGGTAGCAGGATAAGGTATGCATAGGGTGAACTACTTTAAAATCCTGGGGATAATGTTGATCAAAAAGGAGACAATGATTTGTCAGGCTTCCCATTCCCATAAATTCAGAAGCACAGTGATTCATTTCCAGTCCGGCAGTTCAAAGCCGAAGGTGTGCTAAGCTGGCTTCTTGACATTTGAGAACAGAAGCTGTCTTCAACCCAGCACGAGAAACAAGATTAGCCTTTCCAGATTAG
The DNA here is from genome assembly GCF_000687185.1 of Egretta garzetta. NCBI lineage: Eukaryota > Metazoa > Chordata > Aves > Pelecaniformes > Ardeidae > Egretta > Egretta garzetta. Next base: position 241,552 of record NW_009260786.1, read on the forward strand.
AAGGAAAATATTAGTGAAGCACCAGAGGGTTCAGTGTGGGGTCTTTTTAATAGCGGCAGACTTGGATGATGATGTTGAAAGCACAAGCTGCCAAGTCTAGAAGGGAGGATGGATGAAGTATTAATTTACTTATTGCTTAAGTGCCTCAGCTGATGGTGAAATACTGTGCAGGATAGACTGCTATAAAGCAAGGATTCTTGGAACAAGGTCATAAAGCACAGCAAGAGTATCTGAAAGAATAAAAGAAGGATTTTAAATTGCCATATGAAAAATTCCAAAGCCTTCAGCTAAGTACATCTGCAAGAAGAATAAGAAACATGAAACTGGGTGACCTGGCCTGAAGGAAAAAAGGGGACCCTATTGCTAATATCAGACGTGCCTCACCAGGGATATAATATATAAGCAAAGGGCATGTTATCATTTGCGGACCCGTTGCTAATCAGAAGAAAGATTTTCCCCACAGTATGGGCGTTTTCTACCAGTTCAAAATTTTTCTTTTTACCTACTGCCAAATCTTAGACTAACTAAGGGCAGATTTCCTATGAGACCATGGAATTATGTGTGTGTATTAGTCACGAGCTCTGGAATTGCATTGATCTCTTCATTTATTTTTTCTTTGCGTAATTTCATAAACAACATCACCCAGCAGCAGATACCTCGATAGCCTCCATGGTGTAATTTTAGGGCACGTGCATTGCCCAAGAACGATGTCTCTGTACTTTTCATCTACTAACTTTAATTCGTTTGCTCAGCAGAGGATATCAGAAGCTGTATGGTAGAGACTTAATCCAGCAAATGCTAATCCAGCAGCTCAGGGCCAGAGAGGGCTCAGTTTGAAAATCTGGGTTCCCAGGCAGCAGCTCAGGGCCAGAGCGCTCTGTGCCACTGGCCTCAGCCCTAGAGAGGGCTCAGTTTGAAAATCTGGGTTCCCAGCACCACATGCCCCATGGGGGTGGGCCACCCCCGCTCCGTGGTGTGGGCCCTCCCCATGGTGAACCAGATCTCTATGTGGTGCAGGTCAGCTGCGCTCCCTTCATCGTGATGGAGCTACACTACTTCAACATGAAATAAGAACATAGGCTTGTACATGACAATTCCAGATGTTCCAGTTGAATTAGTAAACAAGCCAAAAAAACCCCAACATCAAGTATCTAAACAGTTTTTGTTTATTTGACTGTGGACATGAATAGCAATGTACAAATTTCCTGCGAGCTCAGCTGTCCTCCCAGAAGTTGAACCAGACTGACATAACGCTGTGCATTTGTGATGCCTTTTCCCCTTTGCTCAACAAAAATCATACAGAAGAAGCACAGCTGGATTTGAAAAAAGCTCGAAATAGCCCAAGTTCAAATGTTAACTCATCGCACACTGCCTTGGTACGCGGTGCTACAAGCATTGACTGGTTTCTGACGGATAGGAAGCCACAGACCGTGGTGCGCACCTCTAGCGGGCTCACAGGCTGCTAAAAGGGATGCTAAACACTGCCTGTGCTCTGCAGGCCTTGTGCAGTCACGAACAGCGGGCATGGAGTTCGCCATTTGAAACATATTCATGAAAGGCAAAATAAGAGGAAAAAAACCCTAAACCCTCCTCTGAGTGTTGCAGTGAGAAACTGCTGCCCATCCAAAGTTAAAATAAGGGGTAGCGTGCAGGTACGTGCTGCACGCCTGAGCCCACGCACGCAACTGTCAACGTGCGCTGCGGAGAGCAGGCAATGTGGCAGGTTCAGCTGGAGCTGGCATCACCATTTTTCTCAAAACCAAGCTGTCTTTCTAAAGCTGTCTCCTGCTGGGTACTCCTGACTTGAAATCCAGGCTGCAAAAGGTAGTCAGTGTTTCTTGTCTGGCTTGGGCACAGCAAGACCCCATGAGCTCAGGGACCCAGGGCATCAGCACCGGGCAAGGCAGGGGCTGAGTGATTGGCTCAGCACCACGCTTGCCCAGATCCAGGGTGGGCAAGAGGACATGTCCTGCATCCTCCTAGGTGCAGGGGCGTGCCAGCAGGTCTGAGGACACGTAGTTTTTTCCTTTTTTTCTCCAACTAGCAGAGCACTGGCAGTTCACACCGTTGCAGCCACTCTGGTTTTGTCCAGGTACACAGGAGCAGCCCTGGTTCCCATCAGCTCTGGGAGATGGTGCTGCTGAGCTCTGCCTTCCTCACATCTGTAATTCACATGAAATATAGTTTTAGTTGCTTTTGGTGAAACGACTCCAATTTCAAGGCAGCTTTAGCAATCAGATGCTCCTTTCCCAGAACACTTTCCAGCAATGGGTTTACAACAGCATCATTTATTGTCATCGCTTCGTGATGTATTAGCAATGCTTCTGCCCTGGCAGTAGGGCTGTCCGGAGCAGCCCTCTCCTCCCCCCGGGCAGCTGCCAGGCTCCCCGCTGCCTGGGCAGCTCTCCAGGTTCACTCCACTTGCTGCTGAGAGCTGCTTCAGGTATTCAAGCTAAGCCTCGCCTGCTGTGCTCACTCCTTAGGCTCTTTACTTTCTGGGCTAGAGTGACTGACCACTAAAATAAACCTGACAGGGATTTTTTTTTTCTTTTTTTTCCCCCGGGAAGTGATTTCAGCAGAATTTCACCTATTGCCTCACAACACAGTTATTTAACACAGCCTGGAACCTTAATCTGTTTGCTTTTTTTGTCCAATATAGGCAGTAAAAAAAAAAAAACAAACCACACCACTTTTTTTTTTTTTAATTTTTTATTTAGGTATCAAGATCAAGTCTGCTTTTTTTCATTTAAAAGTAAATTTACCTCCAAAAATCCAAAAGTTCCCTCCTGTTATGGCAATAGGTGAGCTGCACTGGATTTCTCCTCACCAAACTTGGCTTTTTCCTTTCTGCAGAATAGCCCTGGTGCCTCCTGGCCCCTGATAAGAAAGAAGCAAGCTCTAGATCGACAGGTAGCAGTTAAGATAGGTGGCTCACTGATACTGTGACTTTCTTGTTGCTTTTAATGACACTGACAGCCTTGACTTCCTGTGCTCTCCTCTCCAGGCCATAAACCAGCTGGGAGCCTGGAAGGCCACGAGCGATAAGAGGCCAGGACAAACACAGCACCTGCCTGCAAGGTTTGACCGTGTCACCTCTTGCAGTCGTAGCTGCAAGAAGCTCAAAGAAGCAGGGAAAAACTTGGCAAAAACTTTCTGACAATGTTTTCGTGTCTGGAAATATCCCTTAGTCATAACCACAGTGTCTGAAAATGCCGATTCTGAATAAATTTCTTCTGAAAAAGCAAATGAAAATAAAGCATTGAGTTAAGATCACTGTGGAAACATAGGCTGGAACATTTCAATCTGACATTTTGCAAGACTTTGAAGTTACGAATGCAACATAAGGAAATCAAAGCTATAATTGAAAAAGCTGCATTTCAGATGATTTTGTCCAATCCAGAACAACAAATACTCCCAAATTTAATGTCACCAGAAACTCCAAAATTACTTTTTTCATTATTGTTTTGAATTTTTTAAAATTTGAAAATCTTGGTGAACAGCTTTAAAGCTGCTTGTCAGTAACCTCCTTGAAAAAAAATAGGAATGCATTTCTCTTTTATTGCTTTTGATTAGTCTGCGTTCCCCTTGCATGCAGAGGGTTCTTATTTTCCATGCTTGAACACCGCATTTAAATTGTAGGTTTTTTACAAGAAAACTTAAAGGTAATTTTAGATGGAGACACAATGTGAGAACAGGGGTGTTTTTCCTCATTGTATTTATTTAGATTACTGAGCTAGTATAAAGGGACACCCAAGGTAAAGGTACAGCTTGACAACACATTTGACATACAGCAGTTTCAAACCATCTCTAAATTACCTCTTCCTCGTGGAATTTGCCTTTGTTTTTCAGTGCCTGGAGAAAAAAATGAAACTCAACAACATGAAAAAGTGGTAAAACGTGATGAAATGAACTCTGATAATATGAACTACCATAACATAACTTGTATGTTAATAAATTTGTGGCCTGTTGGACCAAGGGCTTCACAGCAAAGCACCCTCCGCATAAACGCCCTGAGCCAGGGAGGGTCAGGTCTGCCCTTACCCCCAGGATGCCAGTGCAGGCGCCTGCATCGATCCCCACTGCAGCAGCACGGCTGGGGAATAAAATCAGCAGGCAGAAACAAAACCGGTACATAATCATGTAATGAGGGCTGAAATTTGATGAATGCTGCTGCATGTGACCAGGTCACCTACGGGATGCTGTTACGCAGGAGAGGAACCCTCCCACCTGCAAGTCCTGGTAGGGAAGAGGATTAAAAAATTCTGGCATTTCTGTGCCATTTTTCATGCCTCCTCCACCCCGCTGCTCCT
>NW_009260786.1:245890-249803 GCF_000687185.1 Egretta garzetta
TCGGGAAGGAAGGGAGGCAAGACGAAATGCTGCACCTCCAGATGCACAGAAGGGCTGGCTGGCTGGGGAGCTGTGTGCCCACGGATGCCCCAACCCACCTTTTCCCCCCACTTTTTTATGGTCCTAACACAGCATAAATGGGGAAAACAAGCCCCCTCTGGTTCTTAGGCACCGGGAGGTCTCCCCTCCAAGACCCTTGTTCAGTGCTTTTCACTCATGGGATACATGTGAGGAAGGAACCCAGCCTCTCTGGGCGGAAGGATGGGCTGGATGAAAACCCCAAATTATTGACAATATGCAAGCCCCTGTCATGCTGGTGCATCTCCCTTAGAACCGGTCTGATTTTAAGCCTCCAGCCTACCCCCTCCAGCACTGCGCTGCCATTTCCCTTGTGCCGCGGTGGTGATGGCTGCTGCCCACCCCTGCTTCGCTGGTGAGCATGGGCAGGGAAAGGACACCGGGCAAAGGGACGGCAAGGCAGCGAGTTGGGGTTTATTTTTTGATGCCTTACGGATTGTGCCATCTGCCCAGCACACCAGGTGCCGGCTCCCAGTTTTTCTTATCCTCTCAGGTCATGGCTATTTGAATTACATCCTTCACGTCGTCTCTGATGCACATCAGTGGGGACAGGGAATGGTTCCTGCCCGACAGCGGTTTGGTGGGCTACAAGAAACCCCAGCAGTCCAAGGGACCTCTGAGGGCCGCTGCTTCTGGCATCTACAATGCCTGTGGCGGCTCAGTCCCTGAGCACTTCACTGCCAAGCTAAAAAAGCTCATTCGCCGCTTGGAACTAAAATGGTACATTGATAAATATTCCAAATATTTCTGTGCGACCCACCTCCATAACTAAAACCTGGTTGAAAGGATTTTATTCAAGCTTTAAAGGGAATTAAAGTGCATACTTTTAGGCACAAAGCAAGCCTGGAAAAATTCAGGTGGCAGACCAAAAAACCCATGCAAACTTACAGTGACAAAGTACAGGCTCTCTAGTTTATCAGCCCGTACTCAAGTGGCTGCAGACAGCCAAAAATTCAGCTGCTTGCAGATGTTTCAGCAAGTAGGTAAGTGTCCAGCTCAAGTTTTTTACCATGAAATGATCATTTGAAAAACCTGCTGTGGCATCTCTTTCTAGATCATACACGGTAAAAAAAAAAAGTTAGAAAAAGAAGAAAAACTGTGACGGTATTTCAACCTGCCTCCATACGGTGAGAAGGACAATTCCCAAGTAAATGAGGGATTTATCAAATCTACACTGTTGGTCTGATCCCTCTGCCTGTGCTGCACCTTCAGCGTGACATTTTGGTCCACAATTGATCAGCTTTGCCTCATTGCTTAAGCAAGGTTTTTTGTTATTTTCTCAGTAATTTCCTCTGTGTGCCTCAGTCACGCTGAACCAAGCCAAAAGCAGACATTTAATGTCATCACGGAGCACAAACAGTGTTTAGGGCCATGCAGGAGCCTTAACAAGGTGGCTGTTTAAGCATGAGACCTGAGTAAGGGTTTCTAGGGGCAAAGTCTTACACAGAATCCTGCTGTGCCCCTCCTAAAGTTTTATCTCATGAGGCCATGGTTGCCCACGCTGGGTCTCCACAGGGGCTGCTGTGGGGCCCTCTCCGCTCCACTCCCCATAACACCTGCATGCATGCTCCCAACCTGCTGGTCTGGGCAACTGGGCTTCAGCTTTGGGGTGACGTACGTTGACAGGCATCAGCCAAAGCAATGTCAAAGCCACGAGGTGGCCCTCTGTGTCCATTCATTGAGCTAAAACCTTTTCTTCTTCTGTACAAGTGCTCATCACCATAACCCCTACAGCTGCTTCCTCTGCACTTGGCAAATGTGATCATCAGCATGTTTGTATTGATCTATTTGCTAGTTTTGCTAGCAAAGCTCTCCTCCTTGCATCCCTCCAGAGGCCTCACCTTTCCTTCTTTATCAAGCATTAGCAACAGATTTTAACCTTCAAGGCTCTGCTGGCCAAGCTTCTGAGAAGGCTGTGTAAATACATATAAAAAAAATGCTGAAGTGAAGACACATCCTGGCATTCATTTCAGATAGATCCTAAGCAAAGGCTTCAAAGGCGGCTTTCGTAGTTAGGCTCCAAGGAGGAGGATGGAAACTCCCATTTCCAGCCTCACTGCTGGCACATTCCATAAAGTCCCCACTTTTCCTTGCAGCACCTGGGGACACTTGGAAAGCTGGCCACCTATAAGCAAACAGCCATGCTACTTCTGGGCAGCTAGGTACTTAACACTGTTAAGGATCTGTAGTCATGAAGCTTGGACTGAAGTCCCAGCTCTGGAAAAAAGGAGACAGCAGTGGACTTCAGTGGGGCAGTGGACTTCAGTGACAGCAATGGGGACAGAAATAATGGGTGGTCCAGGTTCAACTTCCACACTCTTCCAGATCTGAAGCAGGGTTCTGAATCCCAGTTTCTCCAGGAAGTACTCCAATCTCTAGGTCATTGGATAGCTCCTTGTGAAGGATAAAATGTCCATGGTAGATGTTTCACTGCACATAAATGAAATAATTACATATTAAGCTGTAAGCAAAGTTAAAAGGCTTTACAGCTAGACATTTAATCCTCTCAGCTGGGATTGCACAGTGAAAGTCTTTGTTGTCCTAGCTAGAAGTGTGCACCACTAAATTGTTTGCGTATTTTGGGATGTGCGTAATCTCCACCACCCCTCCCCAAGTGGACACTAACTTTTACAGTGACTTCTCAGCTCCACCACTATAATCAACTTTTCCCCCTGCCACAGCGCGAAGTTTAGATACAAAAACAAGTCACTTCCATAATTAATAAATAAATAAATAGGTGTAATATACTTCTCCCTGTAAATTCAACATGAAAATGCTCTGCTGTTGCCAATGGCCACCTAGAGTGACCCTTTCAGCATCATTTCAGCACTCACTGCTGAAATAGCCAGCAGGTCTGTGGCAGCCAAGAAGGACCATTATGAAGATCCTAATCTTGTTTCGTGGTATTTCATTACTACGGCATGATTTAGTAATTATGGTGAAGAGTGAAGCTTGGAAAGTTCATAAGCTCTTTTGCTTATTTCAACTATTCCCATGGATTATGTCCATGTTCCTAGGACTGGTTCTTCTCTGGTCTCAGCTATCTGTCAGAGGTGCCCAGGGACATCATCATGCTTTCTTTCTCCTAACAGCCACTCTTAGGCTTAGGGCAAAACCACTGCCCTTGGCTTCTGCTGCCAACAGGAGATCCCTGCCTGTCCCAGGTGATATTCGGGCTCTGCCTCCAACAACACAGACTGGAACGACTGAAGGCTGCACAGTATCTTCAGAAACATGCAAAACCACCCTACAGCCATTTTAGCCGGACTGGTTGATCAACGAAGACTGACAGGCTGGAGATCCCAACTCACCCACCCAGCCAAGGCAGGGGAGGGGGCAGCAGGGGCGTGAAATGTGGAGAGGCAGAAATTGTTTGGTGCTTACCGGCTGATATTCCCTTAGTGACTGCCAGTGCTATCAACACAAGCGTCATTTCGACTCCCCCAGCATTGCCCCTCCTGCTCCTAAACCAACCATAATCATAATTGCCTTTGCAAAAAATAAACTTTAATGAGAGGTTATAGAAGCACGGCAGCCCCAGTGAAAAGATGAGTAGTTTGAGCGTTGCTATTCTTGGCCAGGCGGATGGATAATCGTCCTGCAGACAGCGAGGCAGGGCCACTTGGCTTGTCCTCCCAGCAAGGCCACCTCTGCCCCCCCACTCCCGAGCAGTGAGATGTTACGTATCCAGGCATCCCACTCATCATCTTGGTGTCAGTCACTTCATGAATCTCTTTCTAGCAACATTAGCTTCTGGGGGGGGAAGGATGGGAGGGAAAACCTGCCTGTTTTCCTTCAGGCGTGCTGGTCATTGCACACGAGCTGGAGTTTGCCA
>NW_009260786.1:250389-253687 GCF_000687185.1 Egretta garzetta
CATGTTCCTGGCAATATTAATGCAAATAAGCACCCCAAAAGCAGAGCTTGAAAATAGGAGCAAAGTTTAAAGTGCCTGTATCATGGGTTTGCTTGCTTCTTTTTCCTTCTTCTTTCTTCTTAATTTGAAAAACAAACAAACAAAAACCCCCTTTATCTTCAAAATTTATATTCTTTGAAGGCCTAAGACACAGATAACCATCCCAGAAGAAGTCTCTTGCCTGCTGCAAGCCAGTGTCAGGGCTCCCCATCCATGAGCCGACATTCAAGGAGCCCTCGCAATTATTCCAGTTGCCCATGCTCCCAGTGACAGGAGGTGGTGAAACCCAGCTAGAAATTTAAAAAGACAACACAGCAAATGTTTTCATCTAACCGCATTTCTAATATCTCAATGGAAAAGCTGTTAGTTTTGATAAGACCTAAAATTTTTACCACACAAAAAATGAACAATAAAACTCTTCAGGCAGTATCCAGTTTTTCACAAAATAATTTTTCCAGTCCATATCTTTAGTCAGTTCTCCTGCAACGGAAAGCAGCATGTTTGTAAACAAAGCAGGTCGATAAGTTTGATCAAATCCTTTGTCCTTCATGGAAATAGGGATGGTCTATGCAAAACTGCAGGCTCCCAGTGAAGAGTGTTTTTTTGGCCACCTGAAGCAGAAGGCTGTGCCCCAGAGAAGCCGCTGTCTGTTTGGAGACTGAGGAAATACCAAGAATAAAAAGAATAGCTGGGTGTTTTCCTCTCTGTGCGTAAATACGTATCCCAGCATCACTGCTCCCAGCACCTGGGAACCACTGGTGAATTTATCCTTGCCAGCCCAGCCGGCATCCCATTACATTCAGAGGAAATCTTTTCAGGGTCTGTTGGATTGGGCCCCATGCAAATGGAAAATACTACTTACGTTTTAATACATGCTTATGTTTACTCACTTTTTTTTTTAGAAACCAAACTACCTTGTTCAAGGCTAGAAACTGTAGAAAACTCCCCAAGATGCAGCCTGGTACTAGGCTCCCCTGTCCTAACCCTTTTTGAAGTCCCTCAAATATCTGTCACAAGATAAACAGGAACATTTCCACTGCCAATTTATAAATAACTTATTTTGTATTCCCAGGTACAAGGTCTAACTCTGCAAACAGGGAAGGAGCCCAGCCCCCTTCCCTGCACAGCTACTAACCGCTCATGGGTTTGGGCAGGGTACTCTCTGGAATGGCCTTTCTCCATGCTAACAGGTGAAGAACAACATTTGCCTACCTCTCAAGCATGGCGACAGAGTCGAGACAGGATTTATGAAGCTTTTCAAGGTACTTGGAGAACAGGAATTACAGAACTACATGCTGATACGGTATCAGGCACAACATTTTATTATTTTTTTTTTTTTAGGATAACAAAACAAGCCGCTCTGTCTTATGGCAACATTAAGAGCTCAGCTGAGATGCTCAACGCGTGAAATCCAGCACATTTCTCTCGTAACAAAAGTCCCTTCATCAAAGGATCATAAAAGGATGAATCGCTTTAACCAGTCTATGCGATAAGACAACTGTTACGGGCTATGAGCTTAACTCAGAATTTCCTCGGATTTGTGGGTTTAAGTTGGAATTGGAAATGCTTTCGGATGTGTTTGCACAAAAATGTGTGCATACTGGGGAGGAAAAGAAAATTCAGTGGGAGCTGCCTGTATCTGGCTGACAACCCGGCACACGGGGTATGTTGGAACTGATTCACAGTCTTGTGCAATAAGTTTGTTTTGGGTTAAAAGAGGGCAGAAAAGATAAACTCCACTGAGACTGTGTTATGTGAGTGCATGGGCAAGGGCTTGACTTTTGATCTACATATATTTGGCAGTCAGCGCTGGAGATTTGTTTACAGGGTGTCATTTGAGGTTTGCTCTGATGTACCCTGCAGGACGCCCGCTAGGGTTATTTTGCTTGGGGCTTGCACTTTCCAGCTGCCTTCTTTAACTTTCTTCACCCACTCAGGAGAGATTTCCTAAAGGCAACTTACTCCTATATTACACCGGGCTCAAACATTTCTGGTGTTCCTCCCTCCACTGCTCCCTCTTAAAGCTTGCCTGACTAAGCAAATAAACAGGAGGCTTAAATATGTTCTTATGTGTGCACATGCCAAAGAAAATACACATTAATTCACCCAAGGCCACTGGAGGGCCCACAGGCTCTCCTGAGGGACTGTGAGCTTCCTTTGCCAAAGGTCCCTTGATCGCTGCAGCGTGTTCACCCTCGAGGAGAGGGTTACAGGCATTGCTTGTTACTCTAGATATGCTTCGGATGATGTAAGGCAGAAAGGTTTAACCTGTGTCAGGTAAGGATGTTACTCCAGAATATAACCTGATGGGCAGGGCATTTGAAACAAACCTCAGATCTGATTTCAGTTCTTCACCTGAATTGTTTAGTCCTTTGTCTCACCGTGAATTATTTTATGATTTCCATCTACAGCTTGTTATTAAGTCAGTGAGTTCAAAATCTGCTTGTATTACACGCTCGATGAACAGTTCTCATAAAGTTACATTTGCAGTTGCGTAGCGTGTAAGAAATCAGTTGTTCTCACTTAGCGTGAGATTCCAGTAAGAGCCAGTCGGGCACACAGCATCCATCAAAAATGTCTTTGATCTCTGCTGGCTCAATCAGTGATATGAGCCTTAAGGGACTGGAGGGATCTGCTACCAACAGACTCATTCTCAGAGTCACAAAACCTTTGTAAATAAAAGCTAAGCACTGTCTGGTGGTGACACGGTCTGTTCTTGCTTTATCCCCAGCATAAGTATTGCACAGAAATCCCTGTCGATGTAGACTGATTCTGTGGCTTTCCCACCAGAGACAGCACAGCCAGGGCTGGCCACACCACATCAGTCGCTACAAGAAAGGTGAAAAGGACCACGTCTCATGATCTGTGCTCATAAGTATTGCACAGAAATCCCTGTTGATGTAGACTGATTCTGTGGCTTTCCCACAGCACAGCCAGGGCTAGCCACACCACATCAGTCGCTACAAAAAAGGTGAAAAGGACCACGTCTCATGATCTGTGCGCTACACAATCTTTCCTGTTATTTGTGACAAGACATCCCCGGCCAAGGGGTGAGAGAGAAATGAGGGCAAAACGTGCACTACCAAACCCTGGGTTGCTGGAAAGAGAAGCCATTTTCCTCTGCCCTCTCTTTTTCCCTGGTGCCAGCTGCTGTGGATCATTTTTGTTGGGCTGGGCATGGGGCCTGCCCGGGTGGGAGACATCTCCCTGGGAGGGGTCTTGCACATGGTGGCTGTCCCTCAAGTAAGTGCCTGGACCA
>NW_009260786.1:253749-284408 GCF_000687185.1 Egretta garzetta
AGAGCAAATGAGAAGAAGCAGCTCGAGTGGCAGGAAAACAGAACAGGACCTTACAGCGAGCGCCCATCGCGTAAGGCACAGGCAATCCAAGTGCTCCTGCGAGCGAGTCTCAAGTCTTGCATTCCCAGCTTGCAAGTATCACCCTTCTTTTAACATAGCTTAAGAATATTCCAGAGCACATACACCAAATAAATTTCTACAAACTTGCATGTGCAATTTTTTTTAACCAGCCTCTTTTGGGTCTTCTTTTCAAGTGTGCAAGCAATCATTTCTGACCAACTCCTCTGGCCATTTTAACAACAGTTATGCGCATTTCTATGAGCCTTTCCACTTGGGCTTGTCACCACTCGTTCCATAAGTGAAGGTGAATACGACTCCTGCTTACCAGGTCATGATGCTCAGCAGAGAAAAATGTGCCTGTGCTGATCTCAGTTAGACAGAGACAGATCTCAAATTTGAGCAGATCTTACCTCTAGAAAGCTCCCATATTCTCCCCAGTCACTGACTGAGAGAGAGATCATTTATCCGATGGAAAAAGAGATTCATTTATATTGATTGGCCTTTTCCTCCCGCCATACACATTGTGTAACATCAGGGTACACTTATTCCACATCAGTAACTCTCAGCCCTGCTGCAGTCTAAGTGCTCTCCCATTTAATTATTCAGGATGTCAGGACGGGCAACCAGCTTAAAAAGAAAACTCAGAATGCTCTAAAAAGAAATGAATGGGGTTTTTTTCTTATAAAAAAACCAGGAACCTTGATGCTATTTTTATTTAGAAAGATCCAATTCTGGCAATCCCAGCTCAGTCGTTTCACTAGACAGAAGCCTATAAAAGAAATCAGTGTCATCAACATATAGGCTAATGCTAATTTTTTTTCTTTAGAAATCAGTCCTGCTTGCTGTAACTGAGGTTAAAAACAGAAGTGTGAACCAGACGTTATTTTAATGTGTGAGAACGGAAGCGAAGGATGGGCTGGAACAATAAATGAGTTGCTTGCTTGAAAAAATAACAGGGGAGGGAGATCACTGTCTTCATCTCCTGGTCACATAATCCGGTGGTTGTTTTAAACAAATTAAAGCAGACCGCTTTCTTTCTTTGCGTTCAAGTAAAACAGAGTTTTCAGCCAGCAGATATTCAATTTTCCTGGCCAGTTTTTGGATGCTTGCCATGTGTGATTAGTGACCTATTTTCACTGCAATGAGATCAGCTATGTTTGTAGGACCCTGAATCAGCAGAATTGTCCTTATTCCTGGCTCTGCCTGCCAGAATACCGAGCCAGACCCATTCTCTGAGCGTGCTGCCCCACCGCCTCCATATAGATCTGTAGGAAACAGCGCTTGGTCATAACGGAGCTGTACCTGCCAGGCCAGGACCATCAGGATCCATGGTGTACAGGCTGCTGCTGAACTTGAAATTTTCTTTGTCTAATTAAAAGGGCCTAGGAATAGAAGAAACCTGTGCTGTTTGTGAGAATTATAATCCTTCCTGGATAATGATGTTAGAAAAAAAACAGAAGGAGCAGAAGCAGCAGTCAGAGAAGGATCCTGGGGCTTTAGCTTCAGACCTGAAGCAGTTCTGGTCACAAACACCTGGCAGACTCTTGTCTTTGGAAAACGTGCATCATATCATATCATATCATATCATATCATATCATATCATATAGTATATCATATAGTTTGCCAGTACTGCATTAATTATTTCCTAATGCAATTTTGAGGTCACCTCCAAAGTCTTCTGCTGCTGTTTGCCACCAAAACCCAATGCAGTGTCTGTGCAGGTTTGCTGGTGCTACTGGGACTGGCCCCTACGTGGCTGATCGAAGCCTCCAAGGGAAATTGAGGCTGGAAGGGACCCCACAGAGGTCATCAGGTCCCCGCTCAGGGTGGGGACAGCTGAGACTGGGTTGCTCAGGGACCCCTCAGTGGAGTTTTGGTGACTCGGAATTAAGTACGCCATGTCCAGGATCTGTTTTTCTGGGATGAAGTCTGTTTGGATTAGAGTATTTAAAGATGGATAGACGTAAAGGGCTGCAATGGAGCCCAGAAATCTGACTGCAGTTCCTTTTCACTTAGCCCCATGGCTGCCGGTGCCAGCAGCACAGGGCGCTCAGCTATCGGGGGGAGAAGAGCTGGTGGCAAACAGGCAGCGGTCAAAACCGGCCCCCAGTGAGTGGCCAAGATCGAGGGAAGAGCAGGAAATGAAGACAGACAGATTTCCCTCCTAGTAGCCAGGAAAAGGAAAGAGATCAGCAATGGCTCACATCCTGCCTTCATTTACCTCTTATCCTGTGGCTGCAGGCACAAAGAGATGCTTCTGGGATTAGGGTGCTACTTCTCCTCTTCATTTAAACCCAGCGGACCACCTCTGAGGTGAAGCGATGTAAGAAGGGCTGAATTCAGTCTTGTGGTCTCCAGTGAAAAGTATTGCTGTGCAGCACCTGAAACGTCCTCGCAGTGCTCATAGGGACTGTGTCATCACCAGCACCATTGGGATTTCGCCCCACATGGCTGTGTGACGAGGGCCTCCCTGGTGATGGAACCTCCACCCGGACCTCTGAGGAGAAAATAATTGACTCCATGGGCAGAGGTCAAAACCAGCTCTGGTGAGCGTTGTGTACCTGACTGCCTCTTACTGGAATCCCATGGTGAGTAAAAACCACCAACTTCTGTGAAGTTCATCAAAAAATACAATTTTGTGAGAATCATCTGTCTGATATGTTGTCTTCTTTTATTCTCCTCTGCAGTTCAGACTACTGTACTTGCCTAGTAGCCTTCCTTCTCCACTGCCACCCCTGTGTGATCCTGAGAGGCCATTAAAATGCCAAAGATACGAGTGTGAAATGAAGAGGGCGGACGTCTCCGCCAGCATGACTTCATGGACACCAGTAGCCCAGGGAATTGAGCTATGCCAGGGAAGCATCTAAGATTTTAAGCCCCAGCTGTGTCCCCTTAGTGCCATAGACACGCTCTTTTTGCTTATGCAGTGACTGACAAGTTGAAATGCCGGCCCCTCAGGTGTGTGACAACGACACGGGACGCCATGAAAAGCCAAGCTCCTTCTGAAACAAGGGGAATGATTTCATGGAGTTAAAATCTCCCAAGGACTCATTTAGGCAGCCGCAGTAGGGAGAATGACAAAAGCCATTAGGCAGGAGATGTGCTGCGGGCAGTAAAACGCAGCCAGAGCGGGGCAGGCAGTGAATGCAGCACGGGTTAAAGCATTGGTGATCTCCTGTGCCAGGTCACCTTCTTGCTGCCACAGACCCTGAGGAATGTCCTGCAGCCGGTGCGTGCATTTTACAAATAGCTTCGCAGTGACTGATGTGCTCGGGCTTTCCTTCTGGATATAAAGCATCACTGCATTTTAGCCATTTCTTTGTTGTTTGCTGCCTCCAACAGGATTACTGGGAAATTTTCCTCCATCAGTGACAAAAGACCCGCAACAACAAGAGCAGCTGCCTTTGGTGCTCACGGAGGAGGGCAGAATGCTCCTGCAAAACAAGCAAGAGGTTCACAGAGAAGTCAGGAGAAGTCAGCTAGAAATTAGCACCACTCCAGATCGAAAACTAACCCTCATCGTAGTTGTTTAAGTATTAACAAAGATGCTGTTTAAAAAAAATAAAAAATCAATTGCTTTATTGAAAATAAAACAAGATGATACTTGCATTCCTCCAAGGTCATTCCTGGAGGTTTTATCTCTGCGAAAGGGCAGAGGAAATCGGAGGAGATTGCTGTGGGCCACCTCTCAAGCCAAACCTTCAGGTGCTATCTAAGCCATCTCCATATCCTTACACACCTGCTAGCACAGGATCTTTGAACCTCAAGCGCAAGTCAGAAGGTTCACGAGGACTAATGAAACCTGAGCTTAAGTCCAAAGATTTCAAAGAAGGTCAACCAGATTGCTGGGAGCTAGAAAAATATGAGAGTGCTGCTTGACTTGGAGGAGTGCGATTGCCAAACACAAGCTCAAATGCGAATGGGTCAGCAAACATGTGTGTGCTTGCACACACACACATGAAAGCGGGAGGGATAGAGGGAAAGATTCTGGTCAGGGACATGGGATACCCATCATTTTCCTTGTGAGAGGCAAGGCACAGAGGTGAAATTAAAGGGGATTTCCCAGAAGTGGAATACGAGCAGCAGCAGGGAGCAGTCCCTGGATGGATGAGGCCAGCTGCGAGCCTCAGCCTGCACTGCAGCCATCCCAACCTCCGAGCAGCACAGCCCCTTGGCCCGTGATTTTCCTTCCCAAAAGGTGTTACGTGAAGAAAAACAAAATCAGCAAGGGAATCTGAAAGGACTTCTTCATTTCTGCATTTAACTCTGATTTTTCCATTGTGTAAGCAAGGTTGAACCTGGGGAGATGTACTGATCTCAGTGTTAAGGTGCCTGAGAGCTGTGTGTTTATACAAAGCTGTATTTAGATTAAAACTTTATGACCTCTTAACATATACTAGTCTAAAAATAACATTAAGCACATGTTTTTATCACAGTTAAAGCTTTCTATCCAACATCACACCCAGCCGCTTGCTGTTATGTTGCATAGTAACAATATTCAGCAAAACCAAAAAACACTTTTGGTCAAATGAGACAGGGAATGAAGATCTGGTAGTAGGTCCAAAAGCCCCATGAAGTCCTTGAAGGAGGATCACAGCTGATGCTGTGGCATTTACCCTGCTGAGGGAGACAGAGGGAAGAGGTAGACGCGAAATGGAGACCAAGCCCAGTGCCCTGGTACCCAGTCAGAGAATGGGATGGGATGGGAACACGCTTCCCTGGGGATCAGCAAACATTTTTCCGGTCCATAGTGCAAGGGAAAGACAGTACAAGGCTGCACCCAGGTCCAGTCTGCTCCACTCAGCCAATGAAGTGAGGTAAAGACAACTTCAGCAAGTGCCCTCCAGCCTGGCTGTGCTCTGATCCATCTTGCCAGGAGCTGGGAACCCGCTACCGTGTGCCCGGGATATTTGGGAGATGGGCATTAGTGAAGAGAAGAAGGAAGAAGAGCAGGTTCTGCCTACGTGAGGGCATCTTCATGCAACCAAAGCAGCATGAAATTACATTAGTGCAATGAAGAATCAGTCCCCAGACAAACGTGTGAAACCCTTGGAAACAGTGTGTCTGTGTCCAGCCCTGATGGCTGGCCTCGTGTTTTCAGCATGGCCCAGCTCATACCCCTGAGTCTGGTCACCTTCAAACTTTCAAACTCAGTTTTTCCTGTATGGATAAAGGAGTTAACTCAGAGGCCAGACACTCCAAAATACCTCCGGTGACATGAACTTCAGCATCTGGCCTACTTATGTGAAACCCAACCAACACTTCTCTTCAGTTAATAGGAGCAGAAAAACGCTGTTCCTTGCATCTTTCTGTTCAACTTAGAGGCAACAGCACATGCATTTGGAACTTTGTCAGTCAAGCGACAAAAATATGAGTTTATAAAGAAAACGCTGACACAAATGCTGGCAGCGCTACTGGGCATCCCTGTAACACGGGTGAAGATCATGAGCTGTTACTGCGATTGAACCCAAGCTGGTGAAGGCAGTGCTGCTTATGCCCACATGTGAGGCACATTAGTGCTATCTTTGTGCTACTATCAGCTTTGGAAAGGCTGCTGACAAGATTCTTGATCTTAATCGATCCTAAGTTAGAAGCTCAATGGAAGCAGGTAGTTAAAGGCTTGTGAGAATGGAGGCTTAATTACACCTCATTGCCGCCAAGGAAAAACTCCAATATTATGTCAGAGGTGGTTTTCTGTGTGTCTGAACAAAACTGGTGCCATTCACAGTCCTCAAATAACCATTTAGAAACCAGCAGGTGGAAGTCAAGCAGTATCCTCCTAGCTGATGAAGAATTCTCTCTGCCCTCCATCAACACTGAGCTAAAATGCAATTATCGGGGCACGCTTCCCAGCACCCACACTGGAGTGCTCCTGGGAGATGTCCTGATTTTCCTCATCTGCCTGCTGCAGAAGAGTGGCTACCATCATTACAATGCATAAATTTTGAAGGCAATAAATATTACTTAATCAGCTATAGCTATGGCTGCTGTTCTATCCAGTTGGGTACCAGGCTGCTTTGTGTCCCTCCCCGTGTCGGTGCACTGAGGGCAGCGGTGTGTTTGCCTCAGGAAAAGCAAACCTCTGGTGACGGGGAATGGGTGGCTGTGGCCTCTGCCCCACCATGGCACAGAGAAGGGCTGCTGGAGGGAGAAACAGCCAAAGAAAGTGCATGCAGAGAATTTGCTTCAGCCCTTCAGAATTTGCACCGTCCTTCCCTCAGCACCTCTCCACCTCAGCTCCACTTCATTGCTGGCCCTCCAACTTGCTCCTCTTCATCCCCCTCAGTTTTCTTTCCATGTTGCACATCTCTTTGTCTACCCTTCCCAGAAAAAGCCATGGCAATAATGTAGCCTTCGCCACTGTCCCTTGAGCCGCCTTGCTTGGCTGCGCATCCCCACCCCTGCGCAGGGTTTGTTATCACAGGGGCTGCTGGACAGGACCTGCCTGCTGCGCTCTGCTTTTACAGTGGGGTGCATGCCCAGATGCTCCTTTTGTCGTCCACAGAATAGGCTTTTTACCAGTATTGGGGCTGGTTTAGTGGCTTGGGAACATCATTTGGGACAGTCAGCTATTTTTATATTTTTTTTTCTTGCAGTCCATAGGAATTCCAGCCCGCCCATCAAAGATCCAGTTCGTTGCACAGCTTCCCACACCAACCAAAGGCGGTCAGCGATTCCTGGGCTGCATGAGTGGAAGACCTGCTGGAAATCACACGCTCTCTTTGCATCTGATTTTGTTTTTCCCAGGAAAGAAACCGCAGATTTTGGTCATTTCTGTACACATGCAGGGAGGGCAGGACAATTCAGTGAAGGGTCTCAAAACCACCCAGAAATAGGGCACAGCTTCTGTTTTCCCAAGGAACTGCATGGTACTTTCTCTTCCCTCCCACTTCTGGGACCAGATAACACCAAATTACCCAAGGTTTGGATAAAACACTACCCTGTGTGATACTTTCTGAGAGCTGCTGGGAAGAACAATCCTGGCTTGTCCTCTGCCTGGACTGGTGGAGAGGACACATGTCTCATTTTCTGTGCGCTGCTGCCCCAGCACCTCCTAATCCGCTCCATACCTCTCAGTCTTCAACAGACACGAAATGCACCCTTGGATAGCCTGACAGAGCGAGCTCCCAAAATGCATCTCCAGCCTTCCCTAAAACAACCCAGGGAGGTGGTTTGGGGTCTCCTCTGTGCTCCACGCCAGAGGGCTGTGAACCCAAGCCAGAGGATGGTACAGGGTAAGGACCCTGCCACGACCCCAGGGGTCTGCAGGCACAGAGAGATCAGGGAGGGCGAAAGGATCCCACAGGGGAGGAGAGCGGCACCTTCCCCTGTCTGCTGGGGTCACCCCAGGGTTTAAAAAGCAGAGAGGTGTGTGAAGAACAGGTGAAAGCCTGCTTCCCAAGGACTGCTAAAATTGAAACTCTCCTGATTTTTGGGTTGGTTTTGCTTCTTTCTCCCCTGCTGATGCCTCGGACCCCTGTCACCCCCATCCTGGTGCCACTCCAGTGCCATCAGTGGTGGCTCAGCGAGAGCTGGCACAGCAGAGACCAGTGGCATGGCCCGGGGGCTTAGCTTGCTGCTGGGCTGGAAGTGAAGCAAGACCTCTCCGTGCCCCTAGTGCTGCGGGGCTGCAGAGGAGCAATGCCCCTGGCCTTGTGGATGCTCCAATCTGGGCAGTTGTTACAAAAAGCTGTGGGGAGCCATGGACCACTGCAGGGTGCTGGAGTATCATTCCCAGGATGGGTTTTAGCTGTATGGTCATGTGGTCCAGCCCTCGGCGTGCGCTGTTTGCTGGCCCCCAGATCCTCGGTGAGGTGCAAGTGGCTGCTTCTCATCCTGTCCGGACCAGCACAGCAGGCAGATGCCCTCATAGAATCATAGAATCATAGAATCATAGAATGTTTTGGGTTGGAAGGGACCCCTAGAGGTCATCTAGTCCAACCCCCCCGCAGGAGCAGGGACACCGCTAACTAGATCAGGCTGCTCAGAGCCCCGTCCAACCTGGCCCTCACCTCTGACCATCACATAGCCCAAATAGCAAAGCTCTCAGTGATGTAGGAGAGCAGACCAACAAGCCACAGAGCTCCCTGTACCATTTTCTTTGCAGCTTTCAAAGGATCTTTTGATGAAGGACAGGCTCTGCATATTTGCTGTAACCTCCCAGCACTTTTTGCTTTCTACAAGGGGTGGAAGAGGATGCCCTGCTGAAGTCCAGGCTCTTCCACTTTAGTCAAGCCAAGGAGGTCAAGACATGAGGCAGAGGCCTGGGTATTATCTCTCTCTCTGCTCTTTAAATGTGACAAATATCTTGCTTCCAAAGAAAGAGAGAAATTTCTCCAGCGCTGTTTTTTCCCTGCTACAGAAGTTAACTAATGCAACTAGAGATGGAGACTTTGCCTGTCCCCTGCATTCCTAGGGCTCCCATGCTGGGGCTATAACAACATTTGAGAGGAACATGCCCAACCTCTTATGGCCCACAGCAGCACCAGTTCAGCAAGTGTCTCCGAAGAATAGAACTACTAAGGATGCTCCTGGTTCATGCACCTTGGCTATGCCCAAGCCACTCCCAAAGCAAACTAGGAGCACCCCTACAGGATATCTGAGGTGAGGCAATGTCCGTCTCCCACATCAGGGAGGAACCTGGCAAGGTCCCCTAGCCCCAGCCAGGATGCACCTCCACCTTCCACCACTCACAGGGAGGGAGGCCACACACCCTGCAGGGAGGGTCATCCTTCACCCACACCATGCTCTACTGCAAAGCCAGGGAAACAATTTGGGCCAGATCCCAAAACTAGCATCTGTCTATGCTGTTGCTTCCCTTAGGACCCCCGTGTTGCCCTTAGGTTCCAGCCTGTGCCTGGCAAGAGGGTGAGCGCCTGCCTCCACAGCCTCAAGGATGACAATGAAGAGGACATGGGTGTCCTCCAATGCCAGGGCCGCTGCCATGCCCAGGGCCTTCCTCCACCCTCTTTTCTTGCTGCCCTTCAAGCCCTCCAAGTCTCATGCATGAGGTATCTTTCTCACCCCACACCTGCCTGTAGCATGGACTGTCTCACATGTCTGTAGGGCAGTGCCACACTGTCCCTTTAGATAGAATCATAGAATCATTTAGGTTGAAAAAGACCTTTCAGAGCATCAAGTCCAACCATTAACTTAACCCTGCCACATCCCACCACTAGACCATGCATGACATCTACCCATCTTTTAAATACCTCCAGGGATGGGGACTCAACCACTGCCCCGGGCAGCCCCTTCCAATGCTTGACAACCTTTGCAGTGAAAAAATTTTTCCTAATGTCCAACCTAAACCTCCCCGGCACAACTTCAGACCATTTCCCCTTGTCCTATCGCCCATTACCAGGGAGAAGAGACCAACCCCCACCTGGCTACAGCCTCCTGTCAGGCAGCTGTAGAGGGCAATAAGGTCTCCTCTCAGCCTCCTTTTCTCCAGGCTAAACAACCCCAGTTCCCTCAGCCTCTCCTCATCAGACTTGTGCTCCAGACCCCTCATCAGCTTCGTTACTCTCCTCTGGACACGTTCCAGCAACGCAGCGTCTTTCCTGTAGTGAGGGGCCCAAAACTTAACACAGTCTTTGAGGTGTGGCCTCACCAGTGCTGAGTACAGGGGCACGATTGCTTCCCTACTCCTGTTGGCCACACCATTCCTGATACAAGCCAGGATGCTGTTGACCTTCTTGGCCACCTGGGCACACTGGTGGCTCATATTCAGCCGGCTGATCCACAACCCAATATCTCATGCACCTTTGCCCAGTCCCACCTGCGATTCACTGACTTGCTGAACCAGGCATGTGGGGTCCCAAAATCGGAAAGAAGCAGTTGGACTTGGAAACCAGATGATTTTCTACCACTGAAAGCACCCTCGCTCAGAGGTGCCCACAGGGCCAGCTGTCCTGTGACCCCAGGGGTCTGTGGGGTGTCAGCAGGTTCCCAGGCTGTATTAGCTTGCCATCTGCAGGACAGACACCTCCCTGCTGAGAGCCTGAGCTGTGCCCACCAGCTCATTTCACACCGGCCACAGACAGCCCCTCCAAGAGCACAGATCTGCAGTCGCCTGACCTGGATTCTAATGACCGGCCTGCATCTGAAACACTCATTAGGTTTTATTTCCTATGGAACAACACCAATTTTGTAAGGTGGTACATGCCAGTGCAATACCATACCTACCCCTTCTAATTAAGAGATGTTTTCAGAGAGGGGGCGAAGCAAATTAGAACAGTAATTAACTGAGAAACAACTTGAGTTGTTCTCTCAATTCCCTACGCACCCGGCTGAGATTGTGTTCTGGCTTCCTACAAAATTGCACGTACCACATCAAAAGTAAACACTTAATCTAATATTCTAATTGTGTTTTTAGATAAACATCACGGTTATAAATAATTTTAATGAGTATATAAAAAAGCAGCAAATACCACATTAACTTTTAATTACCTTTTTAACATCCCCCATGGATAATGCAATTCATTTACAGGTTTAACAGCCCCCTCTACTATATGCTGTAGGTACACAGAAGGATGAAATAGTGTAGCTTTGGGGGTGGTTAAGGTGTTCTAGGGTAAGAAATGGCTATGGCTTGTTGATGTGCTGCTTGTAAAAATAAAGGTTATGTATTGTAACAAGGAAGACTTGGATGGAAGCATGGATAATTTGATCCATTAATTAAAAAGAAGAGGTTTTTTAATTGCTGCTCCCATACAGAAAAGGTTCTTAATCAAAGGAAAAGTGAACAGGAGAAAACTCTGAAAGAAGTCAACTTTTCTTGACAGGCTGTTCATCTAAAGACTCTTCTGCTACAGTCACATAATCAAATACATCCAAAAAATCACAGTCAAGGCAAACTATGCATCCCAATGGGGTGGCAACTTCTTAGGCAACGGAAACTGAACTGCTTTCAGAAGTGTAGCCATATGCTTCAGTAAACAACAGAAACATCTGGGGAATAATCATGCTGTTCTGTAAGTCAGCAGAATTTCAACATTGACTTCAAATGCGGTCAAGCTTTGGGTGGTGTTTCCAGTCCTCTCTTTTAGGGAAAAGTCCTTCTTTGGAGCATTTGGTTGATAGCAATAGCTTAGTTACCTGAGCAAAAGCAGTATGAAGCTCCGATTTCTTTGAAATGATGTAAGCAAATACCCCATGAAGCCTTCCTACAACAGTACATCTATTGTTTCTGATCTTATGCAATTTCTTTGCGTCTTACTCTAAAATTTATGTTGCAATATTTATACAGGCAATAGGATTTCACACAGAGCTTTCCGGTAGCTGAATCAAACGATGGCAATGGTGAGGAAAATAAACTCTTTCACTGTATCCTAATTTATTACGCTTGACTGAAGTGGTTCAGAACCATCTCTGAGCCACACAGCCAGTAATTCTCTGCTTCACAGACAAGACATATTTTCCTAGATGTAAACTAAATTATTTATATAATGCATAGAGCATATGAACCATCCATTACCTGATACTTCTGAAACAATAGGGTGGAAAGCAGCCAGCACTAATTGATCATCCAACTGTCCAGTTACTCTGTGTGGGCAATTTATGTCAGCTTCTACATAATCACACTTTGAAACATTTTCCAGAAATAAATCTTTCCTATAGAGGGAGGTGGTTGTCTTTGGGAAAACTATTTACGCATAGCGATTTGCCAGCTACAGCACTTGGGGAGGACGTGAGCCAAACAGCAGGGCTGGTGTTCACGTACGAACACACCTGACGGAAGGGCTGAGTTAATAGGGCACTGCATAATTTTTCTAAGAGTGGTTTCTGGGAGCTGTCAGCAGCAGTTTGCCCTGGCTCAGAGGAATCAGTTATTAAAATTACAGCTAGTTTCCAAACCAGCGGTTTCAAAACCACCTTCGATGGGCTTCCCCATTGCCACGGCAGCTCCGGGCTCAGCCAGGCTCAGCAAGTGGGTTGGCTTGCTGGTCTGCTCCCCAGACCTGCTGGTCACCAGCCAAGCAGGAGCTCTCATGGCTGAACCAGACACCCCGGGAGAGGAACACCTCCTGCTGCAGGGCACAGCTATGCTTGGCACAAAGCCTGGGCCAAACAAAATAGCAAGGGCAGCGCACCCCGATGCACCAGCACAGCCAGGTCCCAGCCCTTACGCTGAGCCACACTGGCTGGTCCATGGGGATGTCTCACTTGTGAATGTCACCCAGGGCTTCTGGGCAAAATCAGCTCCAGCAACATCAAAGCATCACCTTCCTACTCTGTGTCAGCATGGGCTAGTTCATCCCATGCAAACATGGTGATTAATCAATTAATCAAATAACAAGTTATTTTGGCCAATGAAAGTGTTGAAAACCTATTTTTTTCCTCTGATTAGGCCACCAGTTTTGAGAAACTTTCTGCTCTACCAATTTCCTTGTCTTCTTTCAACTACGTGCCCCACATGTGAAAGCTTTTATTCCTATATCTCAACCTTCTACTCCACCAAAGCAAATATATTTACATCAAAGACAAGCTGCCTCTTAAGTTTGCAGCTTTCATCTCTTTTTTTTTTTTCTTTTTTTTTTTCTTTTTTTTTTTTTTTTTTTCTTTTTTTCTTCTTTCAGAGAAGTCAGCCTCGGAGCATTCTTCAAGCTACAAGGTGATGAAATGCTCTGCACAATGCAAACTGGGGCAACAGGTCAACACTGTATGTTTTAATGGACACGTACAGCACATCCACAAAAAGTTTCTGTTTTATCTTCTAGGATATTACACATAATATTTTTTTACTGCATACGGAGGAATGCAGAAAAAAACCTCATTTGTTACAATTGCAGTGTAAATCTTCAGGTGGCCTCAGCAGGAGTACCTGTGGGGCATACAGAAACTCTACAATACTTGAAAAATAATTGCCTTTCTTCGTCTTTTCCTTGCTGCTCCACAAGACCCTGGTAACAGGTCACCTTGATAGGCTGAACATTTCACAGCTGTCTTTGCAATGACAAACTCATCTTTCCATATGTGCTACTAATCCCAGTTTCCCCAGCAGAGCCAGCCTGGGTGGCAAAGCATCCTTTTGGGATGTTCCACTGCCACCTACAAAGGCAGGGCCAGCTGGCACGCACAGGTCCTGCTGCTCTGGGAGGGATTTCTTTCCTTACCGATGTCTCCCACAGTTCCTCTGTCCCTTCCTTCCATTTGCAAACCATCCCATATTTTCCTTTCTTCCTGCCTCTCTCTTCCTTGTTTTTTCCAAGTCTTTCTATGACTAATTTTTTCTTTTCTTTCCTCATCTAGACTTCCATTCTGTTCACTTCTTCTTTTATCCTCCTAAAAATCACTCACACACACACACACTACTGATGACCAGGAGAGGAGCTGGTGGTGGCAGGACCATCTTGTGCCTCTAAAACCTCTCCTCCACCTCTTCCCCATAAAGGTCATTTAAATCCTACAGTAAATGATGATTATGGAGGTTATGGGTAAAATCTGACAGTGTCCCTTTCCCCTGTACCTTAACTTAGACGGAGGCTTCAACTGTATCTTAACTTAGATGGAGGCTTCAACTGTACCTTAACTTAGACAGAGGCTTCAACTTAGTAGGGGTTTTACTAAAGTGCAGGAAGACCTCTACCTTCTCTGGACTTCCCAAGTAGAAAAGACAAGACTACACTACACAGAATTACAGTCCCACAGCTCCAGTACAGGAAAGCTTGAATATGGGTGTTAATAAGAAGTGCCGCTCAAACCATTAGCTGGGGTCTGAAGAAGTCTGCAGTGAACATGAGATCAGACCTGCCCACACAGACATGCCTGAATACTGAAGCTCCCTCACCCCTTTGGCACGATATCAAATGCTCAGATTTCCGTACAAATTTACCGTGCATGGAGCTCACCCTGGTGGCAGGCAATATTCTAGAGTTAATTCACTTCCCCTCCTCCTGCCACCTCCAAAGCAAACTGTCAGGTCTTCTGGTGATACTTAAAAACAGAGGTGAAATACATACAGTTGGTGACCCATTACTTTTTAACAGAATCGATCAGACTGGTTTGAATCCTAATGGCAAATCATCGATCCAGGTGGTATTTTCACTCACTGTTGAAATATTAAGTGGAGGCCCATGGGGGAATAGTGGAGATGGAGGAAATCCACCAGCTGATTCCTCTTGGTGTGCAGGAACAAGGACTGCAGCCAGTTTCCTACCGAGAAACTTGACCAGCAGTTGCCCTGGGACACACAAGTCCTTAGCAAAATGGTGGGCGAAGACTCAGCTCTCCACTGGGTGCAAGGAAACCACCAGCACAAGCCCAGCTTTCCAGCCAGCCTGGACAACCCGCAGGCCACGTTCAAAGCATGTTCTCACCAGCCCCTGCTCTGAGAGGACAAAGCACAGAGCTGGTTAAAAAGAGGTGGGACGTGGGCATCCCCTGCCACGCCCATTTCTGGACGTGAAAGGTGGATTGTGCACCTTCCCTCCACTTCCAGCAGTAGTACTGAGCATCCTCCTCCCAGCAAGGGTGCAGGCATAAATCCAGAAGGCTCTCAGAAAAGAAGTCAGAGCGCGTGTTCACCACAGCACCAACGAGAAAGGGGAGGAAGGTTTTGCTCTTCATCCCTTTACTTAGCCTTGTCTTTTGAGGTCTGCTCACATGGTCCCAGGAAGCTCCAGAAAGTCACAGAAAGCAGATGCCTAACTCTGTAATCTACATTTGATCCAATACTCTTTCTAAATTTTATTTTCTTCATGATTCTTTCCATAGCAGAGGAATTTTCATACTTTAACAGGGCTTCCTTATTGTTGCAAGAGAGCCCAGCCGTTTAACTAGCAAAATATAAGGCCATTAGAAAAGAGGAGAATAACTGCTTGACTGCTTATCTCAATGATAATTTACTCTCTAACTAAGGAGGCATATAGCTGCGAGATATAGGAATTTATTTACAATTCATACCTGACCTTTTTAATGTCTGGTAAAATCATGTTATGGAACTGTTTGAAAATTTATTGTCCCCATTTAGCAACACTGACATTTTGTGATTATTGGCTCTGGAAAATCTACTGGCACTGTCAGGCAGAGAAAGTTCAGAAATTGCTTCCAGGGAACAACAAGCCCCTGATTTTTAGAGTGCTGAACACTAACAGATCCTTTTTATTGCATATTTTTAATATCCACAAAAAAAGAAAAACAAGCTGCAAAGCAAAGCTGAAAAAGGAAAGGAGAAAAATACCCTTGATTAAATGCAAATCAGAACAGGGCTTCACTCCCAGCTGGCTGAAGTCAATGGTAAAAAGCATCATTACTTCAAAGCGCGGATGATCAGGTCCAGGGACACTCCGAGACCGGTTCTGTGCCAGTTGGGGCTGGCAGCAGGTGGAAAATAGCTCAGAGTGGTCCAGCTGGCAGCAGAGCAGCCACGCGTGAGCCCGGGGCTCATGGGGGGGAGCTGCAGGCGAGGAGCCTCAGCAATTAGCGCTTGTGAAACTTTCCAAGTGCTCAGGCCACACAAGCCACCCACATACGCACATGGAGGGATGAGGATGGCTCCATGGGGCTCTTTAAAAGGCCAATGGCAAATTATGCTTTTTGTACAGGGACCAAGGAGGTGCTCCTCAGAGGGTATCTAGCGCACGGCATTGGTGAGGTTGGGCCACTGCGGGAGTAAAACCTCTACAAAATTGTCAGTAGGTAGTGGCTTGACATGGTGCTCAGGATGGTGTTGATAAAACCTTTTCCAAGATAATTCAACTGTGTTCACGTAGAGCAGCAAACCATTACTGCAGAATGACCACACGCAGTCTTTGTTAGGTGTCATTTTTTCCTGACCTCTCACTTCTCAGTTTTGACCTTCCTTTTTCAAACATTACCAATCTTCCCTTGCAAAATTTTCCTTCCCCCCCTTAAATTTTTCCGCCTAAAGCTACAAAAAAGTAGCATTATGCTTGTAGAAACCAGTGATTTTTTTGTACACGAGTAAAAAACTAGCTCAAAGCGCTCTTAAAATTCAGAGTGATATTGATTCATAAAACCCTTTCCATTGACGAGATGAGGCAGCAGACCTCCGCTCTCGAAATGCACGTGTTCATGATGCATCAGCGTTTCTGAAGGAATTAGCTTTACAGGCTTGCAGCTGCTATGGGCAAACGCATAGTTAGCTAACCAGTTTACCACTGGAGGACATGGGTTTTCCAATACACTTAGCTTGCTATAAAACCTTTCATGAAACCAGAGAAAAATACTTTCAGAATTGCAGCTACAAAGAGAACCCAGAAATAAAAAGACTTACAGCAAAAGACCTAGAGCCTTTCAAAGATCCCATTTTCAGACCCGGTTTGCTATCCAGTCGCAAACAAAATCACAGGGTAGAGCAGAGATCATGGCAGTACGTGACATGAAATACGTAACACTCTGCAAGTGGAAATGCTGCAAGTTATGTTTTACATTGGTATGACCATTCTTAAACACTGTTATTTAGACCTAGCCAAGCACTGCAGTGATTTCATTGAAGTATAAATGGTCTTTGCAACCATTTCTCTAAATGCAGTGACTGATCTAACAGAATGAATTTATAAAGTGTATCGTGTCACTGGAAGCCCGGTGGTCTCAACTCAGCTGTGCATCCAGCCCATTTACAAGCTGCTGTGTTTTAAGTTGCATCTTTCTTCCTTCAGGTTTTGAGGAACTGTGAATGACTTCAGTTATTTCTAACTTGATGTTCCTACTTGGGAGAAGATGTGATGAGCCTCCTTTCAGAGAAGGCTGCATTTGACTGCATTTGGCAGGTTTTTGACATTTTTATGACATTTTAATATCTCTCATTATCACTCCAGAGCTCATATGGATTAATAGAATTATTTCAGCATTTTAAACAGACAAGCATTCGTTGATAGTCAAAGACTATGCAGATAGGGCATATGAGCATCTCCTTACAATATACTCTGTGATAAAATTCATGTAGAGTCTCAGCTGGTTCCGTGTCTGGTCCAGGTCAGAGTCCAACTGATGGAAATAAGAAAATTACTGGAGTGGCCATAGAGTGAGATGTTAACACATGTCTGAGCACACTGGTACTGGAATTGCCAGAGATTTCTGCTCTCCCTGGGTGGGGAAGGCAGCTGGCACGTTGGCGTGACTCTGCTTGGTGGCATCACAGCACTTCAACACACAACCAAGAATGCGCCAAAGAGCCACTCTTAGGTTCAATATGTACTAAATAACCCAAAGACTGAGTTCTCACTGTATTGCTGAAATGAAATATCTCGGTTAATGTGGCTGCAGTCAACTGGCACATTTGATTTCTTCGTATGTGTTGTTTTTTTTATTTGGGTCCCTGTTACCAGTCCCTGGAGAGATGCTTTGCAAGGATGGGTTTGGCTGTACCAGTCTTACCTTTGCTCTCTGTCACCTCTGAGATAGAAGATGGATAAAAGCGATCGTGCCTAAGTGCTGCAACCTCACGCTAGCTCAACATTTTGAAAGAAAAGAAATTCTGAGTACAAAAGCAAATTTAAATTCATTAAAATTGCCCTTACTAGCATGTAAGCACCTCAACAGAAAGTTCACTGGCAAAGGCTGTGAGGTGGAAGCAACCACAACCCCAGCTTTGCAGTCAATGGCTCAAAGCAGTTGCCCATGTACGACCAGGAAGGGGTGCTGGGGGTTCCCTGAGGCATCCCAGCTAGCACCAGTGGGCTGGGCAGACCTGCCACGGGGCCAGCAGGAGGCCCGAGAGGTTCTGAGATGGCCAAAGGCAACGCATCCTTTCCTGCACCCACAGGTCCAGTGTGACATTCGCCAGCCCTCTGTGAGCCTCTCCGGTGACAGTCACACCCTGACCCCTCTTGACTGCGGCAGGACCCTGCAAATCAGACTGTGCCAAGTGCACTGTGGGGATGTTTCCATATCACAGAAGCATCTACAGTCTTCAGCGTTGCTTCTGCCTTCCTTCCCCCGACACGGTGAGGTACTGCAAGGGCTGTTCCCCGAGGCCGCCGAGCAGGGCTTATTTGCCTGTAGAATCACGGAGTCACAGAATGGCAGGGGTTGGAAGGGACCTCCAGAGATCATCCAGTCCAACCCCCCTGCTAAAGCAGGGTCACCCAGAGCAGGTTGCACAGGACATCGTCCAGGCGGGCTTTGAATATCTCCAGAGAAGGAGACTCCTCAACCCTGCTGGGCAGCCTGTTCCAGTGCTCTGAAAATAATAAAGGCAAAGGCTGCACTGTACTGTAATAGCCATGGCGTAGTTGAATTAAAATGCAACAGCATCTAAATAATTATCACTTTACTCCATTAGTCCACATTCATAACGAAGAGTTATCAGCATTCAGTGACTTCCAACAATTAAATGTTTTTTAAATGTGGTAATGGGGGAAATTTATGGAGCGTTTCTAAAGCCGCTTGCTTCTGAAGGACTTAGTCATCAACTGTTCATTTATCCCTGTATTAACATTTGCAAGTCAGCTTTTAAGGAAATTTTGCCTATTTCCACTCATAATAAACAGCATTTTAAAATATGAACTGCTAATGACTAAATGTTGTTTAGAAGGGAGAAGCATTTTGGGTAGTCATTCAGGAAAAATGCCTATGTCAAAATGGAAAGTGCGCTCCCTTTTTCAGCAAAAATGGAAAAAAGATTTGACGTTTTTGATGCTAGGGATGGATTCAAATGCGAGTGGCCATGGGCAAGCAGATTTCTGTCCATTTAGTTATTGTCAAAACACTGGAATGATGAGAGTTTCTGATCCATAAGAACTATACTGTGTTATCGCTGCTTTTAAAAATGTCCCTTCCACCCATCTGTTACACGTTAAGAGGTTCTCTGGCTCCGTGTGTGAACATGCGAAATTAAAGAGAGGTCAAGGGAACAGTAAGTCCAAGGCTGCCTGTGCATTATTCACTATTGCTGCTCCCAGGCCAAGAAAAGTTGGTGACAGCATTAGGGCTCCTCTCTGTTGATACCACGTGAAAAGCGGGTACCAACTCTTCAGGAAGCACTTTGGAGTATGCTCGATGCCCGAGTATCTGAAAGTTCACTGACCACGTCATTCACTTATTCTCTCTGGTGAATATCCTAATGAACCAGTGAACGGTTGGGAACTGCCCATAAATTTCACTTTTCCACAATTTTTCACTTTCCTCAGTAAGTTTGCAAGATGACACCAAGCTGAGCGGCGTGGTTGACACAGCAGGACAGGATGTCATCCAAAGAGACCTGGACAAGCTGGAGAGGTGGGTCTGTGTGAATCTCATGAGGTTCAACAAGGCCAAGTGCAAGGTCCTGCAATTGGGTCAGGGCAACCCCTGGTATCAATACAGGCTGGGGGAAGAAAGGATTGAGAGCAGCCCTGCTGAGAGCGACTTGGGGGTACTGATGGATGAAAAGCTGGACATGAGACGGCAATGTGCTCTGGCAGCCCAGAAGGCCAACCGTACCCTGGGCTGCATCTAGAGAAACGTGGCCAGCAGGTCGAGGGAGGTGATTCTGCCCCTCTACTCTGCTCTGGTGAGACCTCACCTGGAGTACTGTACCCAGTTCTGGAGCCCTCAGCACAAGAAGGACATGGAACTGTTGGAGCGGGTCCAGAGGAGGGC
Organism: Egretta garzetta; assembly: GCF_000687185.1. NCBI lineage: Eukaryota > Metazoa > Chordata > Aves > Pelecaniformes > Ardeidae > Egretta > Egretta garzetta. Next base: position 273,355 of record NW_009260786.1, read on the forward strand.
CACAAAAATTATCTGAGGGCTGAAGCACCTCTCCTATGAGGACAGGCTGAGAGAGCTGGGGTTGTTCAGCCTGGAGAAGAGAAGGCTGCGGGGAGACCTGATTGCAGCCTTTCAGTGCTTAAAGGGGGCCCATAGGAAAGATGGGGACAATCTTTTTAGTAGGGCCAGCTGTGACAGGACAAGGGGTAATGGTTTTAAACCAAAACAGGGTAGGTTTAGGCTAGATATAAGGAAGAAATTCTTTACAATGAGGATGTTGCACCAGTGGAACGGGTTGCCCAGGGAGGTGGTAGAGGCCCATCCCTGGAAACATTCAAGGCCAGGTTGGATGGGGCTCTGAGCAACCTGATCTGGTTAGCAGTGTCCCTGCTCACTGCAGGGGGGTTGGGCTAGGTGGCCTCTAAAGGTCCCTTCCAGCCCAAAACATTCTGTGATTCTATGATTCTAAATGAGAATGCATTAGAACGATGGCAGTTTACCAGGTAGCACGGTTGCGCAGGGGGCTCATCCCCAGCCATGTGGGGAGGATGGAAGAGCAAACACTGCAGTACGAAATTTTAAGTTAATTCTAAGAGATTTTCTTGACCAGTTTTTTCTTCACAAAGCCGAAAAGGAGGTGATAACTAGCAATTATGTACTGTAAGAGAGCTCAAAATGAATGCACAGAAACTTTCACACATCTAGATCACCAAGGCCCATGTTCTCCAGAGAACTGGAGGACACCTGCTGGTTTATGCACACAAAAGCTCCTCATACTCCTTTAAAATTATCATAAGATAAAGTAATTAAAGATATTTTTGTTGCGTGTTCTCTAAAGCCCTAAGTCAAAGAACTGGCTTAAAACTGTGTGCTTTAAAGAGGCAACATCAGAGAAATTCACACACTACACAGAACCAAAACACTCATGGAGGCAGAGGGTTGGAGAGAAAGCCTCCACTAGTACCTTCTTGTGCCCCTGATAAGCCACAGTCTCAGTCCTGCTCTTCCTTCCTGATGCAAGAAGCACGTGATGCCAACCCCTACCCCAAATCAGCAACTGTCAAATAGCAGTACTGCTGCCAAAAGCCAGCATCCCATTAACTGGGAGGTTCACAGGAGAACTTGCAGAAGGATCAGAGGCAGCTTGCTCCCATAGAGCCAACAGCCTGGCAGAAAGGCAAGCATTTCAGAGAAGGTGACAGAGGCAGCCTTTCCTTTCATTTCAAGCCCTCCCAAGGGAATGAATAATAAACATTTGCTGCTCCCTCAGCCCTCTCTCCCAGTAAAAAAACATCACAGGGCAGTTCTCCTTATTGCCTTACCACTTAACCTGATGCTACTTGTGCCAGACAGGGCTGATGATACTTTCTGATGATCCTGAGCGTGTGGGAAAAGTACAGTTACTCAAAGAACCAGGAAAAAAAAAATATCACAGGACTCAAACCAATTCAGTGTGATTTTCGCTAGATATTAAGCAGCTAATGTTAAGCAAAAGGCTATATGTACACAGAGGCACTGAGAAGCTGTAAACAGGCAGAGCTGGAACTCCAGCTTCACAGTCAAGCACGTTGCCAGCTCACGAGGTCCACTCATTCCGCACTGCTCGCCACAAAAATTGCTGCTTTTTTCTTAATGGCAAGTACACACAGGCAATTTTTTTCTTCAGTCATCTACACACCACACTCCCTTAATTAACCAGTGCACTGGATGGGGAACACCTGCAGTTTGGGGAGTACAAAAATCAATGGGAATTGGTCAATTAGACACAAAGATATCGCTCCGTAGCATATTTTGACCTGCTGATGTGTGAGGGGACAATTCTGAATCACAGCGTCACAAGGTTCGTTCTGTTACTTTCCTCTTCCTGTCTCAGAAGGAAACAACTGATAGGAAGTTGGGGATTAAGGGTGGATGCTCTTTCCAGAGCTTCAGCCCTACCCCGCCGGTGGAGGGCTCAGATGTGTCTCACCAGGAACAGCCTTCATCCTCTATTTGTTATTTTTCATCAAACTGTCCTTGAGCAGGCAGAGGGAAGCGAAAGCCACTCTTCCTTCTCAAACAGGGGACATACAAACGTGTTTTAAACATCTACAGCATTTCATTTGAGCAGCAAAGCTACAATGACTGATTTAATAATTTTTTTTTCCTCCTTCAGTGTTTTCATTTCACCCAAAACACTCCAAGTGACTATTTTAGAAGCAATAGAGGAATTTGTCATCTCTTTTCTGCACTGAGCAAATAAGGAGACCTTGGTTTGGCAACTACAAGTCTTGCCTGCTCAGATTTTTGTCCTCAAATGCTGGTTTTATTCTATAAGCCAACATACCTCTAGCTGGGTTGACATGCACTGCAATATTGCATTACTGTAATGTCAATGGAAATCATTCAACTGCTTTTCATAAAATACAGAACTTGCACTTTTGAAAACCACACTTTCATGTGAAGCATGCTGCAACAGTCTATAAATACAGTAATATGCCCAAATGAGTTTTTCTTCATTCACGCTAGAATCAGATCTATTCTCTCTATTCCCAATGCACCAGAGCTATTGATCAAAAATCTCACAATAAAACATCCAGGAGAAATTTGGACTCAAGTACTTTGAAGGTCTGGATTCCAACATGGACTATTGTTTGTGCGCTACAAGTGTTATTTGTACCACAATAGAAAACTTGAATTATATTCAGCCATCCTGTCACACCTGCTGCAGTGCAGAAACCCTATGGTTTTGTCTACACTCGAATAAACATCACCAATAGCTGTTGACTTGATGCAACACCTCGAGAAGCTGTTAATTGCAGGCCATGCTCAGCATCTGTTCAGGTATAGCGGTTTGGTCCAGGTCCCACTGAAAGCATTTTTGCCACCGTTTTTCAGTAGAGATAAAAGCTGTATTCTCTGATGATATTTTTCTTAGTATCAGTGCTTCATTCTTTCTGCAAAATGCACATCTAAAAATTGATTGCTCCATTATGAAGAACTGGAGAAGTAGTGCACAGTAATAAATCACTTATCCCATTCACAGCATAGAAATAGTTGTAACAGGCTTAAACTCAGCTAGAGGAACATTACTAACTTCTGTGTAACTGAAAATTTAGAGGTAAGATGTTTAGAAGATTGACTGTTGTAAGAACTTGTCCTATTTTATGGTAGAAAGTGATACGGATTTGGACCAGCCTATGCTTTTCTTTATCCAAATATTGTCAGCCCCACATGCAAGCACCACAGGGCCCCTCCCTACAAGAAAGACGTTGCATTGCTGGAACATGTCCAGAGGAGAGCCACAAAGCTGGTGAGGGGTCTGGAGCACAAGTCTGATGGGGAGTGGCTGAGGGAACTGGGGTTGTTCAGCCTGGAGAAGAGGAGGCTGAGGGGAGACCTTATCGCCCTCTACAGCTGCCTGACAGGAGGCTGTAGCCAGGTGGGGGTCGGTCTCTTCTCCCAAGTAACAAGCAATTGGACAAGAGGAAACAGCCTCAAGTTGTGCCAGGGCAGGTTTAGGTTGGACATTAGGGAAAATGTTTTCACCAAAAGGTTTGTCAAGCACTGGAAGGGGCTGCCCAGAGAAGTGGTCAAGTCCCCATCCCTGGAGGTATTTAAAAGACGGGTAGTTGTGGTGCTTAGGGCCATGGTGTAGTGGTGGGATGGCAGTGTTAGGTTGATGGTTGGACTTGATGATCTTAAAGGTCTTTTCCAACCTAAATGATTCTAATGTCAATGTGGCCTCTGTACCTGGCTGGTAAGGAGGAAATTAGGGGTATTATTTCAAATAAAATGTGACAGAATCCCCCGAGCTAATCCAGTGCGGAAAGAACGTCCTTCTGGCCAAACACAGACACAAACAACAGTGTTGGAAACGATGCACCAGCTTGTTTCTGCAAAGAGCCAGTGACTACTGCAGTATTCGTGGAGCATTCAAGTTAGCCTGTACATCAGCTATTACTTAAAATACAACTAATGAAGATTTGGTGTGTGGTAAAGCAGCTGGTGACTGTAAGGAGCACTGCCGAAGTGTGGAAAGCCCTCCCCACACACGCGTTCTGCTTCAGGAGCCAGGCGTGCCTCAGCCAGCATCCTCAAGGATGCGCGCGTGGTACGGCTCCCTTGGCACAGGCACGCCGGCAGCACGCAACAACGTCTCTGAGCACAACAGCGGGAAAGAACAAAAAATGAAAGGGAACTGCAGCACAGCGCTACATTCACACTGAACGGGAAGAGAGACGCTCAGGGTGACGGAGTCTGCACCTCAAAGATTTGTTTGCTTTTGGTACAAATAAGTGGCTGTGGGGAAAAAAAAAAAAAAAAGCCCTGATAGCGCATGCTGAACTATCCTCAAAAGTAAGAGCTGAGAGGCTTTTAGTGATGGCTACAGCAAAAGATAAATGCCGATAATGTTTCTCTCATACCCTACCTTTTCATAACTATTTCCAATTTTGTGATCAAATATTTCAGCCTTGAAGCCATTTACTCCTAATGTTACAGCTTTCTGTTTATAAGTGTCATTTGTAAGCACACAGGTAGGCACTGGATTCCCCGTTAGCTGGTCTCCAGACTCCCGGGACATGTGTTGAGCATGCGTGGCAGAGCTCTTGAGAGCGGAGCTCAGCTCTCAGCCAGCTTGCAGGCACCAGCTGAAGGGCTGCTAAGGATACACCCCATCCCAGAGATGATATTGTGTAGACACGAGCCTGCATCTTACGCCATTATCTATCTCTTACTCTTATCTATCTTTGGTTTGAACTGTTCTGCTTTCCAGGGTAATGACTACTCACAGGACAGGAGCGAGAACACCGCTTCTGCTGGGGCATTCAGAGATGAAGCTTCAAGTCCCAGCTCTGCTATATGTCCAGTTTTTAGTCTCTAAGTACAAGTATTTAAACAAAGCAGAACAGCTCTAATAAGGCACCTTGAGGGAGACGCACCTCAGACTAACTTACAGTCTCATGCTTAAGCTACTGAAACTTAATTTTCTGGTCTGAGCTCTACAAGATGAAGGTGATGCTCTCACTACTGGCTGCAATCTCTTTTGGAAAGCAACAGAAACATGAAGTGCTGTGGAGACATTAAGCATTATTGTAACGCATGCCAATATACGAACCCACAGAAAATAATGAAGAGTTGTATTTCATTTTCACTCCTGCTCACTGTCTAGAAATTCCAATTATTATTCTGGATTTTTAGCATTTTCCAGCAGAAACACTAAGACAGAGAAATAGTACGTGTTCTAGTATTCAAAGAGTCTTCGTGCAATTAAACATTGGATATATTTTCATTTCATTTGTACAATTCATCATTTTCCATGTGATGGGAAGCAGAAAATATGCTACTATTAGCAAACAAACAAACAAAAAAATGTAATTAAATATGGTAGATGACCCCATGACAACGGTATGTCAGCCATTGGCAATACTGTGAAATAACTGGCCTTTTTTTCACTAGTGCCTACACCTGGCTGGTAGCCACTCTCCTGGCTCCCGTGGGCATGGGTAGGAAAGGGCTACACTTCATTCTCAAATTTTCTTTTGTAGCTATCAACATTGGTTAACTATTTTAAAATAATATTTTCTCTCCATATGGGTTTTTTTTTGACAAGGCACTAAAACTCAGCCCTTTTTTCTTTGAAGGCTGACATGAAATCAGCAGCAGGATCCAGAGCTGGCAGATGCTATGGCACCTCAGGCGTCAGTGACGCCTGAAGGAGAGGCTGAGCCCAGCATTCATGATTCACTTACACGTGCGCTTTGATAAATTCCTATCACGCAGCTCTCTGGATTTTAAAACAACAGTACTCTGAAGTGATTTTGCAATAGCACAGAGAGAAGCGTAGCAAGGAAATTGCAGTAGTAGCTCTACTGATCAATATTTCCATTACGCTAAAGAAAGAACAGTCATCTTTGATTTTTGTGTAGAAAGCGATTCATTCAGTTTTGTCATTACTTAGGCCTGAACTTAATTCTGGACAGGGCAGCCCATTTTCACTCCTAGTCACGTGAATGGAAGCATTGTTGGAAAACTACCTGGGGGCCCTGGTGGGCACCAAGTTGACCCTGAGGCAGCAACGTGCCCTTGTGGCAAAGGCGGCCAACAGGCTCCTGGGCTGCATCAGGCAGAACACGGCCAGCAGGTCCCGGGAGCTGATCCTTGCCCTCTGCTCAGCCCTGGTGAGACACACCTGGAGTGCTGGGCCCAGTCCTGGGCTCCCCAGTGCAAGAGAGACATGGATGTACTGGATCAGGTCCATCAAAGAACCATCAAGACGATCACGGGCTTGGAGCACCCGGCATAGGGAGGGTGAGAGAGCTGGGGCTGTTCAGCCTGGAGAAGAGAAGGCTCAGGGGAATCTCATCCATGTGTATAAATACCTGATGGCAGGGGGGTGATTAAAAAGAACAGGGCCAGGCTTTTCTCAGGATGCCCCATGACAAGTCAAGGGGCAATCGGTATGAGTTGAAGTAGAGCTGAAACAAAGAAAAAAAAATTATTTTTTTTTTGTTTACTGTGAGGGTGGTCAAGCACTGGAACAAGTTGTCCAGAGAGGTTGTGGAGATCTCCACATTTGGAAATCCTCAAAACTCACCTGGATACAGCCCTAGGTAACCTGCTGTAGCTGACTCTGCTTTGGGCAAGGGGTTTCTTTCCACAAGCCTTGCTTTGCATGAGAAAACTAGCAACAATACAGAAAGAAGGCGGCAAAACAGAAAAAAACAAACACACACACACGAAGAGAGCTTTCCTTATTAGTGATCAGCATTTCTGGAAGGACGTACATGAACACAGTACTTACCAACACCACCAATGACACAGGCCTCCAAAGCCGTACACCCACCATGGGGCCAGGCCCCCTGACAGGTTCGGGGACTTGCTAGGAAACGCTCTGAAGACTTGATATGCCACTGTGCCCAAGCTCAGCTTGTACGGCCCTTTCTGGGGGCTCCGCAGAGAGTTCTTCTTGACGCCCTATGCCCAAAGGATTTCATATCACCGGTACAGGGTTGCTCCTTTGCTGACTATTCATGGCTAGCTTGTAATCTGGATGGATCAGGGAACGCTCTGTCTCGCAGCTCCCCACAGCCATGGACATGAATGTATTAACCACAGCCATATACCTGTATTTATTAAAGCCCTGAAAGCAGTTATCTGTGGCTCCACGGCAGCCTCACACAATCTCACTGTTTCTCCTCCAGCTGCCTCTCTTCTGACAGTAACTCACTTCCAAATTCAGGATGCTTCCTCTCCTTAGAAGATAATCTTTATTGTCAAGGCAGTGCTGCAGAGTTGATAAAGCGGCCCAGATTGTAAGAGCTGAGCCAGATAACCTCTGCAGGGACAGGAAGGGGAACAATATTTTTGTCTCTAGCTTGTGCAGTTCCTATAGCTATTCTGAGCCTACGGCAAATGATTTATGAAGTGGAAGATAATACGAAAATATGATCCTCAGAAGTATGTGACATGACAGAGTCACAGAGGATGCTAGGTCCTTTTGTTACTCATGAATACGCATCTTGTGTATTAATAGCCTCTGCGGCCACACTGAGAGGTCATTTGTTTAAAGACCCACCAAAGCTAAACCAAAAGAGAGACATTAATGCTTTTCAATATAAATTGAAACTTTAAAATTATTAAAACTTAGGATTTTTTCCTAAGAAATTAACAGGGTTATTCACAAGGCGGAACAGAGCAGACTTAGCTCTCGGTTGTTCATTAGAACAAATATCAGCAAGGAACTGGATGTCAAAGCTCAAGGTTGAGCCCCCACACCCAGGAAACCACAGTTCAGGCAGCAGAGCTGTAAAAACTGCAAATAAAGCCCTGTTTTGGCCACAACGATGCAGTGCAACCTCTTTGCTGTCAGAGAAGCCAACTCCTTCCTGATGCTTGCGATGCAGGCCCTGCCAGCGAGGGTACCCACTGACGAGCTGGCTTTTCCCATCTGTTACAGCGATGCTGATGTTCCCAAGTGAAAGGAGCAGGGAGCCTGTAAACATGTAACCAAACCAGTCCTTACGTTTGCCCCGTTCTGTTCCTAGCTGAATTCCGTTCAATTGTTGCCACTGGTTACACCAGCACAAACTGTTTCAAAATCCGTTTCGGTTACCAGAAAAATAATTTAAACTTCAAATAGATTTTCTTCCCATTGACTTTTAATATTATGTGAACATAGTGAGAGGTTTTTGTGTTGCCAGCTAGATACAGGTGGGGTTTTTTTTAAGGAATAATTTATGCATATTCTAGTATTTGCCGTATCATATTGGACCCCCACAATAAGAAGATACATTTGGAGCCTAAAAAAAACTCCTCATTGCCTGCTTGTACATCTAAAATCACCCATTCAGTTTTTGATAGCTGACAGCACTCAAGCATGGCATGTTTATGACATTCCTTGTAGCTTTATGTGCTTTGGTTCTTCCAGAAACATCACACACAGGCTAATAAATACAGAACTGGTCCATAATAAGTACAGGGCAGTTAACTAGTGCATACTTAAAACCAAATTATTCCTTTCTGAAAATCCTCAAGCCTCAAGATGTTCCAGCTGGTCCTTTCCAGTTCAGGTGTGTCAGGGGCGCAGTGGGGACACCCCTTGCCTTGGGTCATCTTCTGACAATGGGATGATATTTAGAGCATCACTCTATGAATGAGAAAAAGTGTTGTCAAACTGACCTTTTTTTTTTGTTAACCGCTACAGTTTCAACAAAATTTGTTAGTATTTTGCTCAGCACCATAAGAGTCACCCTGACAAGCTGTTCATACAATTGCCACCAGCTTAGTAAAATCATTGTAATTTTGATGCCTTATATCCAGGCTGTTTCTGCAAGCCAAAACCTGTAGTTGGAACCAGTTCCAGCAAAAATAGCAAGTTCCGATAGCAGCTTAAACAAACTGAGCATTAGCACATCCGGGTGGTGGGGTAACTTAAAGACTGCATTTGTAATTTTAGTTTTGAAATGTATACAAGTGATATTTTTCCTTTCCTTTTTCTTTTTTTTTTTTTTTTCCCCTTAGGTACATATCCAATTCTAAAAATTGTAGCCAAAGCCGAAGTTTCCACCAGCAGTTCTTCAGCTTTAATGTTTGGGCAGATTAGCACCAAGCATTATCACATTTAGACCCCCAGCAAGCTTACAGAACCCAGTTTCCATAACCATGAGAATAAAATCATTCTTAGGCCACATAGTCTTCAAAAGCCTTTCCAGCGAGTAAATTCTGTTTCAGTTTCTTTCTGAAGCTGTTTTCCAGAGAGAAGTTGCTCCCTGCATTGTGCATGGCAGGAGAAGTCACCTGGTGAATGAATCCCTTGATTAGGTGAAATTCAGAAAAACAAGGTGGATCAGGGAGACATCCTATCAAACGAGAAAGCTCCATTGATCTGCCGTGAAAGCCTGCGTGCCACACACCTTTGCTGTGGGAGTAGTAGCGTCAGGGAACGTTGTAAAGGAGTATCAGGGCATACCAACAGTTCTAGGCTCAAAGAGAATGAGCCAGCCTAAGAACAAGTTTGGATCCTGCAGAGCAAAAAGAACCCTCTGCAGGGGAACTGCAGAAGTAGATCACATACAAATAGTGCTGAACTGAACAGGAGCCTCCAAAGAACCCCTGCGGGAAGGCAACAGGCACACAGGCTGCTCTGAGCATCACAGATGAAACCATTGAGGAGCACAGGCTTGTTAAGCTTAAGCAGACAGTCTAAAAATAGCAAGGAGAGCTGGGTGAGTTCAAAAATCAGAATCTACTTCGACTCACCAAAGTAGTCCTTCTGGGATGAGTCCTTCTCTTCTGAATGAACATCTCCTTGACTGAGAAGGACCAAAGTCCTTCAGGCCATTGAGAAGCTAAGGATGAAACTGTAGGGGAAGTAGCGGAAGCCTGCTCAGGGCCATGGCTGGGAGCGGGTGGTGCGGTACGAGCCACTCCACAGCTCTGTCTTGTCTTTGGTTTCCCTGGGTCCAATACTTGCTGCTCTGCTTTATTTATTTTTTTTTTCTCATTAACAAGACCCTAAGACAACACTCCTTTACAGCTCCAAGACAATGCAATATACGCTGTACTGTCCTTAGGCAAAACATAGAATCATTGAATCGTTTAGGTTGGAAAAGACCTGTAAGATCATCAAGTCCAACCATTAACGTAACCCTGCCATTAATGTGCTCCTCAGTGAGACAATAAAGCCATTCAGGAAGCTCAACTTTTTTTGGTCTGATGCTGGTGCCAGCCACTGGCACCAAGTACGTAAGCAACAGCAGCATCTGGACCTCATGCATCGTGCCACAGCCAGTGCTGGGGAAGTATTAAGATGTGTGGGCTAGAGAAAAGCCCTGTCCTGAGGGCCAGGATAAAGGTTGAAATTAAAAACCAACCAACCAACCAAAAAAACCTCACAAGACTGAAAATGCAAAACTGGTTTTAAGTGAGGTAAAACAAGCTTCAGCCAGGCATCCGAATGATGCGGTCTCTCACAGAGGTGGCTGAAAAGAACGGCAGCCTGCAAGATGCATTTTGGTCTGTGTTCGTGCCTGCCCTGGACTTGAAGGCTTGCTTTCCACCCCTCCTGCTGCCTGCAAGGGGAAGAAACCCTCCAGCTCCACCCATCGCAGCTCAGTCACTGCAGCATGGTCAGACAGATCATTCAAAGCACTAAGCACTTGATTTTAAGTGTTCAACACCAAGTACAGAGACTTACTGGAATGGCCAGGGGTTTCTTTTTGTTTGTTTTGAGGGCTTTTTTGTTTCTATCCACGCATTTGTATAACACAACTTACGCCAAATAAATTTTTTCTTTCCTTTGGCTTCTGTTGAATCCTGTCCCAGTTAACAGCTGACAGAGCGGCGGTGTTTATTTCAAATGCAGTGCAAGCCTGTCCCCAGGGCTGCCAAAACAACCTCAAGGAGCTTGTGAGGTCCTGAAGCTGCTGTAGGCATAGAATAGAATAGAATCATAGAATCAATTTGGTTAGAAAAGACCTTTGAGAGCATCGAGTCCAACCGTTAACCTAACCCTGCCATCCCACCACTAAACCACGTCCCTAAGCACCTCATCTATCCTTCTTTTAAATACCTCCAGGGAGGAGGACTCTACC
>NW_009260786.1:284908-291360 GCF_000687185.1 Egretta garzetta
CCCCTCCTCCCCTCAAGCAGATCAACACTCCCACGCAGTTTGGTGTCATCTGCAGATTTACTGAGGGCACACTCAACCCCCTCATCCAGGTCATTGATAAAGATATTAAACAAGACTGGCCCTAGAACCGAGCCCTGGGGGACACCACACACACACATGTCCAGTGACAGCTGCTGGGCAGTTGTCCAGTTGTTGGGGAAGGACAACCTTCCCCAGTTGGTCTTGTAATTATGGTGTGGGTTGTGGTTCATTAGAAATGCATAGGGTTTGTTCTGTATTATATCGTTTTCCTCCTTTCGGTCAATGTTTTCCCAGAATGGAAACCCCAGTTGTGCAGCATAACAGAATATTACATCTGGAGTTGGGGGCTTGTTGCATTTTTTGTTTATTTTATGGTCAAATTCTACAATACCTGAGGGCATTTTGTTGGTTAGCCCATTAAAAAAAAAAAAAAAAAAAAGCTCTCAGTAACCGTGGTAACTCAGACTACAAATATAAACTAAAAATGTACCCCTTTTCTTTTTTTAAACCCTAGACCTGAAAAGGAAACTAGTGTATTGTTACCCAAACACCTCGATTTTAGCATTTTCAGGTATGAAATTAATGCACTCATTAAGAGGAAGGCAGACACTGCTGACACAGCAGTCTGCTCACCAGAACCCAACACCTAGTTTCCTCTTAAGGGCCACCGTTCCCATTACAGCCGCCTGCTGAAAGCCTGGAAGGAGGGAAATCATTAGCAAAGTAGAAGGAAAATAAGGAATTATGCTACAAAAAATCTGCTTTTTCGGCCATGTCAGTCAGGCGGTGGAGCCCAGTGGTTTACTCCAGTCCTGCAAGGACTCCCCCTGGAGCAGGGCCAAGCCACCCAGACCACACCACCACCAAGCACCTGGCCGCTGGAGGAGCATTGCCGTGGTGACCACCTACCCCCCACAAACTTTGCCAAACTTTACAGTACGAAAGTGAAGTTTAGAAATGGCTTGTAAAAGACTGAAAAGGCCCTTTGAAGCGAGCCAGTCATAACAGGAAACTTCGGTATCTTGTCAAGAAAAAGAAAATTACAAGATCCATTTCAAACCCATTCTTCAAATGCCTGCGATTTCTTATCTGTGAAGAAACCTTGCTGGTTCCCCCCCACCCCCAGTTCGTTTGGCATTTGTTAATGAGGTTACAGCGCCATCTCCTGGAAGAAAATAAGTTGCTGAAATTGCTCCTGAAATTTTATTTTTATTTAACTGCGCTCATGCTGATACACTCGATTCTGCCATGACAGCGCAACGAGGTGAAGTAACTGGATGGGCAAAACACGCTGTATTAACCTGCTTTTCCTTAACAGACATACTGTGAATGGTTATAAGGAACACAGGGAATGAATGAAAAGGTTGATCTGAGCTATACCCTAACCCTTCAAATCCTTTATACTCCGTTTTCGAGAGGCAACAGCAGATTCATGATTATAGAACCAGCACTGGGAGAGCACAGACCTGCTCAGACAGACCTGGCCATCCAAAGGGAAATTAAAGGGTTTCTGGTTCAAGTCAGAGGGTATAAAACCAGAGAGTCCAAAAGGCTAATACTACCATGAAATTAAAATACCACTGACAAATTATTTTAGATTTACGTTTGATTTCTTTACAAAAACACTGAGAAATTCATTGTAATAAAAATACTTGCACATAAAAATGCTCTTGTTGGAATTAATTTTAGCTTTTTAAAATAAAATACCTCTACATGGTTTTATTTAACACTTAGCATTGGAAAAATATCAAAGAATTGCCATTTTTTTTCAGATGACTGAAATAACTTCCCCAAATGCAGTACTGATTACTTGCATTCAGGGCAAGCTGTAGGTTCAAAAAATTAAAACACTGAAAGACTGAAAACAAAACACCCGAAAAACTCACCCATTCTGATGTACTTGTATACATACACGCCGATAGCTAGTGGAGATTTTAGTGTATTAAATTAGAGCGCCACTTGAAGGAACAGAACGCATTAATCAAGAAGTACTAGCAAGCAGGTATTTTAATCCTGCAGTGACATATGATACTCCTAGGTACCTTGTTATATCCATGGCACATTCTGAAAACTCCATTATGTGGCATAAAGAATGTACTTTATCATCTGGGTTTACTACTGAAGTTATCAGGAAGAAACAGTAGCTGTTTCTGAGAGTATTAACATTATTCGTGTATTATCCAACTCTGCAATTGCCAAAGGACAATGACAGCCACAGGATTCAAATGTTTCAGCATTTAAAACGTTTTTTTCATTAAAAGGTTTCAGGGTTCGATATTTAAAACTCCTTCTGAAAAATAAAAAAAAAAAGGAAAAAACACAGTTATTTTTATGATCTAATCAATGTAATGTAATAGTCTTGGGGCATCATATCTCCCTCTAGAAAAACTGCAGTGTCTGCTATCACTAAAACCTTATTCATAAACCCCTGCCAAATGGGCAAGTTGGGGGCTACAGGAATTCATTGCACAGAATGCAGCATCTTGCTTGTGAGCACAAAAACATCCTTCAGCACTGTGCTGTATTTGCCAACATATGATACTGTATTTACTAATACAGCCAGGAAGAAACATTTGGGTTTTATTTTAATAGAGGCCGTTGATGAGCAATGAGCGGTGAAGACAGACTTCGCTGTGCATCGACTCTTCTTCAGCCAGCTGTAAGAACAGATTTATCAAAGATGCTTCTGATGCTGTTCTCAGATACTGTGCTTTTAATAAACCTATTTCCACTACTTTGTCAAAGAAATATCTGGTCTGCGAAATGGAGTGCATTAACTATGACATCTTTGTGGTCAAACATCCTATTCTGTATGCAGTCCTCAGACGCTTCCCGGGGCTTCTCTGGTCTGCAACATCAGCTTTGTCAGAAACAAATTCTGTTTTCATTGCTATAGGCTGAACTCTGGGCAGAACTACAGAAAAGTATGCAAGATTTAATCAAGGCAAGCAAGATCGGGTTTTGTAGTGACGTAAAGCAAAAGAAACACTCACAATAAAAAGATGTCATCTGTTTACAATCCTGCAGTGCCTGTGTTGGAACATTTCTCTTGTAAACAACCAGTACAGCAGCACAGAAACAACGTGGTGACATTTAAGGCTAACTTCGCAAATAAATACTTAAATCTTGTATGATACTCTTTGCCTCTTCAAATCGCTACCCAGAGAGATTGCTCCTTGAGGTGTTCAAGTATTAGCTGCAGTCTGCAGCAGTGGCAGGTCACTCTCTGAGAAGAGAGAAGCAGTCTCCTTCGAAGCTGATTTAAATGGGTTGCTAAATAAGTCTGCAATTTTTATTTTTTTTTTTAAAAGCATAAGCACTCTTCATTTCAAATCACTTTTATACACTAGACCATGTTAAAACTCAAATAAAGGAGATGGACATAGAGTAAATGATCTCCCACTTTACCACTTCCAAAGGCAGGAGGTAGGAAGGACATCTGACTCAATTCCTGCAGAATGTTTTAGCTGATCCTGGGAATTGTGCACTGTGGTTGCTTGCTTTACTTCTTCTGTTGACATAGCAGCATTTTAAAATTTCCTTTGTTGGAAATAAATTTCGTTTATTGGAATGATTAGAAATATTAACAACTCAGTTTCAGCTGTTACATGCTGTCAGAGGAACTACTGTATTACTTGAGATGAATTCTCCAGAAGGAGATTGGTGAAGCAAGCCAATTTTTAGGATGAACCTTCCCTTGAAAATATAACTGTGTGCTTACTAAAATTACAATTAAAAATACATGGCAAAAGTAGAGTATTGCATCCTTAGAGCAAATTGGGTAGACCTGCAAATGAGCGTAACTCCACCATCTCAAGTAAAACAAAGCTCCCTTACATCTACTTACTTCTCTGTTGCAATGTGAATAGAATGATGGAGAATGATGGAGTAGATCTGACCAGATTTTTTTCTGCACCACATCATCCCCATCTTACAACACCTATTTTGCTCAGCACCCACACTACACACAACTACGGGCCCTTGCTGCACATGTGTTAACAAGCATGCTGCGAAACAGCTCCCAGAATCTCTCCTTTCTGTAGCACAGAATGTATTTTGCTTATATGATGTAGCTAAGCGTATAAAATGGCATCCGCATTACGATGGCTGCCTTTGGGTTGTTCGTAAACAGGTCTGATTCTCTTCAGTAATTCCTGTAGGTTTCAAGGAGACATATGTTCTCTTAGCTGCAAGGTCTGATCCCACACAGACATTCAGGATTTTACCAGGTCTATCTGGTTAGACGTACTAGACTTCTGTTTTTTGTCCCTGATGTGCACCCCAGGACAATGAACAAAAAAATACTTTGACCAAAGAACATTCATTGTATCCTGCAGTGTTGTTCTTGACCTCCCTTCTACAGAAGAAGTGCCTAAATCTGCCAATGGACCTTTTCCTTTCCCATCCTTCCATATGTTAAAAGACACAATGAAAAAAACCCAGACAGTTGCCCAGCTGTTTCTGCACTCTTCCCAAACCATCCTTCAAACTCATTCTCCCTCAACCAAAGAGAATTTGGACAATGTGCAAAGTATTTTGTTGACAGCTAAGCTATGAAAGTCTTGGAGCAATAAATGCCTAATGACACCAGTATTAAGAAAAAACAGACCAACAAATATTAACCATTTGCCAAACAGCAGCAGAATACAGATTCACATTTGTATGTGATAGCCTGCCCTTGCCCTCCCTTATAGCTTTAAGCTTCCTGAACCAGCCACATTCAGCCACCTAACAGACCTGAAATAAATCATTCATGGACAAGAGAAATTTTTACAATTTCAGAAAATTCTTTGTCCTTACACACCCCTCAATGATATCCAACTGTTTCAACCTGAATACATCTATTCAAACCATGGAGAAAACATTTTTTTTTCCCGTGGATAAGTAACCTCTCTTCATTTTTCTAGAAAACTCTATATAGAATGACTGAATGCGCAAGGCTGAAAGCCACTCAACCAAATTTCCGCCTTACTTTTTTTTTTTTTCCCCTGGAAAGCTACAAAAGGGGAAAAAAAAAAGAAAAAAGGATGATCCTGCAGAAATCAAATACCAACATCACTACAAAATTGCAGAATTGTGTTTTTTCTCTTATTTTAAAAAGTTGGGAATGAAGGAGGAGAACTGAAAAAAAATTGTCAACTTCTTAGAAAGTGACCTGCAACGAAGATCACTGTGTCTATGTATATATCTCTCCAAAAATCAAAATAAGAGTGTATAATCTTCCATGTCAAACAACTTTTTAATCTTTTCTATCAGCTACTTGGAGATACAAATGTCCTGCCATTTCATTAGAGCTGAATTCAACCCACTTTATATGCCGAAATTGGTACCATGTGAGAAAGCAGCGCAGAGTTTTGTGGTTTACTTTGGCTGCCCCCTGCCAAGGTACTAAAATCAACCATCTCGTCCATCTGCAGCTTCAGTTCCACATTTCTAATTTTGATGATGACATGGCTTTTGTAAACAAGTCACAATTAAAACCAGAGAAACGGGTTTTCAACCAACAGTGTTAGGAAAAACAAGAACTCAGTGCAACTCAGTCATTTTAATTTAGTATCTTCCTCCTAATAAAGCCTCATTCGATCATCTTTGCATTTGGAAAAAAGTATGGCAAAGTTCTTTAACTCCATAAAGAATCAGAATAATTGGAAATCCAATTTTTTTTTTTTTTTTTTTTAATTCTGGTCAATTTTTATCCTTCTGTCAAATGTGGCTGACATTTCAAAGTTTGCTATCTGTGAAGATCAGTAGCTGTGGAGGGAGAAGCAGCGACACAGCTCCTCCCGCAGGTTCCATCAGTAGGCAGAACTTCGCTGTCACACCACCAAACACCTTCTTACTGGCAAGCTGGTCTGGAGCTGCAGATCACTTGATACAGTGCAAGCATAAAGAAATTGAGGGGCAAGAGAAAAATTTACATGAAGCCACATTCCATTAGCTGTGCTGCACATGGAACAAATTCTTTTATTTTGTCCTTAGGTATGTTTTTTAATACAGAAGTATGTTGGTTTTTTTTTTTTCTAAATACTCTTAAATTCCAGTGAATTCTAGGTATACTGGATTTTCACTGCGGAGGGGAGTGGTTGAACTATGAGCTTCCTAAAAAATGGCATTCAGTTGCATTTAAGCATAGCATCTCTGAGAAATCCCTCCGTAAAATCGATATTACATGCAATTCATGAAAGAATTGTCTTCATGCACAATGGAAATGTGGGAGATATGTGGGATAAACCTGAGACTTCAAGCAAATAACCTTAGTAAGGACTGAAGAAACTCTTCTACAGGTCTTGAGTGGCACCAAAGAAACAGTAATCAGGTGATTAAGAGTCCTGTACCTATTCAGTTGAAGAAAAGAAAGGCTGGAGGTTGAATGGAAACTACAGTCATATGTGAATTTTCTTTTTTTTTTTTTTTAATCTAATAATAAAAGA
>NW_009260786.1:291386-291654 GCF_000687185.1 Egretta garzetta
CAAACTTTTTCTACTACTGGAGTATCTTTACTGCACTGAACCAAGTGACACAGCTTATTTCCTGAAGTCTGCAGCAGCCATATTGAACGGCATCCAAATTGTCAGGAGGGAGAAATCACATATGAAGGGAAAGAATTTCTTCAAAAGAAAAAATAATGAAAATATAATAAAAACCTTTTAACTTCTTCAGAATATAAGTATTTTCAGAATTACTATGTACTTTTGTCAAAATACTTCTGGGTGGATTTTTTTTTTTTTTTTTTTTTTT
>NW_009260786.1:291720-317565 GCF_000687185.1 Egretta garzetta
TGTAAAAAACTTTTGGGTGGGTTTTTTTTTTTTTTTTTTTTTTTTAAAAGAAGCAGCAGGGAATAGAAATTAAACCCTTAGGTTCTGGGATCACAGAAGTTCACAGCTTGCTAATTGCTTTTTTTTTTTCTTCTATATTTCTCATTCTTCAAAAATACGATCAAAGACAGAACACAAAAGAAAGGAGAATAATTTTAAATGAAAATATTCTCACTTTACAATTTCATTTTCTCTCAGTGCTACATTTCAGGTAACATCAGTCTTCGAGACAGCGTCTGCGTGGTTCTCAGAAACACACTCTTATTTCTCCTCTGGTTCAGGGTTATGTTCTAAAGTGCAATATACAGACTAAAGTCAACAGAAACCCTTTTGTTTGTTTTGGGGGATGGATGACCTTTCTGAAGGCAGTTTCTCCTTATCAAAGATTATGTGGAAACATTAAAGCCTCATGGGGTGGAAACAAATCTGAAGAAGTCAAACTCCCTACCAAGACAAAATTGCCGGATCCTCACAAAAGCACCTCTTGCAGAAAACCACCCCCCGCTTGACCAACACCGGTCATGGAAGATTAATTTACTTCATTATTCTCAAGAACTCAGATTTCCTTCTCCTCCCCCAAGCTCAGACACAATGAAAAAATATAAATGGATACTGATGAAAAAGTTCAGTTTTGGCATAAGAGCTGTAGCTCTGTACTGAAGAGCTCTTGTAGAGCAGGGGGGCAACGCTCGCTGTCACGCCTGCCTGTTCACATACAACACTGCAGCAAGCAAAGCTTTCCACCTCATAGCAAGGAGGAAACAAGGACAAAAAGAAAGTAATAAACTGCCTGGTATTTTTCATTTCTCCAGAATTAGTTTTAAGAACAGTAACAACAAAAAAGTACTTTTTATCTGAAGTTTAGAGCAACAGGGCAATAAAACTCAGATCCTGCAGGCTTAACTGTTTGGTATTTGGCAGAAACAGGTGTCATTTCAGTCAGCATGATCAGGATTAACAAAACAAAACCAAAAAAAAAAACCCCACACACTTCCAAGGCCACATGCTACTTTGCTTTTAAAGTCATCTCGAGGGGAGGCGAGGAAGGGGAAGTACCAGTAAATGTGAGAACAGTTGCTAAATCACTACTACTAACCAGTCCACCAGAGCAGGGTGAACTCGTTCCTAGCATCACTACTGAGTATATCTGTTAAGCCAAATACAATAGTAGCAGATATTTAATATTTCTAATTTGAGTTGATTAAATGTTAAGATAATCCCTCATTCGAGAGAAGCAATGCTGCTTACAGGCATATGTACTGCTTTGTTCACCTCATAAAAATACCATTTGGAAGTAGTTCAGCTCTTTTTATTTTGTCAACTGCTATATTAGATGCAACATTTTGAAGGAAAATTGTATTTTAAAAAAAAAATCCATTTACATGATTGAAGTGCAGCATTCCTAACGTACCTGTAGTTTTCAGTTTATAATTTTAGAAAACACCTCCCTTGCAAGGATGGCAAGATTTTTCATGGAAAAATCAGAGCACTAAGTACTTCTGAGATACAAAAATATTTAAAGGCAAGAATCTACAATGCAAGGACTAGCCGACCGTTTCTGTATTATGTGCAAGCTTCTTAATTGGTCTCAATTGCCTGATGAAAAACACCAGAGAAGGTTCTAATCATACCAAAAATCTTTAAGAGCAGCCTTTCAGAACTCTTGATTTTGTTTTAGTGAGAGTAATGTTGTATTACAGTTTCAGATATTTAGCATTTAAAGAACAACTACGGGTATTCCTGACATCATCTTTAACAGAATTACCTGAACCTAATTGCAATAAAAGCATAAATACACCAAATCTACCCCAGTAAGGAAAACAAAACCAACCCCTCTCCATCAAGCGATCCAGTGAAAGTCAGTGGAATTTGAACACCTAACCTGGTTAGATTTTGTAAAACTAATAAATAATTTCAGCAATCATGGTGCAGTTACAACCTTTACGAGCCTGTCTTCCTGCGTTGCCAAAGTAACCAACCACCACTCGGCATGAACCACACATGCAGAATTTCTGTAGTTTACAGGGAAGACCTAATTCTTATGTTCCCACCGGCTTCCTCAGTGGTCACAGTGCAAATTAATCTCTTGCAAGAAAGCATTTACTGTGTAATATAGCTCAACCTTCTCTTCTGACTTTAAGCTTGCTCCTCTGTAACGCACTGTAAAACAAAGTGAAGATTATTTGCATCCCCCACATTAGGCGTTATGGTAGTACATAAACACACACAAATCTCTCAACTACAAATGCAAGTATTCTGTTTACTTACCGCTGTCGCCTACTCCATTTACATATTTTAGCCTCACATTTCATGTTTATCATACCATTCTCACACCTAGCTTTAGGTCTATAAAATATTTTAATGCATTCTGAAAACTTAACACAAAAGTTCTAAGATTAGTTTGACAACTAATTAGCACAACAGATTCTTAATTAGGAGGCCTGTATATTGCTGTAATTGAAGTAGATGAGTTGTACAGCAAGATAAAATGCACCTAATTTACAGTGCTTTTTCTACCATATGGTTTCTTGCTAGAGTCATCCCATTCTTTTTCATGACATTTAGATATGTTGGTATGTTTAATCTCATTTATTTCTACTTCTAGAAGACAATTGTTACATTAGTATGAAGACTTTGGAGACAGAGAAAGCTACAATTTCAAAATTTTCTACAGCATTAAAATTGTTACTACTGAATGAGCTCATAGATCTCTTCTTTCAGGTCCTTTTATTAAAGTAAAATGCACCAATATCTCCCCCTGCTTTTCCCAAGCTGCAAGTGTTTAAGGTGAAGAATTTGCCCCGAAGCCCAATGCTCACAGGAAACTAACTGTCTCTGAGGTCATAAAAATGCAGGTTTGTTTAGTCACGTAGCAGCTTATGCCACATATCCATGTAACAGGCTTCCAAAATATCAAACTACCTAAAAAGTACCAGTTAACTAGAGAAAAATCAAATTCAGATCTGACTAAAAAAAAAAAAAAAAAAAAAAAAAAAAAAAAAAAGACAACTGCAATTGCATTAACCAGGTAATGACAAGTCTCAATTTGAGGCACTGTTTCCCCATTTTTGCTACTAAATTCCCAAATCCAGTTCACTGCGAGACTGCTGGCTGTCACCGTCTCATCCACTTAGCATATTCATATCCTCAGCACATTCACAGCAGATTTTTTGTCTTGTATCTGTTTACTTTCTACCTCCCTCCAGTCTTAAGACCGTTCCGTTTCCTGTCTCGCCAGAATACTGTATGACTCTTGCAGCACTGCAATCTACTGGTGGTTCCACATGCCAGAAAACATTTTGACAGGTATAAAATGATGGTCTGGCAATACTTGCCTAGTTAACACTGTATATTAGTGCCTTAACAAAAGCTGTTGGATGAAGAATAGGAGGTAGAAGCCACTGACGAAACCTCCTTTCATACTTTCATAACAAAATCAAAGTTGAATCCAGAGCTCAGCAGCCACTTAGCAGCTATTGTTGTTCTCTGCTTATTTTACCTCCATGTCATCCTACTTCCCTCCGATCTTCAGGTTTGTCCACCTCAATTCCAGGGGATCCAGCCTTTGAGTATGGAAAACCATGAAAACTGCAGGAGTTGTCATATTTACTGTAATAACATCTGCAGGGTCATACCACTGGCATTTTAAAAAGCCAGGTTAAGACAACCAGCCTTTGTTCGTCCCTTCCTGTATGAATGTTCTGTATGTCAAAATACCTGAAAACTGCACTGATACAGTAGAACTTATTTAACTTGCATTACAGATAAACTGCACATGCTGTTTTACAGACAATATATATTTGTAAACTTGCTCATGCAAAATTAGTGTGCACAACAGGGATACTTGTTTTCTAATCCCCACAACTTTAAAAATGACATTTATGTCTGCTTTTTTTGAACTATGCCCAGACCCTCTCTTTAATATAATACGTCTTACACAGAATTCATCTGCCAGCCAAACCAATTTATGAAGCTGAAACAAAAAAGAATAAAAAGTTATACAAAAACATGGTGCACTTGGATGCTTGATTCCCACCCCCCACCCCACCCCTTTTTTGTTTACAAGTAGAAAGAGTGAATAAAAGAAAAAAAAAAATCATGGTCACAAAATTTTGACATTTTAATCCTAAACATTACAGGGCAAATGGATGTTGGAACCTATTTCCATACACCATGCGTCAACTTTTTAATTTCCAAATGTGGCCAAATCCACTAAAACAAGAGTGGTTAACAAACTCTGGATTATGGAAATACATTTCTGGAATAAATGCTAGAAAAGCAACAATGGGAAAAGCCAACTGTCTCCATAAAGGTAAATAAAGTGGAACAATGTGTAGATTAGATACTTTTTCTGTTTCTTACTCATAACCTGTCAATTCAGTGCATCATATGGTTCAACATAATGGTCCCCGTTTTGGACAAACATCTAACTAGTGTCCATTGATTCCAAGTTAGTGGATGATGAATCTTTTTGGATACTTTCAAAGATGGCTGCCAGCTCAGGGTTAGAGCTTATCTGTGACTGAAATTCACTCATTAATGGACTCTTCTCTGCCTCTGGAATGGTTAGAAGCGCTGCTACTGCCCTCATAGCAGACCGTTTCAGTTCATCTTGCTTTTCAAACTCCTGTTTCACCGAGTTTGCCTTTACCTAGGGAAAATAATGAAAATATGTTTGAAACTTCTGCTTAACCCTCCCTCTACAAACACTTTAAAAAGAAAAAAAAAATATCTATCTTACAAAGACCCATTTCCTTCCATACTACCACTCTGCACAGCTTTCAAAACGGCCTCAGCTCCTAAAAAAAAAAAAAAAAGGCAACCCCCCCCTTCCAAACATCTACTTTTTAGTAGACTTTTTACCAGCAGTTACAAATAAGACTGAAACTTGAACAGTGCAAGGTAAGCAGAAAAAGGTTGTAAGCTACCAAGTCGATTATGAAATCAAAGTAATTATAGCAGCCAACCTCTAGCTAGTAAGGTCAGTAAACAACATTAAAATTGTATTATTGCAGTGCTTCCAGAGAACAGAAATTTTTAAGAAGTTGACCTTCATTAGAATAACTGCTTAACCTTCTGTTATAATTCTCAAAGATGTTTCAGTGATACAAACATAAATTGTCATTAAAAGCAGTCAAATTTCTTGATGTGAAATATAACAGATTACAGTAATGGAAAAGCAAGGTAAATCAAGCAAGGTAAATCACGCATTAAATGACTGTCAGAGCACGCAGGTGGATCAAGACAAGAGCTGGAATGGAAGATGACTAACTGGGCCAAGACCCAAGAATCCTGTAATATAAATGAAGAAAGGAAAACCAAACCAAACGAAAAAAAAAAAACCAACAAAAACAGGACCACTTTACACTGCCTCCATCCTTCATCACCCAAATGCTTGTCTGCAACAACGTAATCATTAAAAGTCAGAAAAACTCTCAGTATTCCAGTTTCACTATTTATAATGAAATGAGACTTGCAAGTTGCCCAAGTGGCAGTCAGATTTTTAAAGAATAAAAGAAATGGCATCAAAGAAACAAAGGATTTTTAAAAAGAAGCTAACAAGTCTGCTCTTCCATTTGTAATTTAAAGAAATTTAATACATATATTAGGGCCAACATATAAATATTGCCCTATTGCAGCTTATGAACTGTCACTCAGGAGATGCTCCAGCAATACACCTAGATTCTCAGAAGTATTCAATATACACAAGTTCACTTATACTTTTATAAGACAACACAAAATAATTAACTTAGAGAAGTTTTAAGTGTAAAACAATACCTTAGTTGTACATGTAGCACGCAAAGGTTCAACAAGCCTATCCAACCTCTGCAGCACTGCACTTGGACAAAGGGTAGACAATCTCACCAACATTAAAAAGGTTAGCATCTAGGTTGAGAGAAAAACAATTCAAAAGTTATGCTCAGTACATATATGGAGAGGTATTTCCTACAATGCTGTGCAACCTTTTTAACAGCAACACTTTAATGAAAATGGGAAATACAGTGAAGTTCTTAAGCACATGAAGCAATATATTTTTACCATTTCAGTCTAGTCACTATTTAAAATATTTTGACTAAGTCACTGCTTACACAGAAAAAAATGACAGCTAACCTTAATATCATAGTGATCCTTCAGGCCATCTTCAACATGGTTTAAGAATTCGAATATATCTAGTCTATCCAAACAGCTATCCAAAAGAGTATACATGCACTCAAAAGCTGCTTTCCTTATGTCCAACCCATCATCAACTGTATGCTTAAATGGTCCCATTTCCACCTGTCAGTGAATAAAAAACAAGAGTTAAGTAGTAATATATTTAGAAAAACAAAGAATCTGCTTACATTTAGCGTTGTTCTTCTTAGTTAACATACCTCTCTGATTAATTCCTTTCTGACTTTTGTTTCATTGTAAAGATGAGGAAGCACAGTATCTAAGAGGTCCCTTATTAATGACGGTTTATTGTGTGCAGCTGAATTAAATGTCACTAGGGCTACTCTCCTGACATTGAGATCTGGGTCCTCCAATGTTTTCAGAAAATCACCTGCAATCACGTACAGAAATAAGTCAATCTATGAGGATCTTTTTCATTTGTTATTTTAAAAATACCTGTGCTTAGTTTTAACCTTTCAAAAAGACATATTTAGTGCAGGACTTATTTTGATGTAACGCAGATCAATACCTGCTATTTTAGCATGATTACACAAATAAATTTATTTAATTATAATCATATCAGAAGTATATAACTGAGATATAGAGCATTTCAGACAAACAGAAGTAAAAAACCACCACCAAAATCAATAGCTATCACTTAATGATATTTGAACTGGTTTTAAAGGTATAGCATGTAAATTAATGAAAATTAGATTTAACACAATCTTTCCTTCTCTCTGTTAAAGTCTCTCAGAATACACATTAGAAAATCCATTTAAATTCTACAGTTCAAGAATTAGAGAACAATTCTTAAGGAAACTATCAATATGTTGATTTTTAACCCCTAAAATTGACATATATTGAGAATTTCCAAATTACCAGAAGGTAAGCCCATTCAGTATATATTAATGTAGCAACACCTCTCTCATCCCACCCCACCACACTATCTGGGCATTTTCAATTTAGAATGTTTCATTTAGAATGTTCTATAAAACACAGCCTTGTTAAAATAAATAACTGCAAGAATAGATCATTTTTTCCCCAAAGTCTGTGAAATTTTACTAGCAACTTCCAAGAAGAGTAATTTTTAAAAGGAGAAATACAAAAGGGTGTAAAAATCAAAGTGATTTCTACACAGAAAAAAAACCCGACAACAACATGAGTAACAAAACTAAAGATGACTGAGATTTTTTAAGTACTAGATAGCAATAGCTTTTTGACTGGATAATCAATAAGTATTTCCAGAAACCAAAGAGGCAAAGCTGCTTCAGTGGGAGGGACAGTAGGACAAAAAACATCCAAGCATTGTCAATTGTTTAACATATTATTAAAAAATGTTAAGCTTAGCAATGAAAATAACACATAGGAACTGACACCACTTCCCCATAAATAAAAACCTTGCTCTCTACAAAACTGTATGTTTTCAAAGATTAATCTTTTTCACCCGTTAGTTTTAGCAGTATACACAATTTTTACAGTTCTTTAAACCTGTAATCAAGACACTATAAAACATTCACCATAGCATATTAAACAAATCTACAATACTCTGTCATACAAATGAAAAAAGATCAAAAAAACACAGCATTACAAAGCTCTTCATCATACTGAAGTTATACTGAAAGCTCCGATTACCTTATCTCTGTTAAAATATACACACTTCCAATAACTTTCAGAACACAGAGCATTATAGAATCCTGAGGACCTAAATTTACAATTTGCCATCTGGTAATACTCAGAATTCACATGTGCATGCATACTTTAAATGACTGAATGTCAGGTATTTCCAAGACCACCCTTCTGGGTAAAGACAGTACCTTACTACATCAAACTGATACAATTTGGTAAGAGCATGGGAAAGGAAACCAGCTTTTGGGTACAGTCTTCCTAAAAGCCCTAGCTCCTTATATTCTTTGCCCATCACAGCTTCAATACATACCCTTTTTATCACACTTTTACTGCTCAGAAATCAAACAAACCAGAATAGAAATAGTTAGCTAATATGGAAACATTCCCATTACTGTTCCAACAGTTACCATTAGCAGCTAATTCTAGTACCTGCAACATATTTTTTTCTGAAAACACAACAAACAATTCTTAAGTGCAATTCTATTACTTGAAAACATAGAAGCTGTCACTAAAGTAAAGAACCTACCTATGCAGTTCTTCAAGAGTGGGTCTATGGGTTGTGGATGATCAGAAATAGTGAACTTGACAGCAGTAACCACCGAACTTCGAGCGTATGAGGACCCTAACATGAAACAAAAGTGTAAATATATAACATTAAAACACTACAACTACAGAATTTGTCATGTTCAATTCCATACTTTTTAAACTTCTAATACTCTTAAGAACACTAAAGAAGAAACGTTACTTACTGCTAGCAATGCAATACGTTTTTTCCACAGATATTCTTGCGTTCCATTTTAAACAGGGGAAAAGAGACCATAATATTTGTAATAAACATTTAACAATATCTGCCACAGAAAATGCAGACTTGAAGAGTATTGCAAAACTTAAGCAAATAATTTGCAAAACTAGATCAATTTATTAATAGGTACCATAAGGCCATTTGCTACAGTGTGTACATGAGTTACTACTACTCACCTGATGCCAAGTATCCCTTGAGACGTGGAAGCAGAGTCTCTGGGTCTATTAACGTAAGCTTGCCCAAGCATTCAGCAACAACATTCCTTGTACCCTCTTCTGCACATTCGCAGTGTTTCAGGAGTAAGGCCCAGATGTTCTCAACATATGGTTTGAGACCAATCACTGATGCAGAGCTAATTATTTCTTTCAGGGAATGAAGAAGAAGGTATTGCCTCTTAGGTTGACTGGTTATTTCTTGTAAGACAAATGGCAGATACTCAGGAAGATTGCCAACGCTAATACTGCCTAACGCGTAAGATGCCGCCGATTTGACTTCTTCACTAGGAGAAGAGAATGCTTCTAGTATTACAGACTTCAGCTCAATTTGTCCACTTAAGTCAATGTGATGCCCAACTTCCCCAAGAGAAAGCAAAGCCAAAAGCCGAATGGAATCCGTGGACCTTGAGTTCTTGACATCTTGAATGAACTGACCTACAACAGCTGGTCCTTCCTTAGGGCAGGCTCGAGTAAGGGCAGCAACACATTTGGCAATGGAATAGTAAGACTGCTTGTGAGTAAGTGCTGTGCTCTGTGAGTACACTGGACCCGTTAACATGCGCAGTAAATCCATATAGCCTAAATTATTTGTACCAGTCACAACCAAAGCTTGGAAAAATTCTAGCATGGCACTAAGTGCTCCACCCTGAAGTAGAGGCGACCTCACCAGCCCAATAAGTTCATTGAGAATGGACCCACTAATCTTTGATAGGGAGGAAGGATATACTTTAGCCAGTGTTGTCAGAAAACTGATGGCCATCTGTGATACATGCATATCACTTTCACTAATCAGAGGTGGAAGCTCATCCAGGACAGCATCAATCATGGCAGCTGTCAAGCTGTCACTGTAATTCTTAATTAAAATATCTAGAGCAGAAAGAGTGCCCAGTTTCAAAGCTCGCTGGTTCTTTCTCAAAAAAGAAGCAAGAATAGGAACTCCTTCCCCAAGTATAGGTCTCAAATCTATCTTCAAAGGAGAACCAGCAATCAATGTCATGGCCTTCACTGTAGTTAACCGAGTGATCTCATTCTTCAGTCTCTCTAAGAAGATCTGAAGCGTACTAGGCAGGTCTGTGCCTAGGCTGTCACCAAGGCTACAAATTATCTGACCCATGCAAGATATTGCCCTTTCTTTCACCTCCTGATCAATGTCAGCAGCCTTTAATCTCTTGATTGTACAAGTAAACAAATCTTTGATGTAAGGAGTAGCATCAAAGGAAGAAGGCTGGTCTAAAGGACGAATGACTTTCACAAGTTGTTGGGTAACCAAAAGCGCCTCTGAAGTTATCTTGTAAAACGGGTCTCCAACACAAGCTACAACTGGAGGTACCAACGCTTGAACATGAGGATGAAAGACTTGGGGAGAATGATTGCAGAGGATCACATACAAACAGGACAAAGCATCTATCTTCAGATTAGAAGAACTTGATTTGTCATTCAGTGAAAAAATTATTCCTGGAAGAAAAAATGAAAAATGTATTTTTAGGTTAGGTATTTATATTCTGTTAGAACACTTTCAAATTTCTGAAGGCAGACAGCTATAATCAATTTATGTTTTCCTGCTCCCAGCCTTCCTTGAATGTTTCCAAGCTCCTTTCACCATTTTATTCCATCAATTAGTTTTCAAGCTTCCTCTACACAGAGGACACAGGCCACTTTTTGTGATGTATTTTCTTAATTACAATGGGATTCTGAACATTTAACTTTTCAGAACTTGCTTTTCCTTGTTACTTCAAAATGCAACTTTTTAGATCCCAAGAACTAAAATATGGACAATATTTTGCTCTGTTGAGATGAGAAAGAAGGTAATTTCATCTTGCAATTAAGAAGCCAATTAACTTTTTTTTTTCAGATATAGAAGAAAAAAAAAAATCTCAATCTTAGAGCCAGCCCTTGTTTTTAAGATTAATGGAAATACATCACTAGAATATTTATATGGATCCACACAGTAGCTGATTATTTTGCCAATTTCTTTAAATAGAAGCAACACTTCAAAGCTTTTGCAAAAAGCACAGTCGAAACTTAAAGATTTATTAGTAAATTGGATGCGAAGTTTTGAAATCTTTAACTTAATAATAGGTTTCTCATACCTGGTACAAGTACTGGAACATGTTGTGTTAGGGCTCCAGGTAATACGTTTACTAGCTCAGTCAGCATGTTAAAGCAACACTGACGAGTCTTCACACTTTTCTCCTTCATCTGTTTGTGCAAGGCTTTAACTATGTTGGGGACCTGTAATCATTACACATCTGTTAATTGATTCAATAGCCAACATTTCTTTCATCTTTGATCACTGGGGGGGATATAAAGAAAGATGTGTGTCCTACCCCTCTGCTTCTGATTTCTCTACAGAACTAGGGAAGTTACAAACATTGGGAAATGAAGATTCAAAAGAATTGCTATCCACAAAAACAGTAATGTAACTTTAAGAGGTGAGATGAAACAAAGCAAAACTAGATTTGCATTAACATAACTGGAGAGAGCAACAACTGAAAAGTCACCCAAATAATTCACTTAGAAAAAGTTTTTCAGCACTATCCTTTTTATTCTGCAAATTAATTATGTTGTAGCAAATCAAGTTTTATCTTGATCATTAGAGCTCACGTCTGCACTACAGAATCCACAAAGTAACTGTTTAGCTTTGGTAACTTGGCTAAACTTATAGGACATGCAACTTTTACAAATGGCGGTAAAGAACTGAAGTCAGATAAACACATTGCCATGATTTGGTAATTTTGGTTTCCAAGACTGCTGCACTTTTCCAGGCCAGTTTACATGTCTTGCTCTCTATGTTAGTACTGCAGTAATAAACTGTAAATCTTTGTATGAATAAAGTACGATATGGCATATTTCAAGAATTATCCTTAGGAACAGGGCACAACTTCAGTGTGTCTTCTGAAAGATAATAAAAATCTTGACAAATAACCTGACTCTGAAGCATTGTCAAAGGTGTCTCTCCTTGTTCCATTGCATCAGGATCACAAAGCCAACTTTGCACAGGTCGAGTTTGTTTTAAAAGAGAAAGATATGCATGAAAAACATCTGCTTTAACATTCTCTTCACGTTCTTTGAATCTGGCTATTAAAGCAGGAGATACAGTTTTGTAGAACTCTGGAAGCATTTCATGTCGTGTGCTAACCACAGCATCCAGACATTTAGCAGCTGCACGCCTCACTTTCCAGCTCATGTCATCATCATCACTATATTCATCATCGCTCCCTTGAAAAAATAAATTATGCATATGTTCAAGTATAGACAATCAAAGCATCAAGTTTTATTTTACAGAATTAGTAAGAACACACTTGAGTTCTTTGTGTAAGGGATGCCAATGAAATAGGTTCAGAATTATGTTAAAAACCATACATAAAAAGCCTTCTAAACTGCCTAAATGATAAGGCTAATTATTTTCTCTGCCATTTTTTTTCACACTAGTCTTATACATGTATTAATTTAAGCTGCAAACAGGACAAGGCGGTTCCCATCACACTTACAGCCTGACTACTGATTTAAACCATATTCCTCTCCATTCATGACATAAGCAACAATGCAACAACAATTATTAGCCGATCAAGATTCAACAAGTTATTCTGTTTGTTTCTTTCTAGGAATAAATCAAACCGTACCTGCCCCCAAAATGACAACAAAAATACACAATAAGCAATACGAATTGACTTTTTAAGCACTAAAGCAACAACATGCAGCTCATTCATTCCTAAATGAATGAGAATGTATGCTCTGAGTTCAGATTACTTGTGTGTCCAAGTTTTCATAAAGCTTACATATGTCAAGGTATCGCAACCATGTTAACAATAAGTTATGCCTTTCAGTCTAAAACATTTTTTATCCTACAGAAAAATACAGAGTATTTTGCAATTTTCAGTCTATTCTGATTTTATGCATTAGCTAACAACATATTATAGTAGAGAGTAGTGAGAAGCCTCTCCCATGCTGAATATGTATTTTCAATTCATTAACTGATGTTCTTCTCACTTCAGTTATATCATTCTACATGCTTCTGCCTTTTTCCACTTTTCAAGCATTTTAAAGTATTTCTCTTGTACTTTACGTCCACCCTTGGAATTATTTATCTCCAACAACAGCATCCTATACTTTTATTCCAAGAAGTGAGTTCATATGGTATGTTTTAAAACAGTACAAAAATTGAATACAAAAGTAGACAAGTAATTCAAATGCTGGTACTTAGTAGCAACACCATCCATATCCATTTTCTCAGATGGGTGCAGGTTCACAAGCTCTTCCTCTCCCCCAAACCAAAAAGAGAATATACCTTGATCATCATCATCACCACCATCAGCATCCATAGCATTTTCATCTTCATCTTCATCATCATAATTGTAATTAGGGTCATAGGTAAGATATTTAAGACAAATGTTTATAATAGTAGATACATGAGGATAAACTTCTTTAGGACATCTGTGTAATACAAAAATACAATCAATGTCAAATTACTTTTAGAATTAAAATATTTCTAAGACTTCATGCCACATCCTGTACTTTAGAGACATTAGCCAAACCAAGTACCATCAATGCATCTGAAATACACAAACTCAGGAAGGAAGGTCAGAAAGGGCAATGCTACTATATAACTCGATCTGCTAGACCAGAAGGTTGTGGAGAACCAAGACATCAGTTGAGTATCAATTTTTTGTCACCACTATTGGACAACAAATATTATTAGACTACTTCCCCCCTCCTCCTTGCATAAGTAGCAACAGCACAGTAAAAAGTTTCTGAAGTACAGACATAACACACTGCTTAACAGCTAAGTTACAAGACAGAATTATAGGAACAGTTCCAGCTCAAAGCTTGCAAAAACATTTTGTACCAAGGAGACTGTCTCTTGACAGCTTACAACCAAATGGCACACTATTAGATCTTAAGAAAGCCTAAAATAACTTACCTCCTAACAAAGGATTCAAAGGCTTGAATGCAATACTCTCGTAGTTCATCATCATCTACATTACAAAACTTTACAACCAAAGGAATTATTTTCTCAAGATATTCACCTGGTAAGAGAAAAAAATTAGCAGAGTAATTACTCTCCTCTAAAAAACTTTTAAACTTATAGATAATTTATGTATTTTTCTTACCTATTCTATGACCTGCTTGCCTACTGATAGCAGCAATACACTGTATATAGGTCCTAGTTGTTGACATGGAATCATTTTTAGAGAGCTCTGTCAACAGATGTTCAATGAGGTCAACAAAAACCATATTGCCACAACTCATAACCAGGTGACCAAGAGCAATGATGGTTCTTTTCCTCACAGCAAGTCTGGGGCTAGTCAGCTGGGGGAGCAGACAGGTCAGAATTGAAGGATGGAAGTTAACAAGCAGTCCTCCTTGCCTTAAAACAGACAAAACACAAACTCAAACCAATTGAATCTAGGTAACTTTGTTCATATACTGTACAACAATTCCTTTAAATATTCCCAAAACATAACAAAGATTTCAATACAGTCTTTAAATTTAAGCTTTTGGAATTTTTTAAAAAAAGAAATTACTTCAAAATATACCCTCAAAGCAATAAACATTAAAATAAGCTTAAAACTGTAGTTCTCAGAAGATTAAATAATAAAGTGATCAATCAACTTATCTTCAATATACTCACTTTTTTTTTTTTCTAAATGAAGTTTCATCTATACTTAATACCTTACCATATTATTTCACATAGCTTAACGTAATTCAAATTTAACATTTGGAAATTTCAAGTTCAAGTTTAAGGAATATTTATCAGCATTCATGAGCATTTTGGAAGGGGGATGTTTACCTGCTCAGCATATCAGCCATGATATCCAGTGCCTCCAGTTGAACAGACACATCTTCCTGCTTGGCTATAGCACTAGTGAGACGCCCTGTGATCTTTTTGCAAACATTGGCTGCTAATGCAGAACCTGAAAGTACAACAAAACCTCAGCATCTTCCTAATTAAAAAAAATACAGTTTTCAACAACAGAAATCATGTTTGTGACTATGAAAAGCAACCTGATCTCAACATAAAGACGCTTTTCCCCCCCCAACAAAACAAGCTTGAACAGCCAGTTTGTTTGCTAATCTAACATCCACTCTGCATTAGAGCTGAAGGACTATCTATGTAGAAACATACCAAGAAGGAGGGCTTCTTAATTGTCCCATAATGTAAGTACAACAGAAAGCAATGGAAAGTGAAGGCAAGAGACAAATCTAGAGCAATAAACGAAAGGACTATGGCTAAAAATAAGGGAATAAACGAAAAGGTAAGGGGCAGCACAGAAGTAGACAAAGCCACCTCTAAAGAACAGCTGTATAACGAAAAAGCAAAATAAAATTCTTTTGCACAAGAAGCTACTTAAATAATAAGTACCTGAAATACTGCTGAAACATTTCCGAAAGGGAAAAAAAAATGTATACCCAAAGTATTTTAAAGTTCAAGTAAAAATGTCTTTACCACAAATCCATGGCTTCCCTTTCCCGCAACTGTCTAACATTGTTCGGAGTAATTATGGGAAGAGAAGAAACTCACGTCATGGTAACAGCTACCCAATGGTTAGCACTTATCTTCATTTGCATGAAGTTTTTTTAATCACACTTTGGGAATTTTGATGTGAAATTACTTCCATTCCAACCTATATTAAATCTAGTTTATATATATTTATGGTTTACTCTTAACTATATGACTAAAAGTAAACATAATAATTGGACAGTCAAATGTGTTACCATAGAGGCTAAGAAAAAAAAAAGACAATCACCTATGTCTCAGTTGAGAGCAAGAAATAACACCTGGGTTGACTTTTTATTAGGAATACTAATTAAAGATTTTGCTACATTTTTGTTCAAGCTTTACCTCCACCCCAAAAATCTCCTTTTCTTTTGTGTAGGCAAGCAAAAGAGTAAAAGCTTAAACTGATTTACTTAAAATTAGTTATTTATTTAAAGTTTACGCACGTTGCTACTGCTTGATAAAAGCAAGACTTACATGTGGATTTTCAATAAAGGATGTTAAAATCAGAGCTTTTTTTTTTTTGTCATTTAAGAAACATCAGTCTCTCAAAACTGCATTTCCAAAGCCTTTTTAATCACTTCTCTATTCTCATTCATATCCTGCACTACGATATCAGAAAAGCACTTGAATAAAAAAGTAATGTCATTAACTGATGAGCTGTTCATCATTACTATCTCTTTTGGAAGAAAGACTGCCTTCATTTAAAACTACAGGTAGGCATTTCAGTAATTTAGCAGCCAATTGTTAGAAACACAAGGTACTTTCCAAAACACTTACCAGAAACTGAGACAAGAAATCAGATCATTAAAGAAAAATACTCAAGTTATAATCAATTTTATAGTATACTATCAATCAAAAAGCAAGATGAGATTCAGCTATTACTACAGCCTAGAAATGTTCCACCAGGCAACTATTAAAATAAGAGCTTTTACACTCAATTTGTTATACCAAAGTTCATATACTGCAAGTTTGTTTTTCACATTAATGCAATTCCTCAGTAAAAATAGATTTAAACTAGTAAAATCTGGAAACACAGTCAGAGAAGAAACTAAAAGGATATTTGTGCCATACATTTTTCCTCTGACAAAAATTAGTTCCAATGTTAAATGAACCGAATCCTTTCCACTAAAGGATCCAGCTTTTGCATTTTTTTAATTAGTAATGAAACAATAAAACTAGATAGACTTGAGTACAAAATGCCTTACCACTGGAAGCTGGGGGGAGTTCTCCAATCACAGTTTTAAGGCCAATGCTTGAAATGTCACGTAACTGTTCTTTATCTGAAAGCATGTTTGTACAGAGGGTATCTACAATGGTCTCCACTTGATACTCCTTCACTTTACTCACCAAAGGGCCGAGGCTGTATAAACAGAAGAAAAGTATTAAATCTGCAAGCTTAAATAAAACCCCTCATATTATTTCAGTATTTCGTATTAAAGTCACAAACTTAAAGTTGGTTTTGGTAGCAATATAAAGCAGAACTTCAAAATCTGGAAACCTTCAACTGGTTGGGTTGATAACTTGCCTCCATAAATCTAGTAACAAAATACTGGTTTAGTACATGTTTTTTATCCACTGGTGGAACTGTTTTTGCATGACTGTTCTGCTTCAGTCTCAAAACTACAGTCCCTGTTACCTCTCACTTAAGTCCAAGATTTATAACAAAAGTTGCCCAGCTAGAGCCATCAGTTTATGTGCTTGACCATCAGTGCCTGCTTAGTTCACAGACAGGTAAGTAACCTTCTTAATTACTGCATCTTTATTCTACACAACACATGGGTTCGATCTGATATACATTGAGAATCATTCTATACCTTAGAGTGCCTTCCTTAACAGAATGCAAATGGTAAAATAAAAAACAATGACCTGGCATGCCCTCCTTCACGCAGACTCCAAGCACCACTACACATGCAGCACATAGTAACACTTCTTTCCTCCAATTTGAGTTTTTAGCCATTCCACCTGTTTTGAGGATCATAACAATCTTGTATTCCTTTGCCAAATGCTCCTATTTATTCAAAACACTAAATCCACAGATGTCCTAGCAAAGTCTAGTTCATTGCTAAGAAATATAGCATCCTTCACCATCTTCCTAGCCCCATCACCAACTTTCAGCATCTCTCCATTGTTAATGTTCTGTTCCAAAAGGGTGGTTATGCAAACCCAGAGCCTTATATTGTCTCTTTCCTTCCATTCACCTGTGAAAAACCTCCATAAGAACCCACTTTCTCCTACTACCTCGCACTTCTCAATCCAAATTTGCTTATCTAGTTTCTCCCTATTTTTAAAACACCTGCCTTCAGACAAAGCATCTCAGGAATGGGAAA
Source organism: Egretta garzetta (assembly GCF_000687185.1). Taxonomy (NCBI): domain Eukaryota; kingdom Metazoa; phylum Chordata; class Aves; order Pelecaniformes; family Ardeidae; genus Egretta; species Egretta garzetta. The sequence goes on from NW_009260786.1 coordinate 309,382, forward strand.
TTAATTTTGAAAGACTGTAAATTACCAAACATTTTAATCTAATTCAACTCCCTCAAATAGATTATATTAAAAATGAACGCATCAAATTCTGAAGTCTTACAAGCTGTGCTATAGACATCCCTACCACATTCCACCAAAAGCGAGTATAGTTAACCTACGCATACAGTAACTACTCTGAAAGACATAGCACCCTTGTTTTGTAAGCTTCTGTTATCTGTATGTTGATCTTGCTAGCTGTTCTCTTTTAATTAATCCATAACACTACTATCCAATCAAGAAAGCATGCTTACTAATCATCAACATCAACACTAGAGGTGAGATGAGACATGAAGCTTAAGTTCTACCAAGCTTAGATTCTGCACTGATCCTGACAGAAGCAAGGGCAGGAGGACAAGGAGCTGTGTGCAACAGTCACATTGGAGAAAGAGCAATGGCTTGGGGCAAGAAAAGAGACAGCAATAGCAAGGACCATTTACAGAAAATGTGGGAATCGTGAACTGAAGGCGTAGCCCACCAGCAGAATTAACAGAAACACAGATGTATCTCCAGAAAACTACTATTTATTTTCTCTTCCATCTGAATCAATGGGATAATGAACAGCATTCTGACTTGGTCTTGTGCACAGACCATCCCCTAGGTGTTCTGCAGCTGCTCCAATTGTCCCACCAAGGAAATCCTATAGTCTGATTCTCAACAGCACCTCAATGTTTTTCCTCCTATGAAACACACTTCAAGGTATACACATCACCATCAAATTCAACTTCAGCCACAGCGAGAAAGCACAGAAGATTTTCAAGAGATTATACATGTGTGTTCTCAATGTGAACTTTGATGAGCAGTGAAGTGTGAAGATTTTAATTGAGCCCTTTGTATCAATACAATCTGGTTAAGATTTTGAGGAGTGGAAAGACATGCACAGAACTGTTACTTTTTAGGAAGCATTTTTCAAAAGCTTAAGTTTTGTTGCTGTTTTTGTGAAAGTCAGGGCCCAACTTGCAGTACAGAAGTCAAAGCGAGCCCATGCAATGGTTCCATCAGATTTGTGCTGTGAGGACAGAGGGTGTTAAAGTGGTTTCAAGTGCTGAGCTAAGAGGCCATGTCTCCTACAGCAACTGACAAAGCCAAGCTTTAGGGATCAGAAATCATGGATGTTTCTCAGCCTTACAAGGGAGAGTCCAAATTTTGAATCTGCCCTTCAACGTTGTACAGAAAATGTACACAGACAACTGCTCTATAGATCTGAACTATAAAACTGAAATACATGGAAATCACTGTATGAAAAAATGCAGGAAAAGGAGCACCTTAAAGCCAATCAAACTGATTATATTAGGACTACATTAGAATGTAATGCCTCTGTATAAACTTCAGTTTTTCCCATGCTGAACTTTAACACTGTATATATCTGCTTTTCATTAAACTTGATTCTAGCAAAGCTAACAGAGACTAAAATGATGTCTGTAGGGTTAGTAAACTGATTTTGGAGAGTTGAAGTCAAACTGAAACCCTAAAGAAAAAAATGAACAAGCTAACTTGTTATCAAAACAAGACTAAGATCAAGAAAGCAACGTTTACATTTTCAAATATACGCTACTATTCACTACAGGTATGTCAGACTTTTGAGACTGCAGTGATTTAGGTCATGACCTTAGTGAATCATCACAAGTACGCACAAGTTAATACACAAGTAGATGGTGAAATTATTTGCAAAACAGATGAACTTAATTAACAATGCAACTTTCAACTAGAAGTATTTGCCTAGTTTAACTCCTCGTCAAGTGCAAAGGGAAAGTGCTGTCCAAAGATGGACTGTTTTCCCATGCTTGGAAAAAAAAAAATAGTACTATTTGAAAAGTTGTAATATATTAATTTGCACTTAAGTTTTCATTGATTTGAAACAAATAGCAATTATCAAACTTTCAAAACAGTTCAGCTACAAGTTAGTTTGATACACAAGGGTAAATATTTTTCCCCCCTCCCCAAAAATGGTCTTTCAAAGCACTTTACAAGAACAAAACAAGCTCAAGGCACTAGGAAAAAGCTGGGAAGAGAACTTCCAACTTCACACATTTGACTGTACAATGTAGTAAGAGTTGCCAGATCATGGTACAGAGCTAAACCCTGATTAACAAATATGAATGTGCAGCTCTCGTAAAACTAAAAAATTCAATACATCATATTCTAATTGTACCAGATCACTGGAGACAAACTATCTGGGGGCAAAGTACTTCTTTTCAGACCTCAGTGATTACAATGGGAAAAAAATGTTTTGATTTTATTTCATAAGATTTTGAAAGTTATTCTGAATTAAGAGCAAGTTTCACATTAAAAAAATGCAAGCATTAAGTCAACTGCACAAAACTGTGGGTGGTTGAGGAGGAATAATCTACAGGCAAGCAGAAATTCTGTCCAAGCTAGCAAGATACTAAAGCTCTCAATGAAGACTATTATTCTGAAAGTAGATAATCCAAAATCCAAATTAAGTTATGCCACTCAGGCAAAAATTTATGTCATACTTAGTACTTAAATCATCTAATTCCCACATTATTGTACTACAGAAACCCACAAGTATTTTAAGACAGAAAAATCACTCTTGAATCTTTACAATCTAAAGGTGAGTTCCTTTCTTAATTCATATGTATTGTGAGACAAGCACACAATGTACAAGATGACAAGCAAAACGGTGTTTCTTGTTTTACTGGAAATAGCTCTGGAGTTTAAGTCTAACTCTCCAAGAATGCAGCTGGACCCTGGGTTCACTATTAGCTAATAAAACTGTCAGCCAGGCAGCTGTGAGGGAACACACAGGTCACAGATCACTATTCAGAATGAAAGGCTCGAGGCTATGGCATTCAGCATAAAGGCACTGAAATTAGTTTAGGAGCTTAGTATGGTATTTGCCAAGAATGACAGCAAGAGAACCCAATGTGTTTACCGCCTTGCTGGTACTGCTGGGGGAAAAACACAAATTCCTGCACTGCTTTAGAGGTGGAGATCTGAGGATGCGTAGCTTAATTCCAAACTGCTGTTAACAAGGAAATGTTACTTTGTGTTAATTTTACTTGTTGACCCATACATATATATGGATATGTGGACACACACACATGCTTTGCATTATCCCACCGTTTTTTAATGTCACTTGGCACCTTGGACCATATTGAATTAAATTCTGAATGTATAGTCAAACTTGACAATGAATTTGTTCATTTTGAACAAGTCACTTCAGCAATCCCCACTTCTGGTCAGTGCAGTTGTCCTTTTGAGTGTGGATGGGGAAAAAGAGGAACAGTCTGGTCAAACACAGTTTAGAAGCACCTACAGGGTAAATCCAAACCCTCATGTTCCAAGTTCCTCTGAAACTCGGTCTTCTCTTCAGTCTCAGCACATCAAGTTTTCCATTCCTCCTGCTACAAAGACTCTCAAACACAGCTGGAGTTCCCCACACCTTGCACACTTCCTGCCTTAAAAGTCCTCTCAGTCATTCCAAAGCCACCCCTCTCCACCATATAGCTCACACCACAGGACAAGTGTAGACCCTCAAAAATCATTGTTCCACCTGATCTCATCACCCATTTTCTTCACTCCTGAAAAAAAAAAAAAACCCCCAACAGTGTTCTACTAGCTCAAACTAAACCATCACACACAGCTGTTAGAGGGAGCTAGACTGGAGGACTAGGCTCAGATTCAGAAGACTGCAAGCCAGTAATTCCATCTGGACTCAAAAGGGCTGAGATCTGTGGCCTTCCCTCTTGGACAGCTAGCAGACATGGCTCTATACAGTAGGACAAAAACCAAAATACATCTTCCATCCCAAAACCTGTTGTACATACCCCACTGCAGCTACCCTTCTTTCCCAGATCCAAGAATTCAAAGCAGCAAGAACTAATTATAAGAAATGCCCAACAGAAGCAAAAGGCAGCAAGCAAGAAGTGCAGACAGAAGGAGGACATGGACAAAGAAGATTTATCTATTGTTTAAAGCAAGGCCTTGCACTCAAGCACTAAGCATGACTTACAGTACAATAGAAACCAGAGTAGAGTTCAAAGTTTTGGTGTTAGTGGTCTGTCACCATGTTAGGCAAACTTAGGAGCTCCTCTTTCCATGGCCATGCTCATAATGCCTTACCCCCATGAACTCAGAACAGTGTTTGCACTCGAGGCCCAGCACTTAGATTAACATCCAGGAATATGCAGTTCCTAAGACAATCACACCTACCACTTTCCATGCCTGCCTTCACAAACTGTAACCTGCGTGGTTTCCTTCTCTCCTTACCCACCATCACCATACTTGTGTGGTAAAACCTGCTGAAAATATTGGCCATTTGGGAATTAAAAAAAAAAAAAAAAAAAGGCAGCAAAGGCAAAAACGTATTGACCAAAACCATGCACTGAAATATCACATACAACTAATTCAGTTTTGCTAATGCACAAAACTTGGAACTAATTTGACATCAGTCAAATTAGGCCACAGACATCTGAAACTGATGCATTATGATCACCCCACAAATTCAGGAAGATTGCAATTTACTCATTTTGCAAAGTATTTTACAGAGATATGCAGATACCATAAAAATAAATACACAAAACCAACTTTGGTCCAACATTTCTAGAAGATACAGCATACAGATAATCTCAAGAGAACTGTTAATTAGATACAGACTGGTATCTGATGAGAGGCATAAAAAGAAGCCCTTTAAGTGCCCAGAAACAAAGACACAACGGAATGGTTTCTCACTTGCTTCAGCAGGTACACCTACTCCTGCAGAAATGAACAGCTTTGACAGAGCACCCTTTGTTAAAAGCAGCCAAACCTGAGGCCCTAACCTGGCACTGCCCTTTAAGTTAGGAAAAGGGCACTGTACCGAAATCTTTAGATCCAATCAAACCATCTCCACAGCTACTGAAGCCCCAAGAGTAGAGGTTTAGAGGACCATATCCAAAATCTAATCTGGTCATTTTACTGCTTCAATCATGTTAAATTACTACTGCAATCTTACTAAAATAACTTCTGTACACTGACACTGATAAAGACCTTTTTCCTCCAATAGGTAAATTCCTGATAAATTTGTACACAAGCATTTGCCAACGCACAGATTATTACCAAGAATTATCTCCCAGTCCCAAATACATCAAGCCATCCCTGACTGCATTCCTAACAGTTGAAACATTTTCACAAGTTGCTCAAAAAGCTCACAGCTTTCTCCACGTGATTTCACTCTTTAGACAAGCTTTCCCTTCACAGTGTTTCACTGACACATCACTTGTTTCTCTGCAAATACACACCACTGTCAGTCAGCAGCTACTCACAGCATTGCTGCACTCATTTACCCTTGGTGCATAGTAAATTGTTTTGCAGGCGATGCAAGCAGAAATCACCTATTACAGAAACAATCGCAATTCCAAGGTATGATGACTGTCCACAGTAGTCCAGAGAAATTCCCTGTGCATTTCAGTCAACAGATTACAGTATACACAGGTGCGTGCAGAATCCGTAGAAACCATTGCGCATCTGTAACATGCTCCAACAGAAGTACTGTAAATAGAAGCACTAGGAAGCAGGAACAAGCACATGCACAATTATGGAAGCATGTTCATATAAAACTGCGTAGCAGTATCCTTTCAAAAATATGGCAAGCCTTCAGAGTAGCAATCCTGAAAGTTTGCTTTTGATCAGTAGTGAGTGAGTTTGCTATTTGGTTGGCAAGGTTCCAGGTGGCAATGTCATCCCTCCTTTCACTGCCAGAAAGGTCATGTCTTCTGCTTTTTGCAGTTTGCAATAACTTGTGCAGCTCTATGAAAATACATCTTCCACATCTAGAGATCTGCAGCTGACACCATCCTTTTATACATAGACTTTGACAGACCAGGAACAGATCTCCACCAAAAAAACAGTTGTTCCATAAGTGAAGACATCTGAAAAGATGGTAAGGATTCTTTTTGAATCTGAACTACCAAGCAACTACTAAATTCTTCTGATTTAAATATGTTTATGCTTCAAGTTTAACCTATGAGTAGCTAAAAGGCTGGTCAATTAGATCCATCTCAATTAAGTATACAAAACACTTCTTTGCTTATGTTTTAAAGACAACTAAACCACTGAAATGACAAAGTCATTCACAGAAACACTTGAAATTACCGTTTCTAGAAAGTTAAACCAGATTTTACCTGAATTAGCTCCTTCAGTCCTATTTATTCAGCCTATTAGTTCAATAAAGCTGACATACCAATTAAGAAATAAGTTTTTAAAAATACTGCCTCGAGCTTTTCTGGCCTTTCAAATCAGTAGCTATCACTTACAGACTTTATCAGTCCCAGATTACAAACTAAGCTTATCAGAAGTTGAAAATAAACTAAAACCTCCTTTTATAAAATTAGTTCTGAATACAAAGCTTTTGTACTTAGGCATGTATTTTACACATTTGAAGGCAGTTTCAGATACTGTTTTAAGTGCTCTTTGATCTTTTCCCTTTAACCAGACAATAACTTGTGTCCAGTTTATCTTAAAAGTTAAAAAGCTCATTCAGCTGCCTATGGAAATAAACAGTGACTATAACACACTATCTCCTTTAAGTTACATACATTCAAATTCACAAATGGAAAATAATAAAAGAAAGATTCAAATCACCAGTACAGTGTGATGTGCAGCAGTGTATTACCACAGCATCCAAAACGCTTTAAAGCTGTTGAACCGGATCAGCCACACAACAGCCAATATTCACATCATGCTGTTCACACTAATGACTCACACCCACAGCATCAAGCAGGGTTCCCTATATTGAACTGCTGCCCAGGGAAGTCACACTGATAAATGCAGAGAAACTACAGTATCACAAGGGAGGAATCACTGAAAGTACTTACTTTAATCCCGCCTTTTCTTTTTCCCCCATCTATCTATATATAAACATGTTTGTTTGGCTTTTTACAGGTTTAAGGAAACATTTCACAGTGCAAAACATTAAAGAATTTTAAGTATAGATTTAAATGGCAGAATATCAAACCATAGATGACCACTCAAAATGAGAAGCAGTTCATCCTTAAACTGCAATACTGAAACAATTAATGTGCAATTTGGGCCAACAGAACATTATCAACATTACATTATCAGCAATGAAGAACAAACAGTCCACCCAACACAATACCTGTGCTTAGACAAACCATGCTGCCTGTGTAATCCAGATGCACATAATCTTGGATAGAGCTATACAGGCAGTGTAACTACTACTGCCATAAGGCGCTCAGAATACCATGCTGGACTACACCAACAGCCTTAAACTAAGAATATGCTGTAAGAATGTCCAGTAGCATTTTCTACATTGGCTGACTGTAAACCAGCCTATGACTATCAGATGAAGCAAAAAACAACTCCTCCAGAAAAAAATATGTAGACAAGACAACAAGAATACATTTAAAATTTTACATGCTCGTAACAAAAACAAGGTGAACAACCTGCAGTTACTGACCTAGTTTGCATCTGCTGCCTGCAATAACAGAAGCTTGACAAATACACTCCTTTCCCTTCTGTCGGGTCAAAGCTTAGAGCAGGTTGACTTTCACTCCAAGAGTACTAAGGCAGCTCATTAATTTTCATTTTTATTCAGAAATGAACTGTACAATTATCTTGCAAAGGTAACTACCCAAATATCCATGAACTCTCAACCTAACTTCTGCTAACAAAAGAACATGTTTTATCCTGTCCAAAAACAGTGTAATGTAACTGAAAGGATCAAAACCAAAATCACAAGTGTTCTTTGAAGAGATAATAAGAAACAAGTTCATCAGCATTTTAACCAATAGAGCCCTTCCTACCCAAATGTGAAAGCAAGCAGCCCATAAGGCAAAACCAGGAACACTGCTTACTTGTTGCTACACTTGCCTAAAAATAAATGCTGCTTTAAGGCTGCTTGGAGTTGCTTTAAATCTGCTCGGTTCAGTGACCTCAAGAACCAAACCTTTAAAGAGTGACCCTCCCACAAGAGTTTCTTACTCGCTCAAGGAGTGGTCAATATCTTTGCCATTCACAATGTTTCCATTGATCTACCTGTAGAGGAAGCTCCCCTAACAAACTGCAAATCTTTCCTCTCCAAGGAAAAATCTGTCTCAAATACGAACTCGAAGAGGTGCATAGGGTTGTATCCTTTTTCTATGAGGGAGGGAATCTACACTAAAATGCATCATCAAATACCAGTCT
>NW_009260786.1:317601-323839 GCF_000687185.1 Egretta garzetta
ACAGTTTATGCTTTCCTCAGCTGAAAGCACCAGCAAATCTGTAGCAGAAATACACAAGTAAAGGACAACAACACAAAATATTTAAAAACCAAAAAGTCAAGAAAGATATGCTGGCTGAATTTAACGTCCCAAAAAAATCAGGCTTACATCCAGTGTTGTAGATGGAAGACTTTAGATCAGCTTGAACTGTCTTAGAACAACTACAACAGTGTTCAACCTCTCCCATCCTTTACCACCACTACTGTTTCTACCAATGCTCATCTGATTGCAGGAGGAGAGCTCCGAGTCAGGAGAAAACTAAGTCCCCCAAGCAGCCTACAATAAAATCAGATAAGCAACAGTGCAAGAAAAGGGACAAGGAGGGCAAAACCAGCTGCATTACCTTAGACTGGCTTAAAACTGCCATGGAACAATACCATGAATATAAGCTGCCTTAATAAGAGAAGACTCCTTTAGGGTGGGTTTTTTTGTCCTCAAAGCATATCTGCAAGTGATTGGGATGCCAAAAAAAACCTTGATACACTCAAGAAGGTACATATTCTAGATGAAGGTTCCAAATTTACCTGAAAACTTTTTCATCGTGTTTCTTGTCCCATTACAGTAAATTTACCACTGTTCTTTAACATTATTTGGATTTCTTGAAGACTCCAAACTTTAAACAGATCCTGTCTCTTTAATTAAATCTAAGAATTTTATCAGTATGTCAAAGTAAACTTTAAAAACAGAAGAAAGGTTATTAAGAAAAGAGCAGGACACATGCACATGTGCACATACACAAGCAGCCATCTATTTTCTCATTCTCTTGTCCTTGCAATCTTTTTGTAATGTTTTAATAAACATTATTTGTACTTTAGGTCCAAAATTCTAACATTGCTATTAAAGACTGTGATACATAAGCTGTGTCTATGTCCATTATCTAAACTTCAGGATAACTTCAAGGTGTACATTAAAGATGAGTACTGCATGTATGCTGCAACGTAACTTTTCCACAAAATGCTATTTCACGCTAAGACAATTCTAAGCCCGAGCCAAGTTTCATAATAATTTACTCTTCTGACTGAGTACAAGCAACCTGCTTCAAAGCCATAGAACTTAAACTGTACCACAAGGAACTTTGACATTGCAGAAGTTTGAATTAAAAAGAAACATGATATTTTGTGTTGTTTGTTTAAAAAAAAGGGAGGAGGGGGAAGACACATTTTAACAACACTGCAACCCTGGTGAGATTAGTGAAAAAGTAGTGATAATTATGTTACTGTACTGCTAATATTAAACTTTGGCTTGAAACCTTATATTCCTACACTAGTTTCTCTGCGCAAGTTTTTGGTTACCATCACTGAAAATATTTCAGAAGCTGAAGCGAGCACTGTTTCTAAGTACAGAAGCAGATGTACACACAGGCTTTAATTTTCTGCTTTGCTAGTCTGATAGGGCAAACTGTAAAGAATAACAAGCTGAAACAAACTAACTCAGCTAGTCACAATGTGAAACTTCTCTCCAGAGCTTGTCCCAAGCAGCAAGTTTTCTTCAATCCATGCCTCATGGAATAGAAGTAATAAAAGTAATATTAAAAAAAAACCCAAAAACAATAAAAGTAATATTAAAAAAAAAACCAACAACAACACAACAAACCAAACACTGAGCTCACAAACAAGAAACAGTCTCAGGAACACTAGAAGCTTCTTAACAGAGAGGCCTTCTTTAAAGGGCACAAAAAGTCAGAAGGGACAAAAAGAAAAAGTAAGTCATAATAAACGTAGCACCTCTTCAGAGGGTGCTCTGGAAAAGCCACACCACATGTCAGGTTAAATAAAGTGAGGGAGAGAGGGTACTGAAGCAACAGCAATCTCTGAAATGTAAGTAACTGCACCCTGACCCCATAAAACATTTACAGTTCCTGTAAAGCATGTAAAACCATTAACACAGTATTCTGAATGTTAATGAACAGGTAAGTTCCATATTTGATAACCAAGACCCTATACTTACCTTTTTTTGCCTTTATCTCAGCTTGAAAACTACTCCAATACTACAATACTTCCCCTACACATCATCTAACCTTCTCACAGTCAAATATCAATGTGGCAACTACCAATGAATTACAACCTTTTAAAATCTACTTAGCATTCAAGAATTGGCACCAAAGAACAAGCATGTCATTCATATACTTTCAGCAAGGACTGTATGCGCTATTTGTCACCTGAAACCCCACATGTTAATCCGCAATGTCAACAAAAGATAGTTCTGTAAGAAGCTACAATTAAGGCAAGTAGCCTGCCTACAAGTACAAGAGTTCCTTTGTGGACATCAATTTCACAATTATTTTGCGTAGCAGCAGTCTAAGTTTTTCAAAAGTGCTTTATGTTGTTCAGTCATTAAACAATTCTTTACATCACAGAAAAAGAATACCTACCATTTGACAGCTAAGTTTTGCACCTCACCGTTCTTATCTTCCAGTAATTTCAAAATCATCTTCACCACCTTCCTTTCACTGTCATCATCCAGCTTGATAGAATCTTTCTGCAGTTCTGTCATCAAGTCATTAGTAGCCATAAACCTGACAAAAGACAGTCAGATAATTATTGCTAAAAGGATATGGGTTATTCACAGTGCTCAGGATTCAAGATTCTCAGTTTCCACCATTTGTTATAAAAAAGGAGAAAAATCACATTTAATGTTGGATTACTGTTCGCTGTTTTGTGATGCAAGTAGCATTTATTTTAGTTATAGAATAAAAAGGAGAAAAGTGTGTTTAAAAATTACAACAATTTTTAGTTAGGTCATCATCCTTCCCTGATGAGAACAGCTACATATTTTACTTCCACTGTTTACATTACATTCCAAATGATCTCCACAAAGAAAAACTGACACTTTCCCAGATTTTAAGTAGTCCTTTCATGCGCTATGCTGGTGTTGTAAAAAAAAGGCTTTTTTTAAAAAAAAAAAAAAGTTTGTTAAAAACCAATAAATCTCTGCTCTGAGTTTACTTTAAAACAACTTTTAAATACAGAGTTTTTCAAACTTTCTCCTAGAAAATTCACAAAAGCCAAACATTAATAAAGGGAGAAATAAAAGTTTTACGTGTTTTTCATTTTCTTGCCCTGTACAGACTAGTTTGTTTATATTCCAGACAATGGCTGATCGCATTTATCCAGCCTTCAATCTGGGGTGCCACATTAAAGACCAAGATTAATTCTTGAAAGATCAAGCAAATAAAATCATCTTTCATATCAGTTAATTTACTATTCAAGAACACTGTCATATCCACCAATACAAGACCATGCTGAGAAATTACTTTCCAAAAACATTGCTTTTATGCCTTTTGTTTCTTTTCCTTCTGAAGTCTGTTTTCCAATCTGTTCTTCTTTTGTAAGTGTCCTCTATTCTCAGAAGAAGTAATACAGACGTATTACTCAATTACGAATCCCACAGGCTTCAGTACCAAACCCAACCCCCATTCAAAGCCCCAGACAGAAACGGTTTGTAATTAAACAGTTACGGTTGACATTTGGACTTCAGGCACATCAGCCTTAAGCAGACATCACTTGAGCTCAGGTCATGCTTGGAAGGTTATCTCTAGAGCCTGACATGCTAGATACTTTTTTATTGAAAATGAAAGCCAAGACTCTGCATAATCTTAATATGCATCACAAATGCCAGATGCCTGCCCTCACATAATGGACCTCAACTTGTCTTTTAATACAGTAATTCCAGTCTAATAGTCTCAAGGTGTTTCTAAGATAAGACCTCACTCATTTTTCATTCACTCCAATGCTTCCACTGAAGCAAGCCTGTAATCCGACAGGAACCAGATGTGCGCATAAACAGATGATGAATGAGGGTGGCATCGGCTTTTAAGCACAGCAAGGAAAAAAGCTACTTGGTAAGTAAAGGTAAGACAGATAGGATGGGAACAGGATGAGAATATACATGAAGTCACGTACTCCTAAAACATTCAAGAACTGTCTCCATGTTACTGCTGTATTTACCTCCTTTTCTTAACCCTTCTTAATAGCCTCCCCTCACTTCCTTGGTCCATAGCTCCCATTTCCCAGCCTTATGAGTTCACATGCACTCATCACCTACTTATGACAAGTTCCTAAACTAAGCAGAGCTTGCGCATCCTCAGTGCATCAGGAGCTTTTGCACTCAACTACATCTGAGGAGTCCTTCTTGCAGACTCCTCCATTAAAAAAAAAAAAAAAAACAACCCTAAAACTGAAACAAAACACAAAACCAATCCAAACCCCATAATGGTGTGGGGAAGCCTGGCAACTTCAGTTTAAAGTAGCTGGTATTTAGAAACATGGGCTTGAGTAGTTTAGATGTGGCCTTTAGTCACAACTGCTTCCTCCTCGGGCACATCAAACTTTACCAGGTACAAAGCAGCAACACGTCAGCAGCTCCTTATACCTCATACTGAGAGTAGTCATTCTCCTCCTCCAGTGAGGATGCTATTTCTCCTGCAGCCACGCAGTAAACTGCCACCCTGCATTACTGCCCATTTTAGAATTTAAGTCCAAGTTTCCGGATGCCACAAATATTTGCATTGGACAAGCCAGTTTATCCAAAAAATTGAGGATTAAATTTTACAGGAAAGTGGTTACTTGATCTATGGTTTATACTCAGCTCCCTGATATCAACAAGTTAACTACACTCTCCCTCTTCAAATATACATGATCTAAGAACAAATGCACTTAAAATTACTACTACTAAATACTATATATATCCATTATGCAAATACACCATACACAAAGTTTCATAAAATGTGTTATCGCATAACAGCCAGTTTGCAAAGGTCTATCATCACTCATTTTTATGGTTTGTAAAGTCAGATTTTAATCTATGCTAAGAAAATTTTATTTTTAATGTTAGAGAATTCCAAAGCTGTTCAAAGCTCCTAGAACAGGTAATTTCTAAAGTGTGCTCTCCTAAAGCAACTACAAAACAAGTTTTAACTACATGTAGCTGTGAAAAAAAGTGCTTGCTGCAACTGCATTTGACAGTGGTGACCTACGCCTTCTACGCAGAAAGTTTTCAGCTCATCCAAATCAGCATTTGGTTGCAAATCCATTAGAATTTTTTGAAAGTCATGCTCCCCATAAGCACAAAACAGAAAGCTCACTTAATCACAGAAACAAATTAGCATGGTAGAAGTAAAAAAATCTTCAGTAACATTTAGAGGAAAAAATGTTTGAATCTATTTTTAGCACAATTTAAATAAATCAGGCAATTCTGGATTGTCTCTTTTTAGACCAATCAACATTTTTTTCCACTTCCAAAATTTCTAGCCTAAATTCTCCAGGTAATATCATGCTACTAAAATCTGAAAGAGACCGATATGAAAAATACATACATTTATCACATCTGTGTCCAGTGCTACAACAGTTTGTCAAATGCAAACAAGATTATTCAAAATCCAACTCCACAGTTATTTAATCATCACCTCTGTTTTCCTTTAGATTTTAATGTATTAACAAGAGACTTGTTTGGATGTTAACGTGTTCTTTAACTATAAACTGAGCACTGTAATGCTGCAGCAAAGCAACAAAACCCAAGCATCTTTTATGCCTTTTCCTTGTCTGTATTCATGTATGCTCTTTGACCAATAAAGGCTTCAAATGTGAATTTATGGTTGCAAGACAATACAAAGAAACGTAATTACTTTTAACCTGCTGCTTTGCTAGAACTGTGTAAATGCATCATCTCTGTCATTTTTTAGTAGCTTACTTATACCATTTCACTTTCTGATACTCAAACGTTTGCATTTTATCTGCTATTCATTTATTAAAAAGCAAGCGAATGATCCAATAAAAAGCAGTGCTCTTGTGACAGACCCTAAGCTCAAATTTACATCTACCAGTCCTGTAAGACTTAGCTGGACTGCTCTCTCTGGATGCACAGACTTTTAGAGGCAGTACCTTTAGAGGCCGTACCAAATTCTGCGAGGAGCACAAAACCCCTCTGCCCAGAAGATGCAGCATCCAGGAAGCATGCGAGCTTCGGATGTTCAAGCCCACGGTGCTGGGTGGCCCTCCCTGCTCCCACGTGCAGAATCACAGGATCCGTATTTTTCTGAGGTCGGGAAGGAACCCGGGGAGGTCATCTCGCCCCCCCCACCCCCCAAAGCGGGGTCAGCTACGGCAGGCTGCTCAGGGCTTCGTCCATTCAGCTTTTGAGCATCTACGGGGAGGGAACCCGAACCGCTGACCTCCTCCCTCGCCCAGCCCCACGCAGTTCA
>NW_009260786.1:324794-353309 GCF_000687185.1 Egretta garzetta
GGGCTCGGCCCGGGTCGCCTCACCTCCGCTGGCGGGAGTGCCGGCTGCAAGGGCGTCCTGAATAAAACTCCTCCGATGCTGTCCACATCTCAAGGGTTCATCAGCGCCCCGAGTGCCTGTCGGTGCCACCAGAGACTTCTGGTGCTTCTTGAGCTGTGGCCGTTACAAACCCACGACGTACCCTGGTGCTGCAAGAGGCTGCTGCAGCTTCTGTTCCGGGCCCTCTCATACGTGTGCAATGGCTCGCGTCATAGCTGAGCACGCTCTGAAAAATGTCTGATGGAAACCAAAAGCGGTGATGCAAAAGTTAATTTTCTCGGTAAATAATGGCGTGCTTCTGCTGGCCGTGGTTTGCAGAAAGCAGCTTGAAAACACGATGTGAGTGCTTTCAGGGGACTTGGAAGCCAAAGGGCACCTTGTAGCGATCTTTTTTTTTTTTTTTGCCAACCTCGTTACTGTTCATGTCAATATCTCATGACTTTTCTGGGCCTAGCCTGTGATCTGTCTACACGTGGTTAGATGATACGGAGCAGTAGGAGAACTGGGGAAACATTTCCACATGTTGCATCTTCCTTAAGGTTCCTACTAAAATACAAGAAGGTTAAATAGCCTCAGTCCTACTCAGGTACGTGTGTGTACAGCAAAACCCCTAAAGAAATACTTTATGGTCTCTTTACGTATATTAAAAAGAACTAAAAAGAAAATTTAAGATAGTCACATATTATATGGAGCTTGCAGGCAGCCTTGTACAGCAGCTGATGGAAAGCATGTGCTCTTTACTCGGTTGGTAGAGAGAAATTGTGTGTCACCACCATGGCCTGTCACCCAGCCACAGTGTACAAGCAGCTATTTTGGAAGAGACTCATGCTGTTAATGGTCTGGCAGCTGTGTTGGAGAAAGAGCTTAATATGTACTGGTTTCATTCCCCAGAGCAGCTTGGTGGTAGGTAGCACTGTCCAGGAGAAAGGTGGATGGGGTAGTGGTGTTGGATTAATGGCATTGTGGTGTAATGTAGGGATGGCATAAGGAATATGGGAGTAGTTGGGGGGCGGGGGGGGGCTCCTGAGGAGAAATGGGGCAACGGCGGTATGAGTAGAAGAACTGCAGTGAGGGGAAGCGCTCTGGAGAGCTGGCCCAGTGCTGACTGATTTTTAAATAGGCCATTCACTCATTTGATTTGGGAATACTTAATTCACAGGTTACCTTTAGAGGGGGAAATTCTTTACCTGAATGCTTTGTTTGAAAATTCTTTGCTTGAACGCTTGTGTTGGATATTCAAGGAAGCCAGCTGGAACAATACAGATGAAGATAGACTCTTGACTTGGTTGTGACAGCTGAAAATAGTTTATGATGTCTGAATTGTGATGATATTATACTACACACAGAAAAACTGTAGCTCCTCTTTGAACTACTGAGGCATAAGAAATTGAAGTACAAATGTTTGACATTTGGCATATTGATTCATGTTTTGCCATGTGAACGTTAGCACTATTCTAAAACATTTTGGTGACCGTGACTTGAGCATCTTACAATTCCCAGGAACAATTTGTTTCTGAGATGTCAGTGTCACATTATCAGAAAACGCCGTTCTAACCTGGTCTTTATTTACGCTCATGACTTTGGTACTAAATGAGGATCGGGTGGTTATGGGGTGGTGAAAGATCTTCTGTTCCAAAAATATTCTGCCCACGTGGTTACCATGATGCATTCTATTGGATAAGCATGCTAGACCAACCAGACAATAGAAAATTCTCTATGGTAGGTAAGGTTTTATGTTGATTGCTGTTGTGGAGTAAAGCATTCCCAGTGGTCCCTGTAAGCAGATCCACTCAAGTTGGGATTTAGCTTTTTAAATCCTTACCATTTCCAGTTAGACACTATATCAAGCTATTTCCCGCTTCGGGAGTCCTACATACATTTACTCATAATAAGAAAGTGTATGAGAGGAAAAAAAAAATCAGAACAATTGCAGAACAATTCTGCTCTGGTCTGCTATACAACCTTGAAACTTTTAAAATTATTTTCAAATCATTTAGTATCATCCTTCCCATGCTCATTTCTATACCTCAGACAGCTTACCCTGCCACTGCTTAAAGCTGAGCTTCTGTTACTACGAGAAACACAGGCTGTCATGGAGGAAGTCAAAGTATTTTTTTGTTCAAGTGCATTTATTACGATTGGGATTTAGCTATAGTAGATGCAATGTTCCAGAGGAAGTTAGACACAGAGAGAGGCTAATTGAGAAGGGATTTTTTTCCAGCTGATAGCAAACAACTTCACAGATGGAGTGGTACTCCTGATCTGTTCCCTGTAGACACGCATATTAGATGTTCTTGGTTCATTCACAAAGATAGCTGAAAGCTTAATTAAATGCTGGAACCTGAAAGGATTTATCTTGCTTTACACTTGCAAATATATTCCCCAAATGCTGAAGATGAGAGAAGAGCGGAGTTAGTTTAGAGATGCATTCACAGCACTAAAATCTGAACCCTCACCAATTTGCCCTTTCACTTCACACAGGAGTTGTGAGCCCGCTGCTCGGCAGAGGACATTGGGAATGTGCTGCATCTTCATCTATCAGCGTGGAAAGAGCTATACCACACAGCTTTACTCAGCTTAAAGGGAATCCTTTAGGATGACAAGTTTAAAGCTGGTTATCATTTTTTACAGCTGGTTTTGGGGAAATAAAAGGAAAATTGCTGCTCTAAGTCAAAAGCTGCTCACCGCTGCAAGCAGATATTTGAGCCAGAGAACCTTACAGTTGTGGTTTATCACTTCAATACGTGACTGACTTTGTACATCTGAACTTTGAATTTTTAAAAGCATGCCTGAACAGAAAGTCTTTACAAATTTATTGGCTGATTATATTAACAAACCACAGATGGCATCAAATAAGTGATCTAGATTCAAATATCAAAGAAGCAAACAGGAATGGTGTGGCAATCTTTAACTTAAAGCAAACAAATTGAAAAAGCAGCATAACCTACACTGGAACAGTCACATGGGTAAATGTGTGTTTCAAGGCATTAAGACTATCGCTGTATTGCATTGTATAAAATACTCTGTTCCAAGAGATGAGGATGAGTTAGTTAACTGTAGAACTAAAAACTTGGCTTTGGAATCTTAATCATAATAATGGTCTCTTAAGGGTGTGGTTGTGTCCGTCCGTCCCCCTTACTTTCTGTTTTCCTTATTTTTAAAGTTAGATGACATCCCGTAGCAACTATAGCAATTTCCAAAGTAGGACACATTTGGAACTACATAAATTGTGTGCTGCCTTTCACCTCAAAAGCCAAAGTTTGTTAAGTTTTTCTTTCTTCCTAAAGCTGAAAATTTGTCCATGTGGAAGTTAAGTAAGAATCCCAAGGCATCTTTCTAAAAACAGTTGGTGCTACTGTGCTGATTCTCACTTAAGACCGTTTCATTTCTGCACAATAGAAGATATGGTTGGTCTCATCTAGGAGAGATTTCTACACACTTAACCAAGAAGAATAAATAATATTTACAGCTGTGAACTCCCTGGCCTTTCCTTCCTAACCCAGGTAGTCCGCTTCTGTAAAGCAAAGTAGAGCAAAGCGTTTGGGTGTCTGATTCCATCAGCTTTAAAAAGAGAAAGATCAGGAAAACAGTGCTGAAAATAATATATGCATCTGGTTAAGTAATGAGCTGAAGCAACTGTCAAATGGGCTGAAACTGGCTCTCTAAAAGAACAGAGCTCCAATAGCACCCTTGTCATAAGACTAAGTTTCAGGAAACAATATCTTGAAGAAAAAAACATAACAGTCTTTTAAGTAAAAAAAAAAAAAACCAAAAAACACAAAAATGATATAAGAAATCTCCCTTCTGGTTGTTAAAGGGTGCACAGCTTTTTGCAGCCTCTGTGGTCCAAACTTTTGAAATACACACCACAACCACCCAAAAATAAAAAATAAAATTAATTTTTCAAATGAAATCTGATTTGAAATATGAGCCAGAAATTTAGATTCCAATATTTTTATCATTGTATTATTTTCATGCCAAATGAATTCTATTTACAGAACACAAGATTTTTTTCTTCCTAAATAGCTCTTCTGAAAATCAGTCCAGGCTGTGTTTTTTGCTTGACCATTTGCATCTTCATTCCTCATCACAACCCTAAATTTGTAATTCATGCAGACCCAGTTATGTTTCCCTTTATGTCAGCACACCCAGCTTCCTTCATATCATCATAGAATCGTAGAATAGAATCATAGAATCACTTTGGTTGGAAAAGACCTTTGAGATCGTCGAGTCCAACCTTTAACCTAACCCTGCCATCCCACCACTAAACCACGTCCCTAAGCACCTCATCTATCCTTCTTTGAAATACCTCCAGGGAGGAGGACTCTACCACCTCCCTGGGCAGCCCATTCCAGAGCCTGACAACCCTGAAGAAGTTTTTCCTAATGTCTAGCCTAAACCTGCCCTGGCGCAGCTTCAAACCATTCCCCCTCGTCCTATCATCTGTTACCAGGGAGAAGAGGCCGACCCCCACCTGGCTACAGCCTCCTGTCAGGCAGTTGTAGAGGGCGATCAGGTCTCCCCTCAGCCTCCTCTTCTCCAGACTAAATAACCCCAGTTCCCTCAGCCGCTCCCCATCAGACTTGTGTTCCAGACCCCTCACCAGCTTGGTTGCTCTCCTCTGGACATGTTCCAGCAACGCAACATCTTTCTTGTAGTGAGGGTCCCAAAACTGAACACATAATGATCTCAGCTATGCTTGTACTACAGACACTTGTCTCCAGTAAACTTAAAAGCGCTTATTTAATTGGAGCTTCTGATATTGAGCAATACTCTGTGTTTCAGAAGTCGTAAAAATACAAAGTATTTTAAGTGTTTGGACTATTTAGGCCTATTAGAACCAGAGGTAGCTGTGCTATGGGTTTGTTTATTCTGGATCCCACATTTCAGGAAAGTCTTGACCATACCGATAATTTAGAAATTTCTGTGTTAGTACATTGGCTAATTAAATATGAGTCACTGTTTGTCAAAGTGGACGTAAGAGCTAATCTGTTTCATTTCATAACATTTTAAAGCACTGCTGTTTTGTTGATTCTTGCTTAAGAGTGCTTCATTTCAGGCCAGTAGAATGTGCTATCTCCCTCATTTATGAGACTGTCAGTAACAGGAAAGATGAAAAAATGCAAATATAATTATTCTTCCATTAATCGAGGTGAACAGAGAGGGCTAAAACTAAATCAGAATGAATTAATCTATGGAATAGGGTATAACTTTGCAGAGTCTGATTTCGTGGAGCAAAACTGACTCATCCGAGGGATTGTCCAAGGTAAAGTGACTCAGTGACTCTCTTCTTGGAGCAGATGATGCCTGTGGCCAGCCTGCCATCACTGGAACAACAAACGTAGTCCACTGCCTGTCAGGATGTGTCTCTGTTGGCTGCCACAAACTGACTCATGTTTTCATCTTTTTCATACTCTGTGGATATTTTACTGAAGGGCTGTATTCGTCTTTAACTCACATGCTGGAGCTGAATGGCTCAATATATGATGTATTCTTTTCTTTCAAATTTTCTATTTGAGAAATAAATTGATAGTAATGACTCAATACACACTGTCATCCACATTATCACAGCAGAAGAGTCTAAAAACATCCCCTGACTTCCATACACTTGCAAGAGAGACTTCTCCAGGTGTCCTTATGGAGTTGACTGCAGTTCTTACACCTGGCATGTAATACCTGTACCGTTTAGGTCCTCCTGAGCAGGAACGTACACTTGCTGGTCTTTTAGAGGCTGTTCTGGGACTGAGAAGCTCTATGTTTGGTCAACTCAAAAGTTCTTTGATTTTTTTTAGTGAACTGAAGTATATTTAACACGTAGTAAGTGGTTATTATCCACAAAATCTTATTAGAGGAGTACTAAGTTCAAGTACTGATTAGAGGCTGCCTGTGTGGTTTCCTCTTGTTACTTATTTTTGCAAAGAGAACAAGGGCATAGCATGGCAACAGACTGGAAAACTGCTGTAAGATTGCTTTTGCCATTTGCACCGCCAGAACTGCCACTTCTCCCTTCAAAATCTCTGAGTGTTTTGAATTGAAACCTTTAAAAGGACAGAAGTCAAGATCCAACCCCAGACCATACAAAATCTGCTAAGGTATGAGAAAGCTACATACTTCCTTGTCCAAACTTAGTTAACTCAGCCTTGCTCATTTGTGCCATGACCATTTCCACTTCACCCTGGAGGCAGGGCTGCTGAAGGGGCTGGGGGCTCTGGGGTCTTTCCATTTTCTGGCTGTCCTGCACACAGGTGGTGGTACCAAAGAAGAGACAACCACCGGTCTCTTCAGCTCCGCACTGAAGGGCTTTATGCATCTCAACAGCCATTTGAACAGAAACAAAAATTCATTTTAATTGCCAATATTCTCACCATGACCTGGTGAACCTTGGGGCCTAGCGTCTTTCAACATGATTTTGCTCTTTGATATAATTCATTAACTACATGTTATTTGCACTAAAATTAGTTAACACGGAGTGATAAGTGACAAAGTTGTATAAATACATATTATTAGGCTATTGGTATCATTCTAGGGTTAGTAGCCATGTATTATAATAGCAGGGTATAGTCTAAGTTTAGGAGATATATGAGACAGTGTATATTTGAACTTGGCAGAGCCACCATTAGAATTTTTAAACCCTCTGGGTATGCACAATTTCTCTTCTCTTCATGATGAATATGTATAAAATTGAGTAGGACTGCCAAGTATTGGTGGCTCATTTGTGAATTTATGTATATGAATGGCAAATACAAAACAAGTATCAAAAGAAGCACGAATACCAGCCAAGAATCTCATATATCTCATGTGCATTATTCAGGCGGGAAGAGCCTCTTAAAAGAAAACATTTGCAATTAGTTATAATACTTTTGAAATCATTACATGCCAGTAAGAAAAGCATATATCGAAAAGAATATGTTTAAATTTCAAAACAGTCTTAAGAAATGCCTCCTGTTGTTTCGTTATCTCTTGGGGGGTTAATGATGCCAGTAGCTCTCACTGAGAGAACTGGCGTTTTTTAATAACTTCTATCACAAAAGTCAACCCACGCTGCTACAGTCTGATACAGAGGAATGTCATTTCCAAAGCAAAAATAGTTCTCCAAAACTTCTTAGTCTTTTCATGCATTGAAATGCTGAGTCCTATTACTTATGTTAGAAACAACATCTCCTGCCTGTCACAGTCAAGGTGATCTATATGATTTTTAATTTTTTTACCACTTTTATGGTACTGCCAGTTCAAGGGCAAAATTTTATCTCAGCTATAATGATACCAGGTCAGGGCTTTGTTCTCTTGTCATCTTGTAGAGGCCAAAAGTAGTCTTTTTTGTAAGATTTTTGCATTACTAGCCAGTGCTTCAGAGAGCCTGGAACAGAGAGCCTGTAGAAGCAACGTCACTTGGAAGGATGAGATACAGAGAGACAATTGTCTGCTCACATATCGCAAGATAAAGATGATTTTGTCTCTCAACAATTTGTAAGAATGTCCTCAAAGTCCATTCCTACAGTGTTTCTGGAGGCAGTGCTTTCTCTAGCAATAGAAAGAAATAAGCTTGTTTCTTTGTTTCCTTGTACCTGATGTTGTCATTTACGCTAGCACATACTTATTGCGAAAAAGCTGATCTGGTGGTATTTTGCAGTCACTTTGTCCTGCTGTGAATAGTGGCACTGTCTGCAGCTGCGATGGGCACGGACGGATGGAAGATGCAGCTCTGCAGCCTTATCCTCCATCAGGAGGTCATCAGAGTGTTCTGCCCAGACAGAACCACTGCGAGAGCAGGAACTAGTGTCCCTCCACTCTCCCTCAAAACCTGTGCTGCCAAGGAGCAGAGGAACAGATGGAGAAGCACCTACTGTAACCTGCCAGCCTTGTGCGTGGCCGAGCTTGTTGTCCTTTTGAGATACAGGATGTTTTCCCTCCCACGTTTGCTGTTGTGAATAAGCCACAGAGGCTCATTGCTCTCTGCTCCTTTTCTTGTGTTGCTTCCATTCCTTGCTCTGTTGTCCGCTCTGCTTTTCTACATGGTACTAACAGGGTCATTCTGGGAACCCAGCAAAGGCCAAGAACAGTGTGAGATTTGTATTATGTTAAATTTACACAGCATCAGCAGCTGAGGCTGAAAGTGAATTTTCGTTGTCCCGTATCAGTGTATAGGCTGAGGCATCTAGCTGAGAAGCTGCGATACCATCTTGGAGGAACAGTTTGTACATGCTTCAAGGTCAGCCTGTAAATAAATCTCTTTTATTGTAATGGAAATATCCCATTTTAGTCAACATTCAGGACCAGGACTTTACTAGAAGGGCAGGAATACCTATGGGAGTAATATTTTTCTATTCAGAACTATTTGTCCACAAACTGATGCAAAGAGTTTTTGTTTCAAGAAGCCAACTCCAAAATTACATTACCTTGAGGTGACTCATCTACTAGTGCAGTACCTGCAGGGCAGGCAAAGGAGGTTGGCAGTGGTCCATGGTATTTCAGACTTCTGGGAGAACAGTGAATTGTGGAACATATTTGGGTTGTGTAAGCCATCTTGGTTGATTCAAGTCTGGCTTAAATACAACAAAGCATTTAAGCACATTGCTTAATTTTAAACCAATCAGAGTATTATTATGGCTTCAAGTTAAGCGTGTGCTTACGTACTTTGCTGGAGAAAGATGTTGTTGTGTATTGCAGGTGTATCAAGCAGGAAGAAAACCTGTATCGCTATTCACTATATAAGGTCTGAGGCTCAGATCTTTCTTTAATTAGTGTATCTATTTTACATGCTTCAGAAGTCAGGAAAAAAAAAATCATTTTTCAGTTTCCTTAATGAGGGCCCAGTTTGTCAAAGTTCTTAGCTCAAGTTAGTGCTATACAATTTAAATCCCATTTTCAGCATCTGGCAGGATAAACCCCTGACTGACAGGTTTGCAAAACCAAGCGAAGCCTGGGATGGTGAATACATTTCCAGAACCATGGGGACTGATTGAATGTGGCATGAAATCCATTTGATTCTCTTTTATTAGCAACCACCTGGATGTCCAGATAGGTAATTCAGAACAAATGCGTTCCTTTGAGTGATTAGAAACTGAACGGAATGAAAATCCATTTTCACATCAGTTCCTAAACATTGACCAAAGGAGCAAATATTATGCTGAACCATGTTCTAATCTGGGGGAGGGAGATAGAAATATATATATATCATATATATATATATATATCTTTCAAGATAAAGCATTGGGTCATGTATGATCCACTGTTGGAAGACAGAAGGAAAAAGAGCTGTATGTCACAATTATTCCTGTATTTCCCACCAAGTAAAACATCTCCTACAAAATTGCTCTCTTTGTAGCTTCTGCCTCAAGATAACTTTTGCACCTGCTGCTCAAAGATTAAACTACATCTGTTGAAAAGAAACTGCCACTTGGGGTCACATATGTTATCAAATGACATTTTTTGTTTATTTGTGCAGCTAGGGCTACTGAATTAGGAATTCTTTCTCTTCATTTTGAGCTTTATTGTGGATCTTCATCGTAAAATAATTTTTTTGGAGCCAGTGAAAATGCTGAGGTTTTAAGTTTTATAGCAGGAAAAAAGAAAAAAGGGGCATATTTTTTTCCTAGATTTCTTGACAATGATACATCTATATTATCAATACTTCAGTCACATAACTAATTCTATGTTCATCCAAAAACCACTTAGGTACCCCAAGAAGTTATAGATTCTCAGTCTTAAATACTTTATTCTTTCACTGTCAACAGAGATAAGTACTTTACTCCCTGCCACCCTCACCCCTTTTAACGGCCTTGTTAAGGTAAGCACCATTCAGCATCCTTCTTGATGTCTGTAGGATATAGCATAAGAGCAATAAGAAAGTAAGAACAGTGGCTACTTCTGAAAAATAAGGTTTATACATAGAGGTATTCCCCAACATATATCTGCAGAAAGCTTATAATGTGGGTATTCTTAATGTAAAATATTATTCCTCTAAGAAAGTTATTTGATGACAGCTACAGTTCTTTAACTTTGTACAGGTCTTATTCTAGAATAATTCCTTTATGGACATAATAAGCTCAGTAACATTCAACATTAGTAAACTACAGAATTATCTACATTCACAGTTTTTTTAATATGAAAAAGCTGACTAATCAGAGCCCTTGACAAAAAAGGGAAAGAAGTAATGGCTGAATATACACCTCTGCTTTTAACAAATGGATATGAATCACTCAGTCCCTCAGTGTTGCTTCCTTAGAGATACTTTCTGTTTGACAAGATCATTTATTCAAGCTGTCTCTCTTTTGGCACATACGATTGGTTGCATATAGAGTCAAGTAAGCCCCAGCTTTTCATCCTTTTTCCCATCAGGGAGTAAAATTTCTATGTAAAAAGAATCAGGTGATGATTCAAAATGGAAGCTAGTAATTTGATTTTATGTGTTGTTAGACCTCGCGGTCTTGGTATACATTCAGAGTTACTTCCAGCTGAAATCCAACAAACTTCCTCGCTCTCTCATGCGTATTTGTTTTGTTTACCTATAGGTCTCATGGAAATCTAACGCAAGATATTTATATCTTGCCATCATAATTAATGCTCAATATAAATGCCTAAAGAATAAGACTGCGCTTCTAGGAATGGGAGCAAAATAGGGCTTCAGTGAAAAAATAGTCTCTGGTTGGGTCATCAAATGGTATAAGATCTTCCAGTGTATTTCCAGTGATTAGAGAATGCAAACGAAGTGCAAAAGAATGAATGTTGCCCTAAGTGCTGAATGATATCAAGGACTAATGGAGCAATCAGCCCTTCTTGTTCCAAAGAGTCATCTTTTACAGTAGAAGGAGAAAAATACAGCAATCATAACCTATAATACGATGATGGAAGATGCAGTGAGAGTGATATTCCATTAAAGTTCGTATTTCATTTTTCATTAAAGATCAACAAGTTCAACAGCAGCTGAAATCAGATTTTTATAGACAGTTATTGTTTCAGCTGTCATTACTTTTTCATTACTTGCCATCAATGAATATTTTCAAGCAGCAGATCCAGTCTTTAACTTAGCTGTGCTCAACTGATGCACCAAGACACACTTAGAAAGGAAATGCTGGAAGATTATTTAATAAGCAGTGATTTAAACATGGGGAAAAGTTAAAGAAATTAATAAAACCAGCGTGCACTGAATTGCAAACAGGAAATAGTTTCTTTTTGCTAGCAGGCCTACATAAAAATACAGACTTAAAGCAATGGATTTGCTTCATGTCCAACTGATGCTGACAGAATTAAGGTTCCCAATGTGTAAGGTTGAGTCACACTGTGTGCCAGTTGTGGTAGTTTTTCTCTTGCCCATAAAAAAATCTTGTGATTCCAATAATAAAAACAATTTCACTCCAATGCTTCAGCTCAACTCTTATCCCTTCAAACCAAACCCAAGGAGCTGATGGCACAGAAGATACAGGAATTAGATATCACATCAGTGCAGAATGATCTGATTTGCTCTGATGCAGAAGTCCCGAAGAAATACACTGCTAAGGCAATCCAATCACCCAGGGTTTATTCTTTTCCTGTTCTAGTTAAGAAAGCAAAAAAAAAAAAAATTTGAAAACTAAAGCTATGCCCTCCAGAGAGTTACCTTATCACAAAATCAGTCTCAAACGGAATGTAGAAATCTTTCAGGGAAAACAGACACGGAATCCATCCTGGTGGTGTTATCTTCATTTTAGAGCTTCAGTAATGACTTTTTAGAGGAATTCATAATGAACATGCAAAAAGGGAGAAGTCTGCAAGTTTCACTTTAATTTCATACACGAGTTACAACAATAGCTCCCATCCTCTCTAATGGTAGTAAGCAAACCTATGCCTAAAGAACTATGTCCAAAAAATCTTGCTAACCTAAATAGAGTGTACCAGAATGCCTTCAGAGTTCATCTGGCCAACTGCAAAGGTACTGAAGTGTGTTGTCTCTTTCTGCTGCTAATAATACAACCAAGGAGGAAGATCTACAAGGCTCAGTGTGCTCACGATTGGGCATGGCCTCTTTTGCATCTAGGGTAGCAATTAAAATCCAGAATAAGTGAATACAACAGTGATTGAATTCTATTGCCACATCTTGCTCTCGGTGAATTGGTCTCAGAGTTCCTGATAAACAGGTATTATATCACATACAACATGGCTCACCATAATTGTCGCCCTCCTAATCCTCAGAGAAAGAAATAATGTATACTGGAGCAGGCACGAAGAGCAAATTTCTCTTTAATTCTGTAGGTTGTTCCCTTTGGGCCACAGATTTACATTGAGGAATTGGGCTGGGAATAGCAAAGGAAACCATGTAACTCTTCCTGCCTACAGCTTTTAGTGCCAGCCTTTTGCTTAGCCAAACTTGGTCAATTTTGTTTCAGTATTCTTCTTGAACATTAGAAAGGCATTTTCAGGTCTACATAGAACCACTAAATGACAGCTAAAAAACGAGCAACTAAGGAAATTAAAGCAAGAAATCTATTTTTTTCCACTCAAGAAAATAAATTTCAAATTTGCTTGCTGCTCATTCTCTCTCACTAATAATTTAGTCTTGTGCAACAGGTCATTAACCTGCTTAACAACCCTAAATATAGATGTTTTCCCTTTAGAGAAATGTAGAGAAAATCAAGACGTTGAAATATCAAATCTTCCTTCCGTTTCATTTTCTTTGATAGCTTAGGGGAATACATGAACTAGGATTTTTCTCTCCCAGTGGCAGACAGTAGTTTAGCTATTAACTACACGGGATCCAGATTTGGGACCCTTACTATGTTTGTGTACAGTCTTATTATCTGCTGAGTCTGATTATATTCTGATCAATATTACCTAATGATTGTGACCACAGATGGGTCGTTTCAAGGATATTTCAACTTCCATTGCCCTTTGACAGTAGGCAGAAAGTGTCACTGCAAAGTTATTTGTCTATCTTGATCTTTTCTCCCTAGTCAACAAGAGGAAAATCCTTGAGAGGATAATTCAGTTTCTTCATCCCCATCTCCTATGTTTTACCTGCAGCATAAACCACGTGGTTGTTTAAGAGACGGATCACGTAAAGAAAGTGAAAGTTAGAGCTACGCCTAAAAGCCTCGTGACAGTTCAAAACCCCTCCTAGGTTTCGCCTCTCTCTCATTTGAATTGGAACTTTGCTGGGAGTTACTATTCTTAAGATACTTTAAGATTTTCTGTGTTTCCCTTGATATGTTCAGTCCTGTTCTCACGTATATTGATGTTCTTTTCAGATTCATAACCTGGAGGCAAAGGCCAAAACCTTTCTAGGTGTAGAAGCAAATGTGCCACTCATTTTGCTTGAAGTATAAAACCCCATTTCTCTGCCAGAGATGTTCACTGAGAGAGATGTCAGCCAATATGGTGTTCCAGGACTAATTAAAGAGTTTGTCTGCCAGACATTCTTTAAGTCTGCTTTTTCTCATTTTATTTTTACTTTTTGGCATGTAATAGTATTTCCATACTTATTAAATCCTCACTGATAATTACATGCAAAAGAGCAATTAGCAGCAGACAATTTAGTGGCAAAGAATTTATAATTTGAACTGTTTACCATTCAAAGTTGACTGGAAGTGATGGCAGCTTGTTGCCAGCCCATTGGACTTCTCGGTGGTAAGAGTGTTTGGGCCCTATAAATAGAAGCCAAACTGCACCGAACGAAACTTCATGACAGTGATATTGTTCCAGAGGAGCTTCCAGCTCAGGTGGTCTCTGTTTCCCCAGCCTATCTTTGTATTAAGCATAAAATCATACCTGTGCAGTAGATTGATTCCTAAATGGCAGGCAGCATATCAGGTGTTTCCTAAAATCAAACCCTAGTGTCACTGCTTATCACTGTGTGTTGAGTGACCTGTCCACATGCTGTCTCCTGTTCTTACTAGAAAATAGCCCGAGTGTCACAAGTTAGCATAAATTATAGTTCTTAGTCAGAGAAGCCCAGTGGTGACTGAGATCTGTGGAGGTTTTCTATGCTTGTTCTCTATACTCGTTTTAGTAGAAACTTTAATTATCTGTCTGCAGGAACGTAGTTTCTGTGTTCCAAAAATAGCATTGCCATTTCAACCGCAGTCACTAGGCCAGAAATGCAAAACCCTCATCAATCAGTTGCTATCTGAAAGAAGGAAAAGATTTGATGATTAATACAAAGAGCTCATCCTGAATGAGAAGTTCAAGGCAAGTATTTGATCATGGACTTGCCAGGAACCAGAATGCCTCACTTTTTTGAGAGTCCTTGTGGCTTGAAATGTTTCTGTCCATTTGCGTACAGCCAAGAATATGCACAGGCACTACCATTTTTATAAGAATTATTATCAACATCCCGTGCCCCCTCTGATTTGAAAATGGTGCTGGAGAACCAAAAAGAAGGAGAATGCCTGGAAAAGAGAAGACACACCCCAGGCTTTCAGGCTTCGTTTCTTTCTAATATTTGGATATGTTAGTCTGTTGCTTTTTTGCCTTGTTTACATTGCAGATATACAAAGTCAGTTCTCCTGGGTAAACCTTGCTATCAATTGTCACTTTTCAGGTCAACCATCCCACCAAAATCTGTACAGAAACCTCAGTACGTTTATGGTTGAAATCTAGTCATCTCAAAGAAATTTGGTACCAGTTTGTATAATAATAGTAGGAAAGAAAAGACTGAGATAAGAGCCCAAGTTCAGGGATCCCTTTGAGATGGACAGGTAACAGAATATAGTCATGACAGTTTTAATGTCCTTGCTCCTCTGAAAAGCCACATAGATCTTAGCTGTCTGTGTCAACCTGAAGACTTGCAGTGGCATAGTGCCCTTTCAAATACTGGTTTAAGGGAGCCTGCTCTCTACTGATGAATCTTTCCTTTCTGATGCACCTCCTTTGTCTTTCCAACCAAGTATTGACCTAATCAAAACTCATTTAGCTTATGAGATCTGATGTGACTACGGCCTGGCAGGTAGGGTTTAGAGTATTTCAGAACTCAGCAGAAGAAAACATGTCCACTTTTTCTTTTAAGCACCCAGCCCTGAGCATGTGTTTTGATTCATTATGAACAAGGACACTGATGTTTTTAATAGGAAAGGAGAGATGATCTGTTTTGAGGCTGTGGTATTTTTTAGATTTATTTGCATGTGTAAGTACTTTTTCGATCTAACTGACATAACAGGAAACTCTTGTTTGCTTTTCGGTTTAAGTATAATGAAAAACATCCTCCAGCATTTATAATGAATATACAGAACTGTGTATATTCAGCTCTGTAACGAGCTTTCAAACCAAAATTATGGAGCCTGGGAAATCTTTTGTATGGCTGTACTTGTTGCATCGAAGCCCTGTTCATTGCCTGCATTGTTCTTACCCGTAGTTTTACAGCACCAGAAGAGGTTATAGCCTCCATAACTATGATCTGTTGCAGAATGATAACTGCAGACACTTGGTTTAATTCCTCTGAAATCAGTGTTCACTTATAATTTGCTAACCCTAAGTTGAAACAGAATAAAATCAGCAAGTCATTCAGACAAGTTTGTTTTGAAGAGAAGGGGTGTGTTTCTTTAACAAAAAAATAAAAGACAGCCATGCAGTAAGACATTTAAAACATTTACACCTACACAGAGGCTAGCAAAGCATAGGTAGCCAGGCAATATTATTTATTTATATTACAATACAGCCTCCTACTCTACTGGATGGAGAATCCATTCTGGAGGAGATCCCTACCCCCAAAAAACCAATTCAATCTGCATATATAAAAAAGGCGCAAAACTTCTCATAATAAGAAAGGATCATTTGGATGTTGAGATGTTACGACTTCTCTGTCCTAGTCTGGGAAAAAAAATTAGTATTTATGGTAGGTCGCAGGAGTGGGGTGGGGGCTACCAGTCCTCTCCCCCTTTAGTGGGGAGTTGTCTGTCTTTCCACAGAGCTCATTCTTCCCTACCCGGCTGCCTGCACGTTTATAACAAGGAACAGAAACCATTCAGCGATTGATACCAGCTTATGCTAAACAATGTCCCCTCCTGTTTCCAATAAACATGGCTGTTCTAATAGATTATAGTGTCTCAGAACATCCACTCCCCCCCCCAGCCTGCCTTAGATGTCCTTTAGCTGCTCCTTTGTGATGATAATGAAACTAAACAGCATTTCAAAGCAGGCTTTGATTAGCATGATAACCGTGTAGTGGCTTGATGGCCAGCATGGAATGATTACCTAACCTTCCAGCACCGAGAGCTTCCAAGAAAAGTTATACAACCTGTTAAAATGTATGCATATATGTATATATGTATGTATGTGTTTGCATTCATGTAACACGTACAGGTATAACTCAGGTATCAATAAAACCTGTCAAGGTCCGTTCATTGATATTCCCTGTTAGAACAGTGTTTTCTTGATGCACAGGCTAATTGCACCAATTTGCCACAATTTGCCTGGGTAGCGCATATGCATTTAAATAGGGGACAGGAGGTGGGATTGCAGCAGAGCTCAGTAATTACTCATCATGTAGAGCATCATCACATGCTGCTAGTCAAGCCACTGGGCATCGCTGGAGATGGGACATCTGGAAATGGCATACAGCAGGAAGACTGCAGAAAAACCCAGTGTCTCGAGACCCGTGTAACAGTGTCAGCACACACACTGAGGGCTGAAACTAAAATGCCATGGCATCATTAATATAGTCTTCCAAATCAGATCATTTGGGGCAAGCCCTTCAGCTGCAGCAGAGGCGCATCTCCATCAAAATGAACAAAGATGCCTGTGTTTATGCTGTGGGCATATGCCCCTTTCTCCCTTATAATATTTATTCCTTCCTCCTGAAAAATAAATGTAAGACAAAAGCTTATATTTCTCGACTCTAGTTATCTGACATGGGTTGTGGTTTTAAGAGGTTATAACCACACAACGTGATGGGATGAGCAGTAGCCCATTGGCTATTCCACAGTATTTAGACTTTATGATACATGACTGACTCCTCTGCTTTCATTTCTTTTTTAGCTTCAGCTTTCAGTTTCCCTTTTTTAAATATTTGGAGCACGAATATGAAAAGTCGCCTTAATTGAAATATTGTTTCCTCTGGATTTCTTTTTTTAGAATGTTCTTGCATATTTTGGCAGCCCTTCAGGATGCCGCATGTTAAGCAAGTGTATGACAAGTGACACCTCAGTAGTCTGCAAATACTTAAATGCCAGAACATGGAGAAGCTATATTAGCAGCGTATGTATCTGCAGTCCAAGGGGAAAGTAAGAGATGAGTAGGTACATTGCAGAGGCAACACCAGATGAATTCAGCAGCATCATGAAGCTGATCACTGTGATAAAAAGCAGTGTGTCATCTCTGTAAATGTAGTCAGAACTGGGGGCTATGGTTACTACAGAATGTCAAAAAGCCTTACAAAGAGGTTTATCTGCTTTATCTCTAGAAATATGAACAGCGTGAATCCAATACATGCTTTGCAAATGTTTTTTGATTTATTTCTTGTCTGACTTTTTACAAAATTCAGTATCTGGCTATTAAAATAGCAGATAAAATTCAGTGTGGATAAATGTAACTCCAGGTACATGGAGAAAACCAGTCTTAATTTCACAAATGAAACAGTGGGAGTTTCTAATTCAAGTGTTAGACCTAGGAGCTGTAATATATGTGGGTTTAGGCAACTATTAGCTAAATACTCAAAACAAGTCAACAGAAGACAGGGAGTTATTTGGAATAGAGAAGGCAACAGAGAGTAGCCTAATGCTGCTCTGTAAATTAGGGGCAGTGGGGCCTGGGTTAACAGCTGGATGGGTATGGTACGGGGGGACTGAGCAGCTGGGGAGCAGCTCTGAGGAAAGGGCTGGGGCTCCTGGCTGACAGCAGGCTAAAACATGGGTCAGCTACGTGCTGTGCCAGTGGGGAAGGCCAAGAGCGCGCTCAGCCCTGTCAGTAGGAGCACCATAGCCAAGAGATTCTCCGCGTTCACTCAGCACTCATTAGACCACAGCTGGGATATTGCTATTGCATCCGGTTTGGGGCCCTAGAGTACAAGAAAGACATTGATAAACTGCAGTGAGTTTGGTGGAGGGCCACCATGATGGTCAGGGTTGGAGCACTTGCCCTGAAAGGAGAAACTGTGGGACCAGGGTTTCTTCAGCCTGGAAAAGGGTTGGCTCTGGGGGAACCTAACAGCATAACCTACTAACCAATACTAACTAACCAGTACCTACCAACCAGTACTAGTGCCTGCTGGTTAGGTTACCGAGAAGCTGGAGCCAGGGTCTTCCTGGCAGTGCACAGCAGGAGAAGAAAGGACAATGGCCATGAAGTGATACAGTGGCAGATCTGGCTGGGTATATAAAGGAAAACATTTTCCTGATGAGACTAATGAAACGTTGGAACAACAAGGTTGTGCAGTCTCTGCCCATGGAGGTTTTCAATAACCAACAGGAAAAAGCCCTGAGCAACCTCGTCCGACCTCATAGCTGACTCTATGTTGAGCAGGAGGTTGGACTAGAGACCTCCTGAGGACCCTTCCAGCCTGAATTAGCCAGTGATCCTGTGTTCCACACAACACATAGCTAAATGGTACAACTCCACTGCAGGATGCTGCAGGTGCTGGAGATTAATGTAGGTTCCCAAAGCTGAACAGGATCACCAAAGGGAAATGCACTGATGTTTACTAAATACATGGAATCTGTCCGAACCCCAAACACTTGGAGGCTGGGAAATGTTAAAAGAAATATTACTGTAGGTTTGCTACAATCTCATATTCTTTCTTGGGCAGCAGCTTATGGCCACTGTCAGAGATGGATTACTGGGCTAGATGGACTGGCTGTCCATCTCCCAAACCATTGCAGCTCTTTTTGTGTTCTTATTTCTATAAAATATGCCATCAGTGTGATCTACTGTTTCAAACCTAAAATTTTGCAGAGCTTTTAATTACAGGGAAGCGCAGTTTTTAGAACGTCATCCATACCCTTGGAAGGAATAGTAAAATAATGAGGCTTTTCAGGATATTTTTTTTCAGTTAATTTTCATAATGACAGTATTTGGGGGGAAATTGAAGACTGTAGCTTGTTACCAGAAAGTACCAGAAATGTTCTAGAGAGATCTATTTTTATTTATTTTTTTTTTACTTTTTCAAAAGTTCAACAAGTTCATTGCAATCTGCCTTTCAAGGTCATCCATCTGAATCAATGATCTTCTTAGCTCCACCAGTTCTGATTTTTTGAATAAAATTGTAATTACCAGCCTTTTAAGCACCAGCTGTTCTATTGAAACATGATACTGGTGGTGTACTCAGTCCTGGTGGAAAAATATCTGTGAGCCACTCTTCCCTGAAGCCTCCTAGCTGATTGCAAGAATTACGGTCCCAGAATTAAAGGGGCCAGAACCAGTTGCCTCTCTCCCTTTGTGAATTACCCTGTTCAAACATGCGTTTGAACCTCCACTGTACTCGGGCCTTATAAAATAAGGAGAAAAAGTAAAGTACAATATAATATAGCATAACTGCAAAGGAATAATCTGTTACCTCGTCCACATGATGAGCCACATGGAATCAGCACACAGAAACAGAAATACCTTGGGGAAATGTTTCTCTCCTGTTATTTAGCAGCACCCATTATTTAGCAGTGTGTGCCATCTTTATCAAAAGGAGACCAAAGTCAGCATTTAAGGTGAAGGTTACAATCTGTGTATGGTAGGATATGGTGCTAGAGAAGAAATCCGTGATGAAAAGAGAAGCGGAAGAAGTGCATTTCTAGCACTAGGATTTGCAGGAGAATTGAAAGGCTGATTGGCACAGGAAGTGGCATGGGAAAATAAAAGCAAGAGGTAGAATTTGTCTTGGCAGGAAAGCGATGTTCCACTATTAGAAATGCCTGCAGGCCAAAAAGAAAAAAATCCTGTGCTGAGATCTAATGTAGATTTTCCGACTGCTTTAAAGCTCAGACCCTACACTAAATATCTTCCTCGAGCAGATACAGTTTTAGCTGTACAGAAATTTTCTGTCATGTTCAGAAAAGCCGGAGACCAGTGCTTATTTATCATCTCAAACTGGGATCGTGGCAGCATCTGGTGCAGATGGGCAAGATGAGAGGAGCAAGATGGGGCACACCTGCCAACTGCTGCAGCCCTGCCTCCCCTCCCTTCCTCTGAAAGATTTTTTCTTTACATATTACATCGTAGTGTATTTTTCTTTTTTCTTCTATTTTTATAAGAAATGAGGATGGGGGTAGTTTAGCAATGCGGCTGGACAGCAGCTCCTGCCAGGTCCGCGTGCTACCAGAGGGCACTTGGACCTGAGGATGCAGGGGAGGGAACTTGCCGTGTCAGCCACGAAATCTGAAGCATTGCGGTGGTGCTGGCTGATTAGGCATTGCTATATTTTTCTCTATTAATGACATGGCCTTTTCTCTCTCCAAAGCCAGGAAAACATCCACGCTGTCACAAGTCTTTACGTCTGAGGACACTCATCCCTCTGCAGTGTGCTATCAGGAATCGCAGCGTCTGGCAAGTCCCTGCTCTCTGTAAGTCTTTCCCTTACACAACAGACCTTAAGCAGTATCCCTGCATCCAGCACTCCTGCCAGTCAGACCATTAACTCATAAGGTCCCAGTTCAAGAAGGCATTTATGCACATAATGACATATCTCTTTTTCTAATGATTGAACTTAGCATGCAATCATTATCCCTAAACCTGGCCTGAAGAAGTATTTCTTCCCGAGTCAGAGGTAAGTGAATACCTGGAGTGAAAAGGCAATGCACAAGGAACAGTGAAGGAATGCAATACTGTATTTTTTCTTCTTTATTACACAGAAATTACTACAGAAAAAGAGAAAAGCAATACATGCATATTTCAGTTGGAAATACTAGTACAATTGAATGGAGCTAACGAGGTTATTTCTTTTGTGCCACCCCGTCTATCCCTCATTGCAGATATTTGCCATGGGAATTGTATTTTACTGCTTTTGTATACAGCACCTTTTACCACAGTAGTTCTTCAGCTCTTGCAAGATCTCTAGGCAATCCTATAGGACAGGCAATAATAAAATAACTGGTAACAAGTACGGAGGACTCCTGTTGCTCATCATTAAGGTATTTCTGAAAAGCAATGAGGGGAAATTCAGAATGACCACGTGAATTAATAAAAGAAAAAAGATATACGGGCTAGAGAGCTCAAATGATTTCATTTAAGGTAATATAAAAGACTGAGACTACATCTTTCTTTTCAGAGATGCTCATTTTGTCACTTCTTTGATATTTGTCCTTGCTTTAAACAGTATCTTCAGGGGTTGTATCATGATAACTGAAGCTGAATGGAGAGTCTTTTATTTTGAGATATGTAATTAGTCCCTTACATCTCCAGAAGGAGCCACTGCAAATAGTCTCGGCACTTTCAGTTCCTACTTCTGCGCTGTGTCTGGCTTCTGCTAGCCAACACAAGGTCATTTCCTCTTAATATTTCATTGAATTGGTGTGTTAGTGATTCATCAAAGATGTCTTAATGAAATGCAACAGTGAGATACAGTCATGGCATTTGAAGGCTATGTAAGAAAAAATCGGCTGTTTACTCTTCATGGAAAAGGAAGTCTGATATTTGTTCTGAAAGTTGGAGGATCCAGCTCTGGAGTAGGCGAAATACACAATATACATTTGGTGTTATGTGAATTTTAGAGCTAGTGATAGACATGCAGTCCCAGTGAGTTGGCAGGGATTCACAGAGCAGGCAGAGGCTGCTGCAACCAAGTAAGCTTCCATATGCTGCCTTGTCTCAAAACTAATCTGGAAGCAGACAGAAAATACTTTGTCATACCGTGGCAAGTTCTTGGGTTTGTAGCCAAAAATGCTGCTGGCATTTGTGGCTAGCATGAAACACGCGGTACTAGCGGTTTTTTGCATGGACGCTGGGCTGAGACCACCCAACTCATCCCGTACAGGTCACAAGGTGGTCTTTAGGGGCTACCAGTCCTTGGCCACTAGTGACCAGCGGCTGGTGTTGGAAGCAGGGAGAGCTCAAGGTGAAGGATCACCATATGCCACTACCTGTGCTCTAGGCTATCTATCTTTTGTCAGAACACAAGAATGAAGACCACAAATTGACAATGGAGGTTTCCTTAATTCCTGCTAACAATGTGATATTTTTTCCCAATTAAGTTATGATTTGTTAGCAGGAGTCCCCTTATTTTTTTCTCTGTGAGATTATAATCTTAGAGAAACAAAAAAGGGTTCCTGTTGCCTTTTATGACAAAAGGCGATTACAGAAGTACTACATTTTAATTTTTTCTCCTTGAACAGATTTCATACTTTTTTTACCCTCTGTTCCTGTTGGTTGTTTGATACCTGAATGCATTTATGATCTTGAAGAAACCTTTTCCTCCAGGGTCTTAGTTTATACATTACTTACAGATGCAACACACAAAGCCTATTCTCAAATGCAATCCCTTAAGCTTGCAGAATGACTGATCAAGCTGTTGGCTCAATTTGCTATCTGATCATTTAGTTGATAAGGTGAATCTTGACTCAGTCAGATTTTTCCATGGTGGATCAATCTAGTGATGGAAGCTGAATACTGTATTTTCTTACCCTAAGATAACCAGGGAAAGGATCAGCATCGTGAGCCATCTATTTTGGTAGGTAGTTTAAACTCGTAAGCTTGATTTTTATCAGCTATTAATATCCATGAAAAATAACTGCATATCAGAATGACAGCATTTGTACTCACTCTGCCCTTGTGTAAATAGCTATGTGAAGTGCGCAGGAGCTATGAGTTGACCAAGTTGCTAAGCCAATGTGTTTTACTGGTAAATTATTTTGCATGAGATTGCCTACAAATGACTAACAAGTGAAACACTCTGAACTAATAATAGAAATGTGCATAGAACTGATCTACACTGAGAATCACATTTCGACTTTTTCCTTTTAAAATGAATTTGATTTCATCTGGACCAATTCATTCCTCATTAGTAAGAAGACAATAGGAAAATTACTTTTGGAGGAAGATAAAGGCAAAGCCAAAAAAAAAAAAAAAAAGCAAAAGAGAGCTATATATAAAATATATCCTTGGATAAGATTATAGCTGGTCTCCTCATAGTAAGGACGTGAGACAATTTCAAATTTCCCTTCAACTCATCAGAATTGAATGGTAAATGAAAAATGGCTTCCATCTTAATATTCTCCCTTAATGTAGAATGTACCATCAATTACTGAAAATGCTATTGAAACTGTGCTTTAAATTCATTAAATATACTACATGACATGACTTTTGAAGAATATTTTTTGCCACACTTGGCTAGTTTACCTATTATTATTTTCCTTCTTCAGAAAGTTTACAAATGACCAAGAAGTCCAGAGAACACACACCCTTTGCTTAACTTTTCACATTTTATTAGAAAATATCAGGAATGCTGTCAATCATTGTGGATCCAAGTCTCTTTTGAAAATAAGAATGTTTTCCTTTTTTGAAAAAATAAAAATAAAAAATACAACTTTCTGGAGTTTAGGTTAATTCATTAATTGTAATAATTGGAAAATGAGTGAGTCCTTTTGCTGTTGTAAAGATGTTTAATGGTAAAAGACTTAATAATATTAAATGTTCTCACTGAAAATGAAAGATCCTAAACAAATATAGTATTCAATCCATTGGCTATGTGGATCCTAGTAAAGTTTAATTAGATGTAATCACCTTCTGCCACTTCCACTTCTGCCTTCTGAAAGTGTGGCATTACGAAAAACTGCTTGCCTTTTCATACGGGCATCAACTTCAGGAAATCAAAGAAGTGTTTATGCAGTCTGAATTTCTGGGTAAAATAAGGTGCTTGAATTACTGATCACTCTAAAAACTTCCAAACGTCTTCCTTAGTAGATACTGCGTCTTCGTTCTCTGTGACTTCTCATCTGAATGACTGTTACGTGCTATCAAATCTATCAAAGTTGTAATTGTTATCCATAGCTTTTCCACATTGCATCTCTAAGTTACCAAAATTAATACTCCTGACAATCTCATGCATATTTATTTTTGTTTTCTTATATGCATCTTTATTAAGAAATTCCCATTAATTTAAAGGAAGCCATGAAATGGCAGTATTCAGTTAAAGGAGATGTACTACTGCTTGAATGCAAAAGTTATTGTTCTGCCTTTAGGATAAATAAAAAAATTCCCTTTCTTACATCCAGTCTTCTGGTGTGATTATGTGCCAGCAAAACCTCACCCAAATCTACACAAGACTGGTAGTTTATATTATTAACTTTACTACTGGAAAGGAAAAAAAAATCCACTCTTATCATTTTTAGACTTTTGTGGAATTCTCTATACCAAATGGAAAGGAACTCTCTTATCTGCTCAGAGGCTGATGTGAGAAAAAGCAATATTGCCTGTGAATATATTATCTGGATAAAATACCTGCTTTCCAATAATATGAGAAAAGGATGATAGTAGCCATGATATCCACATGCCTGTAGAGCTCTGCATTTTGCTGATATCTTTATTTACACACCAAGCAGAAAGATGAATCTTTGAGTTTCTAAAAAAAAAAAAGGATGCTCTGAAGCGCTTGAGAACTAGGTTTGGCACATTTTTTCCCATTGCTCTCTTAAATTAGACCCAAAGTCTTATGCTTGCTTGTTAGGCTTATAAATACAGACTGCTTCCTTTTCTTCTCTGGCTGCTTTCCACAATATAGGCTCGCTTCGAAGGATGGGGAAGAGGAAGACGAACACTGACAATCTCTGTACTTTCTGTAAATCTCTTTCACCTGTTGTAGCCTTTAGTTCATACGAATTTCAGGTCTGGGGTATTTGCTTGTACAGCCATCACATCACCGATAGTTCCTCCAGCTGCCCCAAATCCTTTCCAGCTCCAACTCTATTTTAAGGTCCTGGTTGCACCACATCTACTGGGTGAAGAGAAAGAAAGAAAAATAAGTGTTTATTCACCAATGTCTTCTGAATTTAAACCAACTTAGCAGCTAAACCCTGCAGTTATCTGCTGGGGAAACAGTTGCCACATTCACTTAGTTCAGAAACACCAAACACCTTTCCTGTACTGGGGGCTTTAAGTGTTTCATAAATAAGGATTTGTGCACTTAATCCTTTTTGTGTGGAAACCAATGAAGCTATTATTCACTTCAGAATTAAGATACCTAAATGTATGTGCCTATACATGGATGTTGACAGGTGTGTTTGAAGTGCTTGGTGTAGGCAGTGGAGATCTAGTCAATGCAAATAGTCAATGCAGGAACCTGGAGAGCATTTCAGCTGGCCGGCCCAGGGAGGCTCAAGCCAGTTGCCCACACAGAAGTACCCAGTGCTATTTGAGATGTAACTGAGGCATCCACACCATGATGGTGGCTATGAGGCAGGGCCTACAGGAGACCCATGTCCTTCCAGAGCAGCAGTGGAAGGCCAGGATGGATGTGCTTATGCACCTCAGATAGCACCAGCCACCTGTATGTAGCAGCTTCCCAGCCCTCTGCTCTGAAAGGAGCTAAGTTTCACTCTTGCAGGTCTCTGACTCCATGACTATCACGTAACCTTAGACACGTCTCACCTGTGGACGCTTACATGTAGGCATCTACCTTTAGGTTTCATAATCTGAAGCTGAATTTCTCCATGAGACTCATCATTGAGTCCCCTCTTTTAACCACTTTGCACCACACCAGGACTGCACCACCAGGTTTTGGAGAACTTCCAGACTAGCTGTCATAATAAGACACTCCATTCAATAGAAAGACTAGAAATACACAGTGAAGGCATTTGGTTGTGAAACGTGCAGATTTAGAGCACCCTGAGCACATAGCCATTGTGCTGGAATACAACCAGGCCTTTAGACCGCTGAGTATATGTAGGACATGGGCAAATCTACACAGCCAGGGCACTGGCTAATACAAGTTAGAGCGATCCCTAAGGAAAGTTGGTCCTAAAGATTTGGTGGGACTGATTAGCCACTTTTGACTGTCAGAGGTGGTGGTTCCATATCACTCCTCAGACTCTGCACCAAGTATAGATTGCAGGATCCAAAGACTGGACCATTGTTCTTCAGTGAATGTTATCTAGATAGCAGGCATACCGCTGCCTAACTTGTCTGATGGTTAGGAAAAGCATAAATATAAAAATAAACTCTGACACCAAATACATTAAAATGTAGGTATCCTAAATTCAGAAGTTGAAAATTGAAAGTGCATGTTGAATACCTTGAATAACATTTGACAATATATACTTGAGAAGGAGGTTGTAGTGAGGTGGGTGTTGGTCTCTTCTCCCAGGTAATGGGCAATAGGGTAAGAGGAAATGGCCTCAAGTTGTGCCAGGGCAAGTTTAGATTGGACATTAGGAAAAATTTCTTCACCAAAAGTGTTGTCAAGGATTGGAATGGGCTGCCCAGGGAAGTGGTTGAGTCCCCATCCCTGGAGTTATTTAAAAGGCGGGTAGATGAGGTGCTTAGGGCCATGGTTCAGTGGTGGGATGGCAGGGTTAGGTTAACGGTTGGACTTGATGATCTTAAAGATCTTTTCCAACCTAAACAATTCTATGATTCTATGATTCTATATGTTTCTCTTTCACACAACTCACTGGCAGAGAAGTTGGTAAGAAATGTCAGCAAGGCTCATCTTGTGACAAGACTTAAGATTTCTGGCCATATTGATGCCATCTCTCATAGACATCCAGGCTGGCTTTGCTGTAGTTAACCTGATGAGGAAACAGAAGTGTCTGTTGTGCAGAAACACACAGGAGCTGCTCAGATCTGGAAATGTGTAGTTGCACTGGCATGGCACTGCACTGAGCCAATATACTCTGCAAACACATCTGAACTGCCCCGAGAAATTTGGCCTTCATGTCTAAGCATAAACAGATAGAGGAATTTCAGATGTGAGCCATCCCTCTTTTCTTCAGCTCATCTGAGTCAGACTCTATTTAATAATACATATATTCAAGACAGACTTCATTGCTCTAGTGCCAAACCATACAAACTTTAACATATTCTCTGGTTGTTTAAGTTGTTCTCAGACACAGATGTTTGCCACCACTCTAATGTCTGGATACACAAAAGACTGATGAAATCACATTCACTCTTAACTGTACAATATATTTCATTAGTGTTTTAAATAAGTCTTCTTTGCTACATCCAGATTTCTTCTTCTTTTGTTAACCGATGAAGTGCTATTTCCACGAGGATTTATCTCTCAGCAAAGACATGCGGGTTTTAAAATCCCTTATTCCTTGTGTAGCAGACTTAACTGATGTGGTCCATTTATTCCCCCCTCCAGCGCATTATCTCCAGTATGTAAAATGAATTATTACCTCTTCTCCAGTGAAACAACACATTATGCTTAACAGAAGACCCAAGACTTTTAGTCTATGCTCCCACAAAATGTTCTTCCATGATGTCTGGGTGTCTCTAATTATACTTACTTCACTAACTGGTCATTCATATTGTTCTAACAGTATTAAAAGTATGTATTAACATAAAAACTTTATTGAATTGGTTCCCAAAGGACATTAAAATCTGAGGGTGAAACTCATTCCCATGCAGCTCATTTGCTAGCCAAGAGAATACAGATTTTAGGTGTGATTTATTGATGCATGGCCCAGCTGTTCAGTGTCTGCTTAGGAGAATTTCATCCTGATTGCATAAACTCTGGGTAAAACCTTGCTGCTGTCTCACAGGAGTCCCATCGAATTTAAAAAGCACTATTTAAGTGTGTTAAGTATATAAAGCTCATGGCATTTATGTGAGAATCACTTTGCCTGGCCCTAACGTTGGGAACCACTTCTGACATAAAATACAGCTGCTACTTAATATCTCAAAAATGCTATAGAAAGTTAAAGATGAGGTGCGAAAAATACCATATTCCTACGAAACTGCAGCCATGTAGTAGACAAGAAGCATATATGTATCCCCTCTGAAATTAAGACTCTACTAGGCTAATTCGTAGTAAATATATACAAGTGTATTCTAAACCCTTGCTGTGATCTGTTTCCCCAAGTGAGTCAGAAGAGAGACTTACACCTATTGAATCATCAACTGTGTTTCCAATAGCATATGGGATTTCCCCCTTAAATACCAATGCAGCCCAGTCCTGCTTAGGTTGTGATAGCTGATTAGATCACAGCTTCAGGCTTACACAATAATTGCTATCAACTTAATTATTTTACCTTATATTAAGCACACTACTGCTTTTCCACTATTCTCTCTCCCACTGTTAAGATCTTACCCCTCCAGTTAGATGACAAAACCAGGCAAAAGCTATCCAGCACTGAACGGAATGCCGTGAAACCCCCACTCTTGCTTATTCTTTCGGGTTTCTGTTTTTGAAGGAGACAGAGTAGTGTTGGTTAACATATAGCTACCATTTAGCTTAATGCTTGTGTTCTGATGATGTTGCACAGAAGAGCTTTTTCCAGTGCTCCCTGTTAGTACGGCTATTGCCCTAGCTACTGCCTAGGTTCATTTGTAAATAAGTGTACAGATTTTATATTAATCACATTATCACACCTATTCAGTTGGGAGATTGATACATGTGTTTTGCAGAAGTAACTGAGAGTTTGGAAAGAG
>NW_009260786.1:354171-371194 GCF_000687185.1 Egretta garzetta
GAGCCACGTATAGCTATCCATCTATCTGTTTTGTTTGCCTGCCCATTGGCTAGGTAGTCCTGGTTTTGTCTTTTTCCCCCATGCTCCTTTTTCCTTTTTTCCCCCCATAATGATGTTGTCCGAAATGTGAGGTCTTTTACTGGCTTCTCTCTTTTGAACTAACAAAAACTCAAGGCAAAAAAAGTCAGAACAGCATTCTGGGTTTGGAGATGTGTGGTAAATCAGAAACCATTAACAATGTGAGGCACATTAAGCCTAAATTATATGTTGAGACCCTGATTTGTGGTGGTGAGACACTGGAATAGGTTGCCCAGAGAAGTTGTGGATGTTCCATCATTGGAAGTGTTGAAGGTCAGGTTGGACAGGGCTTTGAGCAACCTGATCTAGTTGAAGATATCCCTGCCCATGGCAAGGAGGTTGGACTAGATGACCTTTGAAGATCTCTTCCAACCCAAACCATTCTCTGATTCTATGATTTGTGCAGCAGCACTGAGTTTTACACTGACAGTACTTGCTGAAAAAAACTACTTTATTTCCTTGTTCCACATTTCATATGCACATCTGTAAATTCATACCAGAAATTGAAAATGCTGGAAACTGAAAGAAATCACCTGTCCCTGCTATTAACTTGCACCATAGAGTAGCACTGGGATATCGTGATTACGGGGCTTAGGAGTCCTTGAAGAGAAGAGCCGCCGGCAGAGACTGGGTGGTGGTATGAGTCCCCTAAACTGCAGGAGCTGTGATCCGCAATGATGAGCTGTGCGTGGGAGCAGGCTTTCTCTTTTCTGCAGGTGCAAAGTTGTGAGGAAGTGTCTGGCTTTGCCCAGGGTAAGATCATCCCCTTTTCCAGTTGCACTTATCCTACAGGTTTGGGGCTGAATGGCGAGTGAAGGCAGATAATGGCCAGCATAGGAGTATAGACAGTGGAGAAGCATTTTACTCCTGTTGAAGACTCTTGCCAACTTTACATTACAAGAGAAACTCCCGTTTGTACTCAAAGTTCATTGAAGAAACAGTTCTGGGTGCCTGTGCAATCCCTATCAGCTGACTTCCCATCTGGGTAGGTAATGGAAACAATACAGACATTTCGATCTGATTATCTTTTAAAGGTGGGGGATCATAGTGAGGTGGCCATTCTGAGTATGCGGGATCTATCTTGGGACTTTTGGATCACTCTCGATTGAGCATTCCCTGTTTGCAGGAGAGTGCAGCCCCGTACCATGAGAGTCTGTCCTGTTCCTCTCAGTGATTGCATATGAAAATGTCAAGCATTCTTCTCAGTACTTTCACCAGCAAAATTACACAGGCTAAAAGTCACGTCATCTTTTGAATTGTATGTATATATATGTGCATATATATATATATATGAGATCAGGAAGAAGACAGTGAGAGCCAAACTGTCTGCGTTCAGTCATTAATTTCTTCAGTCTCCTTCTTTTGAAATCCACTTTGCTAACCATGATCTGCCCTTTTAAATCCATGCAGACTCTCATGAGTCACTTTGTACTTGTCAACATGTTCTAGCTTGTTGCTGACCAGCAATACCAAATCTTCCTCTGTATCAATGTCAGATATAAAAAAAAAATCCTCATTTTTTCCCCTTGGATATC
Organism: Egretta garzetta; assembly: GCF_000687185.1. Taxonomy (NCBI): domain Eukaryota; kingdom Metazoa; phylum Chordata; class Aves; order Pelecaniformes; family Ardeidae; genus Egretta; species Egretta garzetta. The sequence goes on from NW_009260786.1 coordinate 355,785, forward strand.
TACATTTTTGAGAAGAATTTTATTAGCCTATTTTAGGTTCTCATTTTTACTCCTCTTTTAGACCATTATTTTGAACAATCTTGCCTTTTTAATGCTCATTCCAATGGAGTAGTATAAATATTTTATCTTAAATGTATTCCAGCAGAAGGAGAGCAAGCATTAACTGTCTATAAGGGTTAACCCATTAGTGAAAAGGATGCCTGATAAATTGAAAGCGTGGCTCTTAGCCAAGAGAGATCAGTATATTCTGAGCATTCATTTTCTGCCTTAGGAGCGGCAAATCATGTTGCCTGCATCAGATGAGATACAGCTTCTGAAAGAAGCAACCTCAGAGGCAAATTCATACTTTGCTATTCAGAGAACTGTCCACTGATTCGGTATGTGAATTAAGGGCATGCCTTACTTAGAAAGTTACCATTGTATCTGGAATTGTAAATTGTAACTGGAAAACAAAAAGAAGCTGTAAACAACTTTAAACCAAGTCAGATTCCATTTTCAAAATATTATGTGGTATGCATATTAATGTAAAATTTTTGGGAAGTATTTATTCAGCTAATATATTAAGTACTAAGTGTCATATTTTAAACATTTTCAGCCATATTTTCTTCTGTTCTGAGCACTAAAGTCAGTAACGAAGACAGTAGTCAGATGCCTTGATGGAATTGTTAATCCAAAAGCATTCCTGTAGCCTCAGTACGGATGAGAAAAGAAGTGCCAATCAAGCTGTGCCAATCAAGTGCCAATCTGGAATTGACCCTGTCACAGAACAATCTGTGTTTTAAGAATAATTAAACAGCAGTTAACCTTCCTGTTTTAAAGGAAAATAAAGATTCCGCACTTTTTTTCTTTACAGCTCATTTTTCTTTATAATCTCTCTTGCATAATTCTCTACCTGCAAACTTTGCTCTAATTCAGCAGCATTGTGATTAATTTACATTGTGTTTAATTTACATTCTGTTTGATTTACATTGGTGTAAATACCTGCAGAACAGCAAGGAACAGAGGGTCGGGCTTTGACAAAGCCTATAGTCAAATTCTTTCCAAAGGAAAAAATATGCAGAGCCCCAGTGCTCATATTGCTTTGATGTACAGGAATTTATGACAGAACTTGTTGCTTGTCTACTTCAGCCACAGAGGGCTACAGGGAAGCTTTTGGGGGCGCCTTCCATTTTGTTTTGGCGGATTATGCAGAAAGCAAAACACGCCTCCTGGGCGGGGTGAACACCTGTGCACTTGCTGCCCGCTTCGCCCAGTCTTGTTGAACCAAACCTTCACCGAGTCCTGTAGTATGGGGGGACCGGACACTAATGCCTCCAGTCCACCAGTGTTGGTCTTAGCATCAGAGCCAAGCATGTGGAGAAGAGAGGGTTTTGCGTGATAGGACTGGGAAGATTCCAGTAACCTCCCCCAGCTCTCTCTGCCGCCTCCTCCTCCCTTCTCAGCTCTTGAGGTGCCTTTTGCCAGCACGTGGGCAGCTGAGGGCTCTTAGCAAGAAGGAGAAGGACACTGGTCCCTGGGGCAGGCAGGTCTGAAGGGCACAGAGGTAGGGAAGTGTATCCTTGGAGAGAAGGATGGAAGAAGGGAGGAGGAGACGAAGGGGAAGAGCAGAATTAGACCATTGTATTCCTGAATACTCTGTACCTCTTTAGCACCCTACAGTGACCCCTTTTCACTTACTTTTCAATGTTATTTTCCATAATCATTGAGAAGCGATTCTTATTTAACCACGTGCCATTGTCTTTCCAGATAAAAGACAGAAAATTTGTTTTGCCTGTGGGATTGCTTCCATTTTCTCTATAGAAGTACTTCATACATTCAAGTATTGCAGGACAAGCTCACACATGAACACAGCAGGTTCTGAAACATCTAAACTCTGCATTCCTGAAGTGCAGCCTATTGTTCATTAAGGAAAAGCTCAAAATATTTTAAAGAACACAGAAAATGCATGTCTGCATACAGTTACGGGGGGTGTATTCATTTATATCTCTTTCATACATTTAAAATGTATTTGTAGAATAGGTCTAATATGTAGAATGTGTTTGTTTTGAAATACACAAAATGAATACCGCCAGTATTCATTTTCAAGATTTTTCTAGTGGATTTTTCCTATTGTTCAAGCAGTGCAGGAGGAACACATTTGTTGCCATTTTGCAAATTACAAAATAATTTCCCGGCGAATGTTCTTTATTTGCTCTGTTTTCCTTAAATTTTCTGGCATGGAGAAAAGCATATCAATAGTTCATGTAGAGCATGCAAGTAGAATTTATTTTCCCCAGTGTGATTATGTACTCTTGGTATTTCAGCAGTCTATGGAGGAACATCCTGTATATTCATGCACTGACTTAGGAAAATTATCATTCTTATTGGCTTCCAGCTGTTCAATGACATGATATACCCATCCACAAACAAATTGTAACCACTTTGGGCTTATAATTCATCATTCATTAGAACTTGAATACAACCTTCTTGTTCTTCTTTCTCAGAGACCAGACAAGATTTGCAAGTTTGGCAAATAGGAACGAAATAGTCTGAAAGAAACAGTACTAGAGCATGGAAATCAAACCTCCAGAAGTAAAATTCCAGCAACAAGAGTTTTCCAAGATGCTTTACATATAGATCTTGCTTTCTATTTTATTTTCTTTTGTTATGTATTTCATTAGTTAGACCACTTTCTACAGAATTTCTGGGCATCTGTGTTTCCTTTGTTATTTATAATAAGACTCCAAACTGGCCAGAAATCCAAGGTGAGTCCATCTCCATCTCCTCTTGAAAGAGAACATCCAAATGCACCAAAACGGCTTTCAGCTTTTAAATGTAGTATTTTGTTTGGACAGAAACTGCAGCTGTAACCTTTTTTTTTTTTTTCAAATAGCAAGCTGTTGGCTAAGACAAAATGTTGGTGCGGGGGTTTGTAAACAGTTTCCCTGATTTGCCTGCCAAATGCATTTCTGCAATGTGAGATTTTTCCTTCAGGCGTGCTCTTGGTCCAGCGGAGACCTCCTGCACTGTAAGAAATTCTATAAAAACTCCTCTGGACCCTAGAAGAAGTCTTTCCTTTAGTAACCTCTAAGGCCTGGATCCCTCAGGGACCTGCCACCTGAGCCCACAGCGTTTTGGTGGGATTGCAAGCTCAGTCCCCTTACCCATGCACCCTTGAAGCCTCCCCTCCTGCGAGTACTCCATTGCCTTTCGGAAAGGGGATACTCTTCTTCCTGCAAAGGGAGCAGCAGGCACCAAAACAAGTGCACTGCTGGCAGGACACAGCAAGCAGAAGCCTTCCGTGCCACCCAGCCGCACCATGTTAAAAGGAGATGCCATCGCTGTGAGCAAAGTAAATCAAGTGCCACCCATCCTGCCTTGAAACAAGCACAGCACTATGTTTGTGGCGTGAGAGCAATCAGAATTACCCATATACTAAACAGGGAATTACTTTTTGCCAGCTGCCTTTTGCTCAAGAGCAGAATTCACAGCTAGTTAGTATAAACTAATGGCAATGAATATATGATACATATAGCAAAGAAGAATGTGGAGTGAGCTGTACTCTGAACCCTTACCATACTGAATGTGCTTTATCACAGTAGACTGCTTACTTTTTTCCTTTCACTCAGTTACAGTTCCTGCATGAATTAGCAACAGCAACCAGTGCTTTTACAGCAGCACCTTTAAGATTCATTGTTTCAGGCACAATAAAGCAAATCCAAGAACCTCAGCTTGGCAAAGCTGCCGAAAATTTATGGTGAGCTTGTGTGCTCTGTTTTTAAACATGGGCAGCAATATCCTTTGGAAACCTTCTATATTTAAATGCAGACAGTGATTACTTACTCACTGACCACAAATGCTCCATAAATGTCTAGGTACAGTAGCTGGTGTGCAGGGGCTGGACTGAGATGCTCGTATTTGAAAATCAATGTCCAAATATCATTGGTAGAGGTCCAGTGGGGAGAGGCAGTGGAAACAGAGTAATTCCCTTATGCACAGTGCACACTTTTCTGTAGGTTTTGATCCTGTGTGAAAAAAATCTGTGCTACAAATCACTGTCGTATGGTCCTGGTGCTAGCTGGTACTGCAAGGGGAGGCCCCCGCAAGCCTGGGCTCGGGTCTGTATCCTCAGCACTTGCTCAAATCAGGGCGGGGGTCTAGACACAGCCAGCAATCGCAGGGAAGTGCCTGACCTCCTACAGTAGCCGCGTTACCGTTCTCTCACTCTGTTAGCAACAACTTCCACTGATTCCCTCTTTTTTTTTTTTCTCTCAGGAGTGAGAGGGAGCTAAAGATCTTCTCTTTTCAGACCCTGAAGAAGCATCTCAGAGTCTTGCTGGGCTGGGAGGAACAAGGAGGTGACACCTAAGCACAGCAGGAGCCTCTGCTTGGTGCCTGCTTCTCGCTGCCCCTGTGAATTTCCTTTTTTAAAGCTAAGAGTATGGCAGGGTCAGGGCTGTTACCTGCATCTGTGCTGTTGCAAGCACCCCGATAGTACAATCTGCAATACTACTCAGCATAATTTGAGTTAAAGGACTACCATGCAAGTAAATAGAACACACTACCTATGTGCTTTGGGAGGTGTCTTGGAAGATGTTACAGACCTTGTCAGCCCAGTTTTAGCTCACAGTTGGGTGTGAAAGCAATGGCCTTACCGGCTATGGGCTGCAGCAGCCCCAGGAGATGGGTCAGGAGTGACAACACTGTGCCCCAGCCCGGACCCCTGCCTGCTGGATCTGCCTGCTTGAGGCATGGCCCTTTGGACAGAGGGCAAGAAGAAAGCCAGCGGTGGGTGAAGGGCTGGCAGAAATGCTCCCCTAAATGATTCCCTCCCTAAGAAGCCTTGTATGGTGAAGTGTAACACTGGATTTCTTTCAAAGGTTTTGGTAAATCTTCAATTGGGGTATCTTCCCCCAGTGTAAATATCCATTACAAGCCACTGGAGTAGATTGAAACATTGCATTTGAATTGCTTATGATAGCTAATTTGTTGATCTACACAAAGGGCTAGCTGCAATTTCTAAGCTGGTTCTATCAGACTTCATTTAATGAGACACTTTATTGCATTATAAAACTGCAGACCCCCTTGTTTGTGCGGTTTCAACTTCTTTGTTGTTGAGACATTGCCATCGCACTGTTTTGGTGTCTGTAATCTGTTCTGTGGGTCACAAATGAGCATCAAAGGCTTTTTGTTTGTTTTTTGGTTTTTTTTTGTTTTGGAGTCAGTCTGTTGTTACAAAGGCTTTGAGAGAGTTTATAATATTTTTGTACAGGAGCCTTGTAGGAGAGAAAGCAATGAATAGGCTGGAAAATAAAAAGCTCTTTCCCAAGTAGCATACTATTGTGCTACCCTCAAGTTGTATCACAGGGAAAATTACTAGCTAGGGAGTTTTATTAAAATATTATTTGATATCAATCTGCTTATTATATTATATGAGAGAAGGTTCAAAGCGCCGTGTTTGCATTGGCTGCCATAGAGGTGCCATTTTCTCTGACAGGCATGTGTTACTCGATTATCATTATCCTGCATTTTTTTCTTTTCTAGACCAACCCTTAATAAGGTTTCCAGCACTGAAGGCTCAATTCAGTAGCAGCCTGGGTAGCCTCCTCCTGCTCTTTCTCCAAGGGAACTGAGACCACCTGGCTCCTTCTAGGACTTGGTCTCCACTGAGAAATGATCGAGCAGTTCCCCAACAGTTCAAGTTTCTCAAAAACACACTGCTATTTTAATGTCGGTGGTATTTTTTCCCCTAAACATTTAGACTGTGTCATGGTAACAGCTACTTTTAGTTCTAAATTTGTTTTGCCATCCTTCATTTAAAAAAAAATGACAGAGTTCCAATTTATTCCCTTTAAACGTAAAATTCACTGGTTTTACCTTAGTCACTCTAAACAGTTATACCAGTAGTTTGTGAACTGCTTTGGATTTCCTACACAAATGTAAACTACTATATTGATTGCTAGAAAAGATGTTGGTGATAACAATTGATCATATTAATTACAAAGAGGCACCTAAACGTTCAAGACAAAAGCCAATGTACAGTAAGTACAACGTGTGTTGTAAGCTTCTTAGCAGGGGGATGACAGCAAGAGGGGAAGCAGCAAAACAAGCATTCCCAGTACACGTTTAAAAATCAAGAGGTGACCTAAAAATAATCATACCATAAATGGGTAACAGGGGTAATCTATGGTCCAGTTTTTTATGTCCAGCTAACTTATAGGTTTGCATGGGTGCAAATTCGATTGAATAATCAAATGTACAAATCCTTGATTGTAACAGTGGCACATTTTATTGTCCAAGCCAGGCCTAAAGGAAAGGGCATTTAAGATCCTTAACTGTAACCCTTAACGAATGTACCGCAATTAATTGTTACTATTATTATTATTACTACTATATTTGAAGAGTGCTGGAAGTAAAAAGCAGTGGATTCAAAAATAGGTACTTCCCAAGGGCAATTGGATGATTACTTAGTTTGGTCAAGCTAAGAAGAGACTTAATTCTGCCGCAGAAATCCAACATTCCTTTTCGGAGTGGTCTGATCAGTAAGTAAATTACAGTCCACCAAATTTAAGAAAAATAGTGCATGCAAGTCTTTTGCCTATATAAGCAAAACACAGGATCTTCATGTTTTTTATTAAAAAATAAACTCCTCTACTCAAATTCTGATTACCAACTGATTCTTTCAAATATTTATTCAACTTGCATATATTTATAAGGGAACAGGACAACGTGCATATATAAAATGGTGCAATTAATTCATTTTATAAAGGAAATCAGTATTTTTGTGACCTTTTTTTTCACTTTCTAAGTCTGAAAAAAATCCAGCAGCACTACCTAGTAATACTGAGACTTTACAATAAAGTTGAAACATGCTGCTAGTTTTAGCTCTGAAGTGATACTGCTTTATGCAGGATGGCTAAGGCAAGATATGTGCTAGTATCTAGTTTGAGAACAAAAAGATTTATAAATGGACTGTGCTTATTATCAAGAAACGGCACCATACCACAGTCTGAAGGAGAAGGATACATAATAGACACAAATAGGGATATTTCATATCAGGTTGTTCTATCCAACACCTTCCCCTTTTTGTTTTAAAGTGAGAGCAGGAATCTCTAAATGTCACCGTGAGTATTGCTTTACAGAACCTGCTGGATTGCCTGATCCAGGAAAGCTCTTTTCACTCCGTTGGTGGAACTAACCGTATCGTTGAAGTTACGGTTTGTCGTACATCTTTTTCTGAAACAGGGCTGTTAGCATTGGATAATAGTAGTAATTAATACTAAATAATATGTCTTCTTTGCAGAAAACTCATGATAAAATGCTTGCCTTATTATACCTCTCTAATCTTAATGTTCTTTGAGTGTTTTAAACAATTTATGTAATAGTCTTTGCTGCTGTAAAGTATAATTGCAGGTTTTCTTCCTTGTCTGGTGCAAAGGTTGCAAACACATTCTGTATGATCATTACATTACCTCAAATACTTTAAGAAAAGCTTCTCTCTGATCAGCTCAATGTTCTGTATGTTGTGGGAGATGCAGAGAATAGTATCATTCACATAAATTTGCATTAATGATACTGAATTTCCTTAAAAGGCTAAACTTAATCTGCATTTCAAAAAATGAAAAAGTTTGACCAACATTTTTCTGATAGGCACCCTAGCTGAGCATCAGCTTTATGGCTGTTAAAGTAGGTAGAAAATAAAACCCTTTTCTCTAAGATTTTGGGTAAAACTTGAAAACTGCAAATGCATTTTAGGCAGCTGAGGTCCCATTCTGGAAAGGCACCCGGAGCACACCTACGTTGCCGTGTGCTTTCATGTTCCAGCTCCCCTGCTGCTGCTGGCACAGCATCAAGTCATTTCACACGCCCGGTGCGGAGCCCGCTCACAGCTTTTGGGGGCTATTCCTCCCTCATGCTACAGTTTCAAAGATTTGGTGTTAGGGGTGCTGGGCCACGTAGCGTCTCACAACTTGCAACCCGGTTTAGGAAACACTTCTCGGATTATTGTATAATATCGACTCCATCTTTTCTGTCCCTGTAAAGTGTCAATGGCTTTAACTCGGCTCTGCCCTTACTGGAGGCACTCGCTCCTGAGACTGCACACTGGTTGTTCTCCTTCCCTCCTCCCCGCTGCTGTTCGTTCCAGCTGCTCTCCGTGCTGGCCACGAGCTCATACAACAGGTAGATGTTCTGTGAGACCCTGGATCCCACTCTTTGGGTATAAGGTTTATTCAGGAGGGGTAGGATCATATGAGCATGGTGACCTGAGGACGACAAGCAGTGGCTCCAGATCTTCCATCCCAGGAGGCTGATAGGTTTCATGAGCTTGCCCTGAGCCTCCAGGAATGGGATGCTTACGCCCTGCAGTGGAAACAGTTGCCCCGTGGAGCTGGTTCCCCCTAATTGCTCTAAGTTCATGACTGGTTCAGTACTGGCAAGTTATTATTTCTGGGCTAGTGAGGATGTGTGAGACGATCAATCGTGTGGCTTGTGTGTGGATAATGGGTATAACTAATGTGCCTGAAATAGCAGCTGGCTTTCGGATAATGGGCTTCCCAAAGTGTGCTGAGTGTCATTAATAGTATTCATGTCTGCAGGTCGCTTGCCAGAAAAAGTAAGTAAATACATTTATCAGAATTCAATGCAGACAAGCATAAAAATGAAATATGCAGGAAAGGCACATGAAGAAAGTGTATCCACCTTGGGAATTTCAGGGACCAAACTGAGTTTGTTTTGCATGGGCTGTTTGCTAATACTACGTCTTCTGGAGACACCGGAGCAAACCCGGATGGGCTGCTGAACAAAGAGCCCAGGAAACCTGAAAGTACAACTGGCACCCTCAAGCCCCCATGCCCCCACCCAGGCAGCGCACCGACAACAGGCAGAACAAGCACCCCAGGAAAAATCAGCTTTGTGAAGCTTACTGCACAGGTTACCTGTAATTCATGTCTTTTTAAGGAAAGATTGTCAGTTAATGTCTGGTCTCTCTCATTTTCCCTATCCCTCCATAGAATCTGCCTTGGATCACAGAAGACCAAGGGAGAAAGAGGAAATACGTGACCTGTCCCCAAAACTGAAGCAAAATGCCATTTCACTGTATGTGGTATCCTCCACAATAACAATCTCGTTGGTCACAGTGAAATCAAGAAATCATTCCCTGTAATGCCTGCATCAATTAACAGTTGGACTTGATGATCTTAAAGGTCTTTTCCAACCTAGATGATTCTATGATTCTATGAATTAACACAATGAATGGCAGTTACCAGGGTCTGGATTTGATTCCTCTAGGTCCAGGTCTTCTGCAGTCTTTTCCCTGAGCCATCCTCACCCCAGGATGCCTCAGAGCCCATTCTTTTCTGTAGGCTGAACCTGAGCTTTTAATTCCCTGTGGTTGTTCCCAAAATTGCATTCCTTTTCTGCTGCAGGCTTTATCTCCTCCCTCTAAAACTCAGCCTGACTGTGTTGAGAACCATGCCTTAAAATGAAAGCCTTTCCTATCCTGACCACAGAATTTAAGTAGCATTTGCCTCCAGGCAGGCGGCAGAGCACCAAGTGATGGGTATCACGCAGTTTGGTGCACCTGAGCTGGACTGTGCAGAGGATTGTGATCAGTGGCACCAAGTCCATCCGAAGGCCAGTCACTAGTGGTGTATCTCAGAGGTTGATACTGTGAACCAGTACTGTTCAACATCTTTAATAACCGGGACATGGGACAGCGTGCACCTTCAGCAAGTTTGCTGGTGACACAAAACTGGGAGGAGTGGCGGATACACCAGATGGTTGTGTTCTATTCAGAGGGACCTCAGCAAGTTGGAGAAATGGGCAAACAGGAATCTCCTGAAGTTCAGCAAAGGGAAATGCAAAGTCCTGCATGTGGGGCAGAGTAACCCCATGTACCAGTACATGCCGGGGGCTGACCAGCAGGAAAGCAGCTTGATAGAAAAGGACCTGGAGGTCCTGGTGGGCACCAAGTTGACCCTGAGGCAGCAACATGCCCTTGTGGCAAAGGCGGCCAACAGGCTCCTGGGCTGCATCAGGCAAAGCATGGCCAGCAGGTCCTGGGAGCTGATCCTTCCCCTCTGCTCAACCCTGGTGAGACACACCTGGAGTGCGGGGTTCAGTCCTGGGCTCCCCAGTGCAAGAGAGACATGGACGTACTGGATCAGGTCCATCAAAGGGCCACTGAGATGATCATGAGCTTGGAGCACCCAGCATAGGGAGGGTGAGGGTGAGGGAGCGGGGGCTGTTCAGCATGGAGAAGAGAAGGGTCAGGAGGATCTCATCCATGTGTATAAATACCTGACTGGTGGGACTAAAGAGGACAGAGCCAAACTCTTCTCAGTGGTATCCAGTTAAAGGCTAAGAGGCAACTGGCACAAATTGAAATACAGGGAATTCAGTTTAATCATAAGAATAACCTTTTTTACTGTGACAGTGGTGGACCACAAGCACAGGTTGCCTGGACAGGCTGTGGAGTCTCCATCCTTGCAGATACTAAAAGCCTGACCAGGTATGGTCCTGAGCAACCTGCTCTGGTTGACCCTGCTTTGAGTGGGGGGTGAGGGTGGACTAGGTCACCTCCTGAGGTACCTTCCAACCTCAGATATTGTGTGATTGATTTTTCTTCCTGGAACAGGACATATGGACGAGGTTAAATGCAAAGCACATTGGCAAGACCATGGCTTACAACTCAACATACACTACAACCTCATTGCCGGAGGTGGGAGTGCTTGCAGATGTCGGTATGTGAGGTCATTCATGGATTTTTAGTATTGTCAGTAATTTAGACACATTGGCATGTAGATATATTGGCTAGGGGCTTAAGTTACATCAAAAATCATTAGGTACTTTCAGATACTTTTGAATATTTTTCCTTCTATCTGTTTTAGCTGCTTACTTACAGAGACACCTTTTGCAAAGATAGAAGTTTTAAGTAATCCCAGTTTTTAAAGTCTCTTTCTAGTTAATGCTCTAATTTTACTCATACTTCAATATCAGCACAAAAAGGCAGCAATGTCAGACTATTTGTATTTCCTTAATTTGCTTTTTTCTTTACATTGGTAATTGTGTAGCCCTTTGCAACTGACTGACGAGACTCATCCTTGTGCAAACAACACAGTTACAAACACTAATTAGAGCGTTGTATTTTAGCAGCACACAACCCCCCCCCACGTTTGAACTTGGGTACCTGTATCAGTCCAGAGCTTAAAACCTCACCATACTGGTAAACGGTGTCTCTTTGTTTTGGGGGTAGGTTACAGGAACAAGAAAAGGCAAGTTAAGAAGCCCCAGGAAATCTGCCGTCTGGTGGGGTTTGTATCTCTGTCTGGCACAAGGATGCTGGCATTACCGAGACTCTACAGATCATCTTCTGCTAACTGTAAGCTTGTGTGCTGCCAGTTCAAGGACCTGAGGTAGAACCTCAAAAAAGTTGTCATCTAAGGGGAATGGAGAAAATCTTCCTGCCTCCTCAAAACATTAGACGGCTAAATCCAAAGGCATGCAGACACGTGACATGGGCGACAGGTATAAAGCAGGTTCCTAAACCCACCAAGACAATCCATAAAACGCCCACCTTCCCTTTCAGTTATTTGGAAGGCCGTATCTACCGAAGTGCTTACCTGTAATCACTTAGATGCCTACATTTCTGATACTGAGCATACATGGAATTGCTGCCAACTTGCCTAAACTGTGTTCGTGTTTTATCTGATTCCTACATCTGTTTGGGATTGACAGACCCAGTAACTTGAGTCTTAACTTCCTGAAGGGCCCGTTTCCACAGGCGGGCTCAGACGTCCTCCTCTCCGGCTGAAGTCCGCCACTGTGCCAACGTGAGAGATTCATGGGGCCACAAGCAGAGCAAGCAAAAGGGACTGTGTCTTCTGCACTGTCCTAGGGAGGCAGCTCCCCGGTGAGGCTGACAACAAACAGCTACCGCTCTGTCGCAGGATGCCCTACTGTTTTTTTGTTAACATTTGTTAATAAAAGTGCTAAAATGCATCTAAAAAAGAAAAAAATCAATTGCGGGTATACTCCTCATGTCTCATCTCTGAACTTTTTGATCTGATGTTCAGCAATGCGACAAATAGCTTTCAAGATAAGGCACCGTATTAATAAAAGGAAAATAAAGAAAGAGAAAATAAAAGAGCGGTGTGCAGGGAGGATAATGCTGTATAGAGTGCATCTCCGGTCTGCTTGGTGCTCAGTTCTGGAAAGATTGGTATCACATTTTTAATGAAATTGCATCACATTTTAATGTGAGTCGTACGTATTTATGTAACCCTTAGTAGGAATACCTCAGTCTCAAGCACGCATTGGTGACCGGTCCATCCACAAGGATCAGAACCCACCCTTCCTCCCTCCCAGATGGCACCGGCAAATGCTACAGAGCCACCAAGAACAACGCACTATTTTTCCATCATTTTTAAGCATTTTCCATCCATTCAGAACAATATAGAAGTTTCCAGGGCTTGAATCACCAGAAACCTGTAGAAGTTCTAATATCTTACTATTATCAAAGTTATTTTGATAGGTTATTTTGGATTCCTATATGCAGGAAATACTCTCATTGCCGTTTATCTAATGCTCTTTTTAATCACAAACATGTATGTGAGCATGGATAGCGAGTGTCAGTCACTGAGGAAAAAAAAAAAAGGGTTTAAAGGTCTTAAAGTTGAGGCATCTCTTGTAACATAGAGGTAACTGTTGGTGCAAATCTGCAGTTACTGAAAAACATTCCAGTCCTCTGGAACTGAACCCTCAGCTCTGCCATCTGCGTATTTCTCCTACCTAGCTTTAGGGAATAAATAAGAAGAGGAAATAAATAAAAAAAAAAATCTCTTCTTTAGAACACTCACAGAATAAAACCTTTCCTTGGGAATATCATACTTCTTGTGCTTTCAATTAATTCTAGGGTGTTATTATACATGCTTCAGGTGGCCTCCATGCCGCAGCATCAAGTAAGAGGGAGCCTCCCTGGAAATCAAGATTTGGTTCATTTAAAATTCTCTGGGGGAAAAAGCCATGGAGAGAAAAGAACTGGCGGGAAGTTTACACACCGCCGGTGTGATATATTCACCATAAAATGCCCATCTAAATCAGGTGACCCCTTTCTTCCATTGCTAGCATTAGGATACGCAGCAGCAGTTGTTCAGTGTAAAATAGCTCATGTGAGTAAGAGAATGCAATTAAATTAACTCGAGCCAGGCACCCATGCAAGCTTTTCCTGTAGCACAGAAATGGGGAATTACAGAGTGCCATTGCCTAGAAGGATTTATCTGTAAAATCTTCCGTAAGACAGAGAGAAGCATACATGTTCCACTCAATGAAGCAAATACTGTCAGCTATTTAATACGTAGTATACTTACTCCTGAGAAGCCAGTGATATTTAGAAAAAATAGGGCTTATCCCTCATTATTGAAAAGCATTTCTGGAGCAAATCCAAAGGAGCAGCTGGGATTTTATGACTCCTGCAGGACGCTGAAAAATCCCACTTTCAGCCCCAAGGAATTTTTACTCACGTTCAAAGTGATGGCACTATAAAGAAAAAAAATAGCTAGAAAATGGCTTATTGCGGACTGAAGAGTAGGGCAATCTACTGCTTCATTCCTCTGACCTGCAATTTTGCAGAACTCCAGCGCTGGCAAAAAAGCCGGCAGGAGGATCAGAACTACAATGTTAAGGCTCAATGTTTGTATTTTTTTCATTCGTAATGGAAAGGCTAGGAGTAAGAGCCAGACCTCAGAGGTAGTAGGTAAGATTTAGGACATGGATGACACACAATCATCGCAAGTTTTATTTCATTCCATAGCGCTTTAAAGCCCAAGTTTCTTTTAAGAAACGGCAGAGGTTAGGAGAGTAAGTGCCAAACTAATTTTTTAAAAGTAGCTATCTGGCTTCTAAAGCACTTCATTGCCTTGAAACCTGGTTCCCAGCTGTGTATTCTCCAGCAGCTCTTGGGGCAGTTTTCAGCACCTGGTGCCTGCTGGGCTGAGCAGCCGCAGGGTCTTTCGTCCCTCTCCCATAGCCCAGTTGCTCTGCCTGCACGCCCCAAAGGCATCCTCTGGAAGCTTTGCCCTGTGAGAAAAGAATCCGGCTGGAGAGCTTTATTTTATAATGCTCAGAAATTCACATGCACAATCACATTTTTCTTCAGAAATGTCGATAAAAAAAACCCCCAACATAATATTTAAGTAAAGGGACTATGAGAGGAAGGAGAGAATTAGCATAGACATGTCTCTTCCTGAAGAAAGGACAGAAGGCTGTGGTTCAAAGATGCAGGAAACCCAAATCTAGCACCCCCAATAACGAAACAAAAATATCAGCGGTCACGCAATTCAAACCTGACGTAAACCCAGTCTGAGGCTTCCAACTCGGCAAAATGGTTTTGGGTTTGTCATCATCGTGCCGTTGGATTTTGTTCCTCGACCAGGTATTCTCCCCTGTGCTCTTGCAGGCAAAAAGAGAGTTGGGGGCAAGAGCCACACCTTGTTGTATACCCTTAATTCAGCAGAAATCCGGGATACGCCTGCTCCTCGATGGGATCACGCTGGTACTGCCCAGTGATCCTGCCACGCACGACTGCAGCGTTACCGGCGGTGGGACCACGGCCCAAGAGCAGTCAAGGAAAAGCCCGAAGCCGCAGCTCTCGCCAACAGGATTTTAATCAAGGGTTTTTCATGAGCATGAAGACACGCGTTCTGCTTTACGCGCTGGCACAAAGTCAACGCGGAAAAACGCTGTGTCAGGAAACTGTCACTACGTTTACAGCAGAAATTAAATCCGGGAAACCCTTCCCATCTTCATCCGAATGAAGGGTTCACGGGTAGTTGTTTGACCATGTAAAGTGACATTATTTCTATAAATATGAGGAAATGCAAGAAAACACAAAAATAATCACAACATAACTGTGAGGCAGAATGAAGCTGATACAGCAGTCCACCCCCAGAAATGCCTGGGGGGGTGGGAAGCTTCACTTGTATTGCTATCATCATTATTTTAAAACAACATTCAAGCCTGCCACTTTCAATTTTTACAGTGGGTTTTTTTTTCAGTAAAAAATAAAAGTAATATTTAATTGCCGCAGCCTTAGTCTCCTGTTAGCACATGGCTGTGTCAGAAATCATTTTAGTGGTGAGATTCGAGGCCTTTTGGTCAAAAGGTCGTCAGGAATTGGCCGGGATAACGACAGAAATCCGACCTGTCACAACCGGGTCCTGGGCTCTTTTATGGTGCAAATTCTGGTTTATTTGGTCAAGGGGCCCTCAGCGCCGATCCTGGGGAGCTTGCCTGTATTTTAACTCTTTGTTACCCAGCTCTCCCGCACGTGGGTGCCGGCGGGCTCGCCCGTCGGGAAGGGGACGAGCCCATTTCCGTGCTGCACCCGGGAAGCGAGGGCAGGGCGGGGTGGTCGCGCACGGCGGCAGGCGCCG
>NW_009260786.1:381400-422817 GCF_000687185.1 Egretta garzetta
CAGCCTGGTTGTTCTCGTGAAAAGGTAACTTTGCCATTTCCCCAAAAGAGGGCTTCCGCCACGGCAGGCTGGCGTGTCACCGCTCTCCCCTCGGGCTGCGAGCCAAAGGAAATAAGGCTAGCGCGCCATTTACACGCGGGAACTTCCAGGTACGCCCGTCGTCTTGTGTCTTTGGTTTGCAGGTCGTTCATTCCGTGGCGGCGCGTGGAGTCCCCACGCAGGAGGCTTGGTTTTGGTCGCCGCCGTGTCGGAGAGCGAGTGAGCGAGCTTGTGCTGCTAGGGACAAAGATTTCACCGAGCGTTAAAAAAAAAAAAAAAACCAAAAAAAAAAAGTAGAGGTTTTGTTTGCTGTATGGAAAGAAGTATTATTGTACCCTCGCGTTGGAGGCGGAGGTCTGTTGCAGAACTGCTGCCCTGCTTCTGGCGAGCAAATCCTGTCCCTAATGGGAAGTTCATCGCAAATGTATGACATCATAAAAATAGCGGCTGAAACGGGAGCAGGTATTTCAGCTGCGAAAAGCTAGGGTTTTGGTCCTAGTAAATAACAGTCATTACTAAAATCGGTGGTCTTACTTCTTGATGTCGGGAATCTGCGTAGCGGAGGAGTCACGGAAAGAGGATGGACGACAGTTGTCAAAATCTATCAGATGCTTTTACGGATGAGGAAACTTTAGAAAGGGTCTGATCTGGCTCTGTCAGAAACCGGCAAGGTTTTCTCCTTTCGTTCTGCGGACGGGTTGTCCCATGAGCTGTAGCGTGCGGGCTTGTCTTTATTCAGAGTAAACAGTGGTAATGGTTTTGCTCTGACGGGTTTAATGCCAGTTAGAACGGGGATTTGTTAACAGTTCTTGTTTATTCTTACTTTCTGTTTAATCTCTTTCATCTTCATTATGAAGCTGGATAGATTTATGTGTGAACAGTCTTACCACCGATGCTTTTCTTTATCGTATTTCCACTGCGTAAATAAACCGGCTCTTGCTGTGCTTCAGGTGAATGATTACCTTCGAAAGTATGTTGCGTCGTATATCGCTCAAGTTTAGCTGGTAATTTAGCAGGAATTCAGTTACTGGAACTTTTCTGCTTCAGACTGGGAAAAATATTGCATGGTCAAAATAGTTAATCAGTGTTGAATTTAATAGTCCTTGAGTATGAAGCGTAGATGAAATAAAGCTTTCAAACCAGCCAGAAAAAATGGCCAGTGCAGTAATGAAATGAAGGTGCATCTTTAGCTAATGTAGGAGTTTAGTACGGCATTGAGTTAAAAGGCAATTACAGATACAGTTAAATTCTGGTTCAAAGCCAGTTGTGCTAACATCCCCCTCTGCTGTTTCTAGAAAATATCTCCGTCCAGTTACTCTGCAGAACATTTTACGTACGTTGTGCTGTCAGAAGACTTTGGTGAATGTAATGCTGTTATTTTAAACTAACATTGTAGCCAGCAATTTTCTGTGATTTAGGTACGGAGCAAGATTGGATGTGAAACGTTTAGTAACGTAAATTGTATTTATGTTGCCTACACGAGCACAGTCATACATAGGATATAAAATATCCATTTATCCATCCATCTCAAATGCATAGGTATATTGGATGATAATATTTATATCGAATATAAGAATAAGAAACATTTAATGTGTGCGTATTTTCTTTGATTTTACATACCTGCAAGCTGATTGCTTAAACTCGTGCTTTCTTTTAGTGAGAGGAGCTAGTCTTTATGCAGCCCCGTGAACGCCAGCGGGGCTGACTGATTTTGAGATTCTGCTGTATAACAACACAAAACTGCTCGGTTAATTTGGTGGATGCTCCCAAAGCAGACTGTAAAAATGGGGAAAAAAACCAAACAAAAAACCAACCAAAAAAAAACCTGAGAAAAAACCCCCACTGCAAACCAAGCAAAACCTCAGAAAGCAAGTGAGTAGCTAAATAATCCCGGTTCGTCCCTGTGCCTCCTGCTGGCTTTCCCCTTCAGCCCCAGTTTTGTTGTATCCACCCTGTCTCCGTCATAATAAACAGTTACTGTGCAGCTTTAATTTCAAGCCTAAGTTGCAGCAGCAAGTTTGAACTGGAAAAGAAGAGGTTGCTGCAGGTGCTGGGAAAACTGGGAAGGCAAAGATTTCCCCATGGTGAGCCACAGGTGGTTTGTCCAGACCATCTTTCCTCACACTTGGTTTTTTTTTTTCCACCCCCATAAAACCTCACAGGCTTCCTTTTAGCCTCTCCTTGGGAGCCCTGCATCCTATGCATGCACCTGTACAGACCTGTACAGACCTGATCAGGCCCTTCTGTCCTCAGCTGTGGAAAGGAGAGATGTTGTGGGTGCTAAGACACGAGGCTGGAGAGGCGGGTGGGTTTGTCGGAGAGGCTGTGTGGAAATCTCGCTGCATCCCTGAGGCAGCATGAAAGGTTCACTGGCTGCTGCTGCTCTTGTCTCCGTCCAAACCAAGGCAGCGTTGCTTTGGGGAGCACTTCAGATGCTGCCGTATCTCCCCTGGTGCTCAGTTCATCTCACAGGTCAGGAACTGGATGGTGGTGCTACCACAGCAGCGTGTTTCTGGCACGAGGGCTCAACTCAAAATATCTGCAGAGCTTCGTTGTTTTGATGCGAGGAGCTGTTTGGGATATTGCAGTCCTGTCTTTGAGCAGACAGTCTGGGTTTGCTCCAAGCAGGGTTAAGTCTGAGTTTGCTCCAAGCAGGGTTATTTTAGTATATTGGTATCCTTGTTTGCCACTTCCTTGCTTCAGAGCCCCCCTTCCGTGTTGAATGCCGACCTCAAAAAGTCCTTCCCTCAGCCTGTCGTTATTGTTCCTACAAGTCATGTGCTGAAATGGAGGTTATCCAAAAACTCAACAAAACCAGAATTTTGCTAATGGGAATTGGCCGGTCTTACTGAAACGAAGTAGCAGAGATGTGGTCAAGGCTGTTGGCTCACTGTGGCGATAATTGATACCTGGCGTGAAGGAGAACAACCCGGGTTAAATGTTCCAAGCACCAGAGCACGCGCATTCACATAGGATTTAGCGTTTGTGAGGACGCTCTGTGGTGGAGAAGAGTCTTCTCCAAGGGGTGGCCATCAGTGGCATTTCAACAGGTATTTTTAGACTTCTTCACTGCAGAGATTATGTGGAATGCTTACGTCAACTAAAAAATCGTGTTGTGGGGGTTTTTTAGAGACTAAAACCATATTTGAAGTGGGTAGCTGCTTTTTTGTGCACGCTGCAGCGTGGTTACCGGGTTTCTGCAGGCTGCTCCGGAATGGAGCAGTGCTCTGCAGGGGCTGCGCCACTTCTGGCTTCTGCCGCCCCGATTGTCACGAGGAGCCCTCTCCTTTGGAGGACGGGAATTGTGCTCCATGTGAAGTAAAAGAACTGTATGCCCGGTGCAGTAAACCCTGTCATTTCAGAAGTGATCCGGGAAGACTTACCCGTGTAAGACAGTGCCTAGAATTAATTTTGTTCAATATCCCAAGTTAAATGAAGGCATTTTATAGAACTCTTGTTTCAACTTTATAGCTGATCAAGTTTGACAGGAGTACAGAAAATAGTATTTGTATATCTTGTATGTTCACTATGGGACTGCTCAACATCCCTTAATGTACGTGGTTATTAATTTTAAGAATGCATCTAAGTATTCTTTGGTCCTGATTTAAAAAAAAAAAAATAAAATATGGTATTACCCCTTCCGCAGTTGTTCTGCCTCCTTTCCCAACACGGTAGCCCAGTTATATGGAGGAAGAAGGAAAGACTATGTTTTTATTTTCTGCTCTTCTGTCCATCTTCACAA
This sequence comes from Egretta garzetta, assembly GCF_000687185.1. Taxonomy (NCBI): domain Eukaryota; kingdom Metazoa; phylum Chordata; class Aves; order Pelecaniformes; family Ardeidae; genus Egretta; species Egretta garzetta. The sequence continues at coordinate 385,182 of NW_009260786.1, forward strand.
TTCCTGATGGTCAGGGAAATTAGGTGAACTTCAGGAAGCATTTTAAAGGAAGCATTAGGAACTGTTTTAAAACCCGGGACTTGAGGATAAAAAAAATATGCAGGTACTTCGTGAATTCTCCCTCAAATACAGAACCAGCGTGTGTTTTCATGGAAGATGTTCTGATGACAAGCATCTGTCCCTGAGGTGACTGCTGCCGGAGCCTGTCCGCTCATCTCAAGCTGGAAGAGAATCGATTTCTCAGATAAGGGAGAAATGTGGGCCTGTTACGGAACTTCATCTTGTTACTGTGGCCTGGCATTTTACATCTGATCCAACGAGGCCACTTTAACAGAGGATACACTTCATGCTCTTCCCAGGGTGCATGTTAAAAAATCAGCTTGTGTTTTCAGCACAAGGCTGAGGATAACTGTTCGTGGTCTTTAAGCTCTGGTCTAACAGGCAAGAGGAACCTTGTCCTTCTTGAGCTGAAGTGGGACCTCGGAAATTGAAGAAAGTAAGAGCCGGAGACCTGGTGCTTGTGTTTAACTGACTGATTTGGAAACTTTGGCATGTCAGGAAAGTTTGGGATTGGAAAAACCTTGTGCAAAGGCTTTCAGCCTTTCTTTATCTGTTTTCTCCTGAAAAGTTGAAGCATAAATTGGCTGGCAGAGAACCTTTTGTGAAGAGAGGCTGTGCTTACAGTGGCAGCCCTAAGAGTTGGGGCTGGGGGAGAACATTTGGATTCCAGCTCTGGGGGAGAGGTGCTCGGAAGATCGTCTCTACCCCAGTGGAGGCATTGCCTGGGCTTAGAGCATAGAGTCCGGACGGACACTTGGTGAGTGAACAGTCTGGGCATTTGGTCAGTTATCCTATGTGAAGCACGCTGTAGTTGCTTTTTAGGTGAAGAAGTCATGAATGATAGTGGTAAGGACAAAAACGGAAGGAAACATCACTGCATCTTAGCTGCTGACCTAATGTAAGAAGCTGGCTTAACTAGAGCTGCCTTCCAGTCCTCTAGTAGCACCTGAAAATATAACCAAATCTCAAATTGGAAAACCCTTATAATAAAAGATACACTAATTACAAATGGTATGCATTTTTTCCTTGTCAGGGCTTCTGCCTCTCTTCACCTCAGTCTGACCAAACTGCGTCTTGGACAACAGTTGGTCTTCCTTCAGTTGCTAAACTGAATGCTGGTGAAGACCATTTGCCAGGTGGGATGAGATGACCTTCTCGAGCTGGTTTGCATCAGCATGCAAAGGACATGGGCGCTGTGTCAGCTTTTTCATTCTTTCTCTTAAAACCAGCTGGGACCGGGAGGGCTCCAACATGGGGATGGAAGGGAGGCAACAATTGCTCCCTAGTGCCCTTTGAGCATGAGAGCAACCGAGAATAAGCAAAAAGCATCTACATCTCTTGTGAGCGGCACAGCCAAGTTAACAGCATTTTATGACTGGCAGTATTAAAATAATTTGATAAATGTTGCAGAATTTCTGTGAAGATACGGTCTTCACTGATTGCTGGGAGATGATGGTCTCTCCTGGGTCTGGGTCATAACCAAAGGTTTTTTCCCAGATGGAAAGAAAATGTGAGAGAGTGGGTGCAAATAAATGATTTCTGTTTTTTGCAGAGGCAAAACAGTTTTTGCTAACGTTAGTCAAAAGTGGAGAGTTAGGTTTGCCAGCAGTGCGTTGTGGCTTACTGATATGGCAGCAAACGCTCCAGCTTCCCTCAACAAACACCAGTACGTAGAAGTTGAAGCACTGACAGTATTTGCCACTGATGGGCGCAGTTGCTTTTGCGGGTATCTGGGGGCCGTGAAGGATATAAGCTCTAAACCCAAATTCTAGATCAGAGCTTCCTGTGCACTGAAACTTTAGGGAGGGGCCATAACCTTAAACCACAGAAGCTTCAGTGTGAGATTCCTTGGGTAATTCAGATGTAGACATCTTCTCTTGAATCTTAGCACATACCTATAGCCCTCACATGGGTTGTGTTTTTGCATGATTCAGAATTACCGGAGCTGCCACTGCTCAAGTTTCTACGTGAAAAGCTGTCAAGACTGGAGCTGTGGGATGAATGTCTTTGGCGTAGGCAGGAAGGGAGAAGGTGCATTGGGTCCTTGGGGTAGTGCCTGCCGGTGGTTCAGAGCAATGGTGTTTGCTGATGGGAGGCCTTATTGAAGGTTGTTATTAAACCAGGAGTAACGCACCTGTGGACTATTTGGATTGTATTACTCTTTATTTTTTTTTTTCTCCTTTTTTTTTTTCCCTTCTATTTGGATTATTGTTTCTGTGGACCAGATCCTGTGTCCTTAGTACTGCGATTGCAAAGAGGAGCTTCCCCTGCTACTTCTGACTTTCATCAGCATTGCCAGCTTCTGGTCACTGAAGATCAGCAATGAGCTGGTGCTCACCAGTGCCACCTCTCACCTGCGAAGTTTTTTTGGCATCTGGGGCAAAGCCACGATAGTTCCGACAAGTTGAGTTGCATCAAGCTCCCTGCTATACTCTGCATTCTCAAAAATCTCTTTAAAGTGTTGGTTAACTGGCAGGATTTTTGTCCTCGCCCCTACCCGCGCTCCTTGTGACAGGGTTGGGACCCGAGTCTGAGATCAGGCTGTTGTGGAATAAACACACCCTTTTACTACTCTGACAAAAGTTTAATTTCAGTGGCATTTTCAGGGAAGTATTGGGGTTGGTTTTGTCTTAGGAATGGATTATTTACACAACAGCTGGGCAGAAAGTAGAGTGGTAGTCACACAGAAAATACTCCAGGGAGTGAAATTCACTGCCTGGTAAATGGATGCAGCTCTGCTGGAGGTTAATTCACTTGTGCCAGCAAATTTACTGGGCCCTTGTAGCTGTTAGCAGAGGCCGTTCCTGAGTCCAAGGTCTCTTCTGAACAGTCAGAGGAAAAACAATTGCCCAAAACCATGTTGCCTCCTTCACGTGTATCTGCCAGTTTTATTTTTTTTTTTTTAAATTCTTTTACATTTTCTGGTGGTTTTGTAAATATCAACGTGTTTTTGAATGCAGTGAGAAGATTTGAGCCTCAGCCTTTTCAAAATACCTGATTTATTTGATAAAACTTCCAATTTTGTGAGGAATATGCCTGTAAATTACTTGACCTTTTTTTTTTTTCTTTTTTTTCCCCGGTAATACTAACCTTTCCCAAACCAAACAAGAAGTATATAAGATATAGGCTTTAAGTAAACTGTGTTGTAAAAGGTTCTATGTACATCCTGAGTTGGCAGGACCAAGGAAATGCATCTCTTCTCTTACAGAAATGTATTTTGAAATTATAATTTGTGGTGCTTTTAACTTCACCTCTTACTAGGGCTGTTTGCAAGAAGGTGCAGGAGCCAGATAAACTTGCAGGATTTGCCTGTCAAAAGTGAAGCGGTTGATTAAATAACTTTCAGCTGGGGTGTAGGCAGCTGTATGGAGAGGGGAGAGAAAGAATGAAATGGGTGATGTGCAAGGATAATTCAGTAGCTTTGTACTTACGGCTCTTGTGAGTCAATAACTTACTTGATGCGGGAGCATTATTAGTAGTAAAAAAAGCCCAAACACCCCCCTCACGCCTGAAGCACAACACGTTAAAACGCGACGGGTGTTTCTTGTATGTTCGCATTTGCTTATTGAACACGCAGATCTTGTAACTTAAGTTTCACGTTGTCTCGATTTGAGTATCGTAAGGCTTTAGTATTCCCAAGCTTTCCTGTCACTACAGCTGCTGACAAAAATGATGCACTAATGCTGGCTTTTCCTACGGTCTCTCTGATTTCCTCTGCCTGCCTTGAAAGTAGCAACCCGAAAGTGTTTGGAATTCCCTATCCGCCTGAGGCATTGCTTTCACGTGTCCACAGATTCAGGCGTGCACTGGTACCTATATTTATGTGTTTAAAAAAAATGATGAGTGCTACGTATTGCATTAGCTTATCATTCTGCTTAGACGCATCGTGGATGTGTTCACCGCTATTTGTTTAAATATTTAGTGTGAACTGATTCTTGCTTTTCAGAACACTTTAATATGAAAAGAGCCTTAATTTTCAGATGACTTACCCTCTGTCATTAAATATAAATTTTTAAAACCAAAGTAAAAAGAGGACAGTTCAGCTGCTGGCTCTGTGTTCTATTTTCTGCTTTTGTCAAAGATCAGGGTAGTAGGTAAGTAGTGCCTGAAGCCATGTTCCTATACACATGTTTCTTTTTTGTAAAGTGATTGAAGTAATTTTAAAAAACCACAACCTCTGAGAATTCTATGATGAACCTCTGAGAATTTTATGATGACCTCCTCGGGTAAGTGGCTTAAATATAGGAAATATCCTTGTAGTTGAGTTATGGAGTCCCACGTCATCTGAAAAACTTCTTTAATATTTTTTCTTTCCCAGCTTATAATAATAAATCGGGTTCGTTTTGACATTTCTTTCCTTTTTTATCATTCCTTGCTTTTTTTTTTTTTGATCTTACTGGAGTTGGTGGTGGTTTTTTTCTGACCCTTTTTTTTTTTGTAACTAGGCATATTTAATTTTTCTTTAACTGCAGAGAAAGAAGCCAGCATAAAAAGAAAAAAATAGCACGGTGTGCCTGTTCATTGAAACTGAACAACTCTTTGGCGTTAGGCTGATACTCTGAAGAAAGGTATTGAAAAGTAGCCTTTAATTGACTTGTTTCAAGTATTGCTTATTATTTCCTTAGTCCTAACTGTCTGTAATAGTTAAAAAAAGTCTTTTTGTAATTGGTACGTTTTTGCTTTCAGTTATTAAAATGAACGTTCAGTATGTTTATGTGGAACTTGTAAATGTCCTAATTGGCAAATTCTGGATTTTACGCAGTTATGTGAACGCATTGTAATTTTCTGGGCCGTTTATACTGAATTGTAGATTATTCCTCCACAATTAGGATACTCAGGGTTGTAGTTACACACATTTAGGGGTTTGCAAGGTTACAGATAAGCATTTTTATTTTATTATATTTAAAAATACACCTTTTGTGGCATGCCATACTGGTAAAGTGCAGTACAGAGGGAGCACGAGTGACTGTCCTTTCCTGGGACTGCTCTGAAGTCGTGGTTTGTGGCAGCATCCCTTAAATGGAACAGTTTTTAGCCTGTTATAATGAATCGAGGTGTTCAAGTTGAAACACATAAATTATCATCTTTGCATGTGGATTCCCATTGATAATCAAATGTTAGTCCTTTTGCCTCAACCAATAGCACACTAAGGATTAAAAGAAAACAGTAACTTGGTGTGCGTTGGTCATGTGTCAAAAAGATCTGCTTATTGGCAGAATATGCATATGAAAGGCTTGAACCAGCAAACCGTCCTGCACGGAGTCCCTAATCCAGCAAAGTATTTAAAAATATACACAAGTTTTGCTGGATCAGCTGATGACACTCCGTAAACTGTTAGGCCCTAACTGTACGAATGGATGATGGATCTGGTCCCAGCTCACTCGACGCTCATCTTAAAAAGATCTCTTAAGTCAAGACCACTGCAACCTTTGCTGCTTATGTGCTTGAGAATGAATAATCCTTTTGAAGTCAATGTGCTTAAATTCAGGCTTATAATATATATGCTTAAGCGGATCAAAGGATAATTCTAAAAATAAATTGTTTATTTTCTTTAATTAAAGATCTTTCTTGTGATATGAGCATTCTTGTGATATGATCTGTTTTGTGGGGGGAAGAGAAAGCCAGTAAAAGGGATTTAAAATACCGTAAATTTTCTCCCTCTCTTTTTATTAAAAGCCTTTTTTTCCCAGAGAACATGTAAAATATATTATTCTTTGGTGGTATTCCTTTGCTTATTCCTCATAATTCTTTGTTGGAAGAGAAGTTAAATGGGTTTAACTGCAAGATCTTTTATACTTTTTTTTTTTTTCTGGTGGAAAACCATCTTTTCATTTCTGCTCATTGAAAAATGTCGCATCGTGAATGAAAGTAATGTGCAAAAAATGTACACTCAGAGCTGGCAGCTTTATCACCAAAAGTGACGCATACCATCTACCCGAACAGGTCTGAGATCCCACTGTGTTTTCAGAGTCTCCTGATTCATTATCACAAAAAGACTGTTACGTATCATAGCAGGGGGAAAAATCACTGTCAGAATGAAGACATTGAGAGTTGTTTTTTTCCAGATTTAGGTTCCGTGTAGATCCTAAAAAAATGCAAGCTTTTTCCTACTGTGTATTTGAATGTAATAGCCCTGGAAGCAGAAGTTGTCACTGTACAAAATGGGGTAGCGTCTTGGTTGAAATCGGTGAGAATTTTCTGTTGAATTTGTTGAAAGTAGGATTTCAGTCTGTTACCTTGTGCTGTTGTTGTTTGGGACAGCTACAGTTTTGCCTTTGGTTTTTTTTTGGTTGCAGTGAGAGGATCACCTGTTGAGAAAGAGGGGTTTAAGCACCGTGGGGCTGGTACTGTGAACTGGCATTGACCGGAGGAAAAACAGCAGCAGTGCTGTTCTTGTGCTTTTTACCTTAACTCCCAGGCAGTTTAAAATACATATACTTCTGAATGGTCTGTCCCACTTTGATTTGGTATTCCAGTGTCTCTGTTTTTGTGATCTTCTGATGTATTGTCCGTGCTTTGAAAATGCTTTGCCATCTGGGATGTGTTACTGAAATCTTAAGTAATAATAAAAATATTAGAATTTCCAAGGGAAGTCATAAAATGCTCTCAGACAAATCTTAATGTTTTCTGCCTTGTCCATCAGAAGAGAGAACTTGGAGTTCATCAGCACGTTTCATCCTCAGCAGTGGTTTATAAACCCTAGCCTGCCTTCTTTAAAGCGAGGTAGGTATGTATTATTTTCTGAAAAAAATTGGGATGGAGGTGTAGCTGGTGTATGATCACAGTAGACATCTGCTTTGCAGTTTGAACTCTCTCATGTCTTGTTCTTCTGACAGTGGAACACTGAGGTCTGTAGTCCTTCCTGTGTGCAGGAACTGGACAAGATTTCTCTTTAACAGTTGGTTAGAAAATACAACTAGAAGAAAAAGAGACACTTTTTTTTTTCTGGGGGGAAAAAGCTGCGCTTGTGTGAATAAAATGGATAAGGAAGGATTGCAAGTCCTTTTGCTCGTCCTTAGGAGTGGGAAGCCAATGTCAAATGGAAACTCCATTTCTGTGTTGTCATACATGGAGTAAGCTGAATAATAATAATAAAAAAGCTGAATAAACCCAGTATTATTCTGAACTGTGACACTGCTATAAATATCTTCTAATGTTTTATAGCTTTCTACTGTGTTTAAAAAAAATACTCTCTGTTAACAGAAAATACTCATTTGTTTCTAAACAGACTTCAGTATTGCCATAGTAAGGATCATTGGTGTGTAAGTCATTAAACCACATGAATATTTATTCGTGTATGCTAGTTTCCTGTTCTTCTGGTGCATCTCAACGTGTTTATTGAAGGTTTCCCTGAAAAAAAAAAATCTTCAAGGAACATCTTTTGAACATAAATGTCCAAGCGGGGGGGGGAGAGAGAGGCATTATTTTCATAATGAAAATGTCATCTTTCCCCTTGAACTGAGGTGCTGCATAAAAGGTAGACAGGAATAAAAGCACTTTTGCTTATTTGATCTTCCAGGAGCAAGTTTATGATCTGCTGTTGCAGAGTTTGGGGTCTGAGCCCAGTTGCACAGAAGAGAAGAGACAATTTTTTCCTTCGCATGTAAAACCAAGCGTTTACGTTTAATCTTGTAAAAAGTCTACTTGGCTAATGCTAAGATGTGAACGCCAAGGTACATAAGCATGTACAGAAGAATGGTATCAAGCTGGTCTTGGCAGTGTTAGGTTTATGGTGGGACTCGATGATCTTGAGGGTCATTTCCAACCTAAATGATTCTATGATTCTAAGTTCATCTGTAAGAGACCGATTTAGTGGGTAATCTTCACCCTTCCTCCTGATCCCAGTCCCAGTAATTTGGACTACACTGGAGAGAGTTTCTGAGCTTGGTCTTGGACACCTTTAGGTTTTATTGCTGAAATTCTACTGAGATTAAAGCTTTACGGAGCTTCTAGGGTTGTCTTTTTGATGGTGATGGACTTATACCTTAGACCTTATATTATATACCTTGGCTGCTTCCCCAATACTGTGTAGCAGAAGCATTTGCCATTCGTTTTCCGTCTGACCTGAGCAGGTACTGCTCACCTTCCACATGAGCACCCTCCAGCTTTCCGTAAGCTATGGGCATCACCTGGTAAAGAGAAGTAAATGGTTTTTGTGTTAGGTTCTGCATTCAGCTATCAGCATCATGTTCTGCTTCTTTCTAACACTGAGTTTGGAATGCGGTTTTATAGAATTCATCCTTTTTGTGGTATTCCAAGGTTGCAATGAATTGGGGAAGTTATGGGAAGAATTCAAGGCAAAGTACAGTAAAAAACACAGCCAAACAGGTAGAATACATTGCCATGGAAGCCTAATTAAATTGGCAGTGGTGAGAACTCCAGACTGATTAATGTTTCTTCATAAGATGTTTTATTAAACAAAAAATAAATTAAAAAAAAGGGTAAAAATTGCAAAATATTATACAGTAAATAGGGATTGTGCTGTGGTGTTCAAAGATGTGAGCTAATATTTGCCTATTCAAGGAAACCCTATCAAAATGTCACTTTGATTAGAGAACAGAACAACTTAAAGGTCTAGTGGTTCCTTCATCTGCTTCTTTACATACAGTGTAGACTGTGTAAGCATAATTTAAGATTCAGAATAATGATTTGTTTTGAAAAAGTGTTTCTAATTTTTATTCATTAAAAGCTGAATTAGGATATTTAAATTTAGGATTAAGCAAAAATCCATGGAGTGAAATTGTTTGAAACTGCTTTCTGTCATTCTGCAAACGTTTTAATTGTTTTTGCTGAAGTGAGTTAATAAACATAGTCAAAATAGTTTTTGCATTTTATTATTTCTCATTATATTCAAATAAGGTATTTCTTTTTAAACAGGCATTTTTTTTTCTAATAATGTAAGTAACCCTGACTAAGCTCCTAGTTTAGCTAACATTTTGATTTCCGTTTGTTAGATTAACCTTGATGTCTTTGTATGTTTTCAGTCTTTTTTTTTTTTTTTTGAACGGCTTCATAACTTTTCATTGTGTTGTTTCCTTCAACAACCCTCAGCTATTGCAATGCATCTTTTCTGTTGTTGCTGTTTGATTTTTGTTTTAACAGAAAGGAGTGAGAAAATAACATTCAAACAGGAACACTCTGTTTTCCATGTTCGCCGGGGCAGAGGTCCTTCTCCTCTGCTTCGTCTGCGACCACGTTTGGTATCTCCTACTTCAAGGCAATAAACTCTCTGCAGCAAAACACAGGGTAACCTTCCTCTTGGGGATGTTGGTTAGAAATTTATTATTGTCCTGAAAATTTGTGCTATGTTTGAAGCTTCTGTTTGTATTTTATCGCTTACTATTACAAAGCAAGTATGCTTGTCATCTCTACAAATGCCCCATTTAATCCCATAATCAGTTGTCACAGTAGTATTGTATGGAAATTAAATTCACAGCCTAATTTTGCATTGTGTGAAGGAAGTCTTTACGTTATTACTTGGTAATACTAATGAATGTTCTAGTTTTCTTGAGAGCGGGTAAACAGGAGTTACCCGCTGGGGTATGCCCTCACCTGTATCTGTCCTTGTCACTGCTGTCCATGTTCTTTGCTGTAGAGGCCCGCTATACTTAGATTGTATGTTGCTTTTTTCTCCTTCATGTCCATGTAGTTGGTCAGTGGCTTTTCTGAAATTAGAAGACTGGAACCCAAGACCGAGGTCCAGATTCAGATACACCTTTACTGCGAACTTGAAGTTCTGCCTCCCACTGTTCACAAATCCATCCTCCTCCCTGCTTGTGGAGCCACCGTTGTTCTTTGAGGAGAGCTCCTCACTGGATTGTCCATTGGTCCTCTACCATTATGTTACCCTTTTATTAACATCCCCCGGGTGCCCTGATATTGCTCGTAGTCTGCTCTTCTCTTCATTATCCTTTAATAATTCTTGCTTGATCAGTAAACATTTTAATCTCATCAGTCATCCTCAGCCTTGAGAAAAGGAGGCCCAGAGGTGATCTCATCACCGTGTACCAGTATTTAAAGGGTGGCTACAAAGAAGATGGAGATTCCCTTTTCACAAGGAGTCACATGGAAAAGACGAGGGGTAACGGGTACAAGTTGATCCTGAGAAGATTCCCACTGAACACGAGAGGGAAATTTTTCACAATGAGAACAGTCAACCATTGGAATAGTCTCCCCAGGGGAGTGGTTGACTCCACCTCACTGGGCACTTTCCAGATGCAGCTGGACAGGGTGCTGGGCCATCTTGTCTAAACTGTGCTCTTGCCTAGAAAAGTTGAACCAGATTATCCTTGAGGTCCCTTCCCACCTGGTATTCTATGATCCCTCTTTCATGTTGGTCTTCAATGTTTTTCTGTCTTTTTCTTTTTTTAGAAGATCACTTTTTCCTAGTTGAGTCACAGTCCTGGTCCTTCCAGGTTCATAGGAACTGATGATAACTGTTCATGGAGTTAAGGGAAGTCAGATCTTGTCCATGCACATTTCCTTGAATTCAAATAAGGCTGATCAGCTCTCTCTTTTTTTTTTTTTTTTTTTTTTCCTTCTGAGTTGTGTATGTGTGAACCTTGTAAATGCCTTATCTTCAAGATGAAGACTATTTTGGTCACTTAAGATTTTTCTTATTGTTTGGGCTAAATGTTTGATTTTTGCTTTCTGTGGGATGAATATATATATAAAAATATTTATTTACTACAGTCAGTTAACTTGACTGTTGAGAAGATGGGTAAGAGAAGGAGGTAGAAGAGGAAAGTATTTCTGCCCATGTATTGGAGAGCTTGGAAAAGCTGTGGACCTCTAACAGAGACTGAGGGCGCTCTGCTTCCAGATTCCTTGCCATTGAGTTGGAAGTTATTCCAGCTAGAGCTACAACTTTAGCTGCGGGTTTCTAAGCTCTGTGGCTGGGAACAGGGAATTCTTGAAAACCCGAATTGTTTTAAAATTTAAAGCAGGAGCTCTGGACCCACTGTTGCTAGCCACTCTGCATGGTGGAATATCCTAAAGCCACGGATCCAGCAGCTCAACATGGGAATGACCAGAATCCATATATAGGTGTTTTTTGGTTTTGTTTTGGTTTTGGTTTTGGTTTTTTTTTTTTTTTAAATACTTTCTGTATGTTGAGGTTATGGGTTTTTCCCTACAAACCGTTAATTTGACAAATCAGTAATTTGTTGGAAAACTTTTAACTCTAACTGTAAGCATCAATAATAAATAAAGTTAATATCGCTGGCAAGATGTGGACTTTGAACCCAGAAGTTTAAGTTCAGCGGCACTGTAGTGAGAATGTGATGAAGAAAAATGCATCTGATACATCAGAAAAGTATATGCCATTAATGATGAGGGAGGTAACTTCTAGGAAGAAGACCAAGTATAAAAGGACCACTGCTATTCTAGAAATTGGAATAGTTGGAATTGTCCGCTTGGTATTATCTGCGGTCGTCTCGTTGGAGGTGGGTGAGGTGATTTGATGTGCCTTGGAGTGACTTCTAGAGGAGGGCTATAAACTGACCTGGTTGTCAGGCTGTGAGCCATCCACATGCCTTGTGAGCGGTGGCAGCAAAAGCGTGCGCAGCTTTTGCAAGGCCAATTTTTTGTCTTGTCTTTAATTGGACGTTAATTGTGTTCGGTAGCGGACAGAACTGAGCTGCTCTGGCAGTGTTGCTGGTCCATGCATTGCTTTGGAGCAGCGGGGTGGGAGTACTGTGGCAGCCATGGCATTAAAAGTTTAAAAATTTTTGTAAATATTTATGAAAATGAATAAAAAAATCAGTATAGTAGCTTGCATGTATTTTGATTTTACTCCGCAGCTGGCTTTCTCTCTGGCCTGGTTGTGGCATGAAGGAGCAAGCCCGGCAGGCCCGGGCAGTGAGCTCTCTCTTTCAGCAACTTAAACGGGCACCGATCGTTGTAGTTTGCACCCAGCAACAGGAGGAATTCCCAGCAACAGCTACAAGGCTTCCCGAATGATTTCAACTGTTGATTTACTTGAGATGTCGGAAAGCTTTTTACACTTGAGATTCCATGCATGTGATTTGTCATCCCAGGGCTTTTCCCTACTTTCTCCGTTCCGCTCCCTTACAGCAAAGGCTCTCTGAACCATTCCCCCTCTTCCACCTCACCTGTTCTCCTTCTTCATTCTTTCTCTGTCCCCGTTATCTTTCTTTTTTTCCCATTTTCTGCCATCTTTTATCCTTGTCGTTTCCTCCTTATTTTACTGAGTTACCTCTTTAGACATGCATTATAAATAAGTTGTACTGTAATGATGGTGAAGACTAAATAAGATATATGCTTGTTGTTATCTGGGCATAATTTACGACTTCTTTCCCCACCAGTACAATAACTGAGCGTATGGGCAAACTGCTGCATCTACAAGAGGAACAGTGCCAAAAAGGGATTGAAAAGGTCATTTTGGCTAATGTTATTCAGCCTGTGGTTCATGAATCAGTGCTGGTCCATAAATCACTGCGGAATGGTCTTTCAAACAATTACAAGATGCCCCGGGCCCAGGCTGAGCAGGACTGTGTCGGAGTTGGTGGGCAGGCACGGTCAGCACTGGGCTCCCAGCCTCATGCAGATGCTCATTGCAGTCCAGTTCTGAATTTATCCAAGTTCTTGTTGTTTTACCCAAATATTAGGTATCCTTGTTCTCAATGTCCCGTGATGCCAATACAATAGTTAAACCTTGAGCTTTCCTGCTGGAGGAAGTCACTGTCTCTGGCTTGCAGTCCAGGTTGCCTTCTGCAGCGAGTCACAGGCTGCTTTCTCTGCCTAACACCCGGTCTGCTCGTAGAACAGTTTTAGACCCCTTAGTCCCGTAATCCCTAGCCTTAGAAGTTTCCTTTCCAGCCTTATGCTTCATTTCAGTCCGTGCCTGGCAAATAATTTTTTCCTGACCCTGGTCTCACAATTGTTCTCTTCTATTCTTCGTGTTTGCTGTCAAGCTTCTGGTGGTGGTCATAAGGATTGCAGTATCATATGTGTTCTAACACCTGTGCCTTCCGTATCTGACTGTAAAGTTTTTGGCAGCGATCTGTACAGGAAAAGTCCAGTTTTGACCTTGTAGCCTTGGAATATGGCATGCTTAATGAGATCAGGGCTAATACTTTCTTAGGGGCATGCATTAGAAATCTGAGAAATTAATGTGCTAAATTCTTTCTAATGAGCATGTGCAAATACCTTGTTTTGTGATTGGTTTTGTACTGTAGTTAAATTTGGGTAGTTTTCCATGACACCCGTGTGATACAGATTTGAAGTCCTTACTCTGAAGCATGTAAATGGGAGGACGTTTTAAAGAAAAGGCATTGGATATTTTGGAAAATGTGACTTCAGGTGTATTCACTTGTATTTCAAGGTTGATAAAACCCTTCCAATTACCTGACCCATTTGGTTGAAACGAGAACCGTAGGAGCAACAATCACCCAGAGGCAAATAATTAGAGCACAGATTTCAGTCCAGTTAAGATCTGGCAAAGAAATGCGTACTTACAGAAGCCCTATGTTGGGAGTAAGTAGCAACTGGTATAATATGTGGTACTAATAATGAAAGAGTTGTAGGAGAAGGTAGTTCCCACAGAGTGGCTAGAAGCTGATTTTTCTCTGTATTGAAGGTAGGTATATCATAGAGAATCAGGTCAACTGGTACGCATTCTACTGTCTATCCTTTTTTTTTTCCTACATGGTGAGGAATAGTAGTCAACCTCCTCTTCCAGGAAGAGAAGGAATTCAACAAATATTTACAAAGAGAACTGCCACGAATGAATCCAGGTGTTCTTGCTTTTATCCTTTCAAGGAGAAAGAGTTATCTAATACAAAAAAAAAAACAAACCTTTCTGATAAAGGCCAAAAATGTAATTAAAATTCTTGACATCCAAAATGAGCAGGAGCTGATAAAGAGCCCTTTTACTAAATATTTCCCCTTAGGACCCACAAAGGAGCCCGGCATTACTCTCTGCTCTGCTTCGGGAGGATGTAATTGAAGTAGAACGGGAGCTTCTGAATAAAACAGGCAATGCATGAAACATTACAGGTTTGAGGAAGAAAAATCTGTTTCATATTCATTTCCCCGAAGTACCTGGAGCAGAGGCTTTGCTCACAAAAGAAACTTGTACCAAGTGCATGAACAGGGGCATTTGTTCTAGGAAATAAATAAACACATAGAGGTTCTCAGGAGAAATCGTGGTACCGGCTATGTTCCAGGTGTTGTCAGATTCTGCGTGTTTTTTTCAGGGCTCTGAGCCTGAAGACCACAACGTACCAGAATGAATGTCTCTCAGTAGAATGGGTATCGTTCAAGTGGGTTTCACAAATTGGTGCTTTGTAAGCGTATGAGCTCTTGGAGGTGCGTTTTCACGAGCAGTCTTGGACACGTGGTGTCCAAGGTGGTGTGCCCCAGAAAGATGGGATTTTAATGGCTTGTTCCCAAAAAATAGCAGTGTCCACTGGCAGTGACCTCGCATCACCACAGGGGGTTGAATCTAGCTATTGGCCTAACTGGGAGCAAAATTTTTAAAACCATCAGCCTCCTATTCAACCATGCTTTGGGGGGGAGGTGGAAACCTCATAGAGAAGTTCCAACAAATCTCATATGTAGTGGAGGCTGAGTAGAGCAGATAGGTACAAATTAATGCATCATTAAGGTAGTCATTAAAACAAATATAAATACATAAAACATGTTTTATTTGATGGGCTGACGACTAGTGCGTGTGGGCTAGCAGTCAGCATGCGTGTAGCTCTGAACTGGCCACAGCATGCACTAGCTTGCCCCGGGGGCTGTTAAAAAGGGACATGGAGGTGAGCTTTGGGTGTGATAGGGTGTACAAGTGTCAGCCGTGGGGAAAGGGGCAGAGGGGAGTGTGCAGGATTTGAGGAGGTGACTTCATTAGCAGGGAAGCAAACTCCTGTGGTTCTGCTGCTCCTGGTACAGCTGAGTGTGCTATGTCCCCCAGCTGCTGGCCTGCTGTGTCAGTTGTACTTTCTGCCTTTATCACCCTTACAAAGGCAGGTTCTGCCTTTATCACAGGTCTCTGGGATGAAAATGTCTTTCTTGATTCAATTTTGGTCTTTTTTTTTTCTCTTCTCTCAATTGTTTTTTAATTTAGCTGCTATTTAGAAACAAGGGGTGAATTCAGACCATTGTGCTGTGTTTATTGTGCGTGCAACATTTTACAAAGGGAGTAAAGACAAACGTGCCTTAGAAAAAGGCAGTCGTCAGGCTGCACTGAGTGCACGTGTTACAAGCATTCCTTAATTACTGTGTGTGTGTATGTGTATATTACTGTATATAGTGTGTCCAGCCACTCTTCCCCAAGCCTGTAGCGTTGTATGGGGTGGTTGTTGTGACCCCAGTGCAGGACCCGGCGCTTGGCCTTATTGAACCTCATACCCTCATGTCCCTTTTAGCTCCTGATCTGTTAAATACCGCTGAAGATGACACTTTCTGTCTTTATCCCTGTAGTCCCAGGCTGATGGGAACGGGTGGCCCATTCCAAGCTTGGGCTCCCTCAACAGGTTTGTCTGTGGATGGGGGGTCCATGGACACGCTTCTCAAAAGCATCAACAAAATGAACGGACTTTGGAAAAATACTTGGTTTTGAACTCCATTGGGGCTTTAACAGATGTGTGCAAGTTAAGATATTTGAGAGGTCTGTCTGGTCTGTCAGTCGTTGCTGTGTAGGGTTTCTGAGCTCTCTGGAAAGCCTACCCAATCTCTAGTACAGAGCCCTCTCTGCTGGGTTTTGGGTCCCTGAGGTGAAAAGGCAATATCTAAAATTCTCAAAAGCAAACATTGCCCCAAAAGAAATTTCATGTCATATAAAGTGTTGTTCAGTTTCCCTTAGCATGTCTATTAAAAAACAAAAATGGAAGGAATTTGTCATTTTAAGTCTGAACACGCTATCATGAGAAATTTCAGCTCGCCAGTTAAAAATCCAGAAAAGCGGGAGGCGCATAAAGGCAGCGTCAGTTTTAATCATTGACGCTGATATCAACGAGAATAAATACATATATAAATGTTACCATTGGAAAGGTTTTAGTCTCTAGCTGGGAGTGGATTGGCTTCTCCTGCTACCTGAGGAGCTGATCCTCATGACATCAGTCCTGGTTCCCAGAAGGAGAGCTCAGAGAGAGTTGGTGTGTCATTTCCCGGAAAATAAAAGAGCAAATTAGGGTATTACTTTGTCCGGCAGCATTAATAGAACTTGAAGAATGCTGGTTGCATACGTCCTAGTAGTGCGCTTGACAATATTTAGTATGAATTAAGTTCAAAGCTAGTATACCTTCACCTGATGCATTTGTTTTTTTGGAAAATGATCCTTCAGGTTCTCTAGAAACTTAAGGGCTTGCTGAGAATTTGAAACAAAGAAGAGCTGGGTAATGGATGAAACCTGGGATAATGAAAACATCAATTTTGTTTTTCTGTAGTCTTTTTCATCCTACCCGTTATTTAAAAGTGGTTTATAATATTGCAAAGCGAAGCTCTTCACATGTGCGCCTCTGATGTAGGATGCCCTCATGGAGGAAAAAATACCCAGTGTGTTAAGATTCTTCTGAAAAACTTAAGTTTGTTACAATAATGTTTTGGATTCTAAGCTCTGTGGGAGGCGGCACATTTGTTTTTCTTGGTTAGCGTGCGTTTTGTGCAACACCTTGTTTGATGAATAGATTTCTTTCAAAACTAGCTTTCAGAAATTGGAGGAGGTCATACAACTTCTCATACAACTCCTACCTGATTTTTGAAAAACTGTAATTTTACTAAATCATTAGGTGAATGAAAATAAAACTACAAAAAGACCATGCTGCTGTAAAAACCCGATTTAGCATTTCTGAAAAGTGTAATTATAAATATTTAGAAAATCAAGCACTTTGAAAAGGATGGGCTGGCTGACATCAGAGGTGCACTGCATTTAATAACATTTTAAATGAACAGGTATAGTGGGTTAAGGGCTCAGCACAGCTTGTCTTAATTTCCTAATGATTTTTAAGCAATTTTAGCATGTATGGTTTGCTTACATAACAAGCACCATAAACCTTGTCCGTCTTAAATTTTCTCCGAGTATTTTAAGTGCTTTCTTCTACCTGCTGATACTGAGCACTGTTACAGTCCTGGGGGAGGGTGCTGCTCAGGGATACAGCTCATTTAGACCATACACAGGTATTTTTATATGAGGGCTGGCTGCTGGCTTTACCTTTGGCTCTCATCCTTGCCTACTGCTGGTAGTTTGAGACTGGCCAAGCTGCAAACTCAGCTGGATTTGGGTTTGCATTTATAGACTGCAACTGGATTGCTGTGTTCTTGGACCGGCAGCCAACTGTTTAGCTTGTGCAGAGTTCACAGAGCAGGTTACTTGGCTGTGTTAGGTTTTATTTTTGTAGCGGCTAAATGACAGGTTCTGTTTCTAACATTTAGATCTCTCCTTTGGGCAGGCTTTCTTCTATGGTTCTCTTCCAAATCCTCTTACCCGTGCTTCTGTTGGGCTTGCATTCACCTGTCAGTCACAGCTTCTGCTAGGATCTGCTTCAGAAATTCAAATTTTGATTCTTCTCTTTTCCTTCATGAAAAATAGCTTTAATGAAATTCATGTTTTTAACCAACTTTAATTTTTGTAATTTCCGTTGTGATATTAAAGGCAACACTCTACAACAATATCTGACTTTTCCCTTGCAGTAAGGGAAAGACTAATAAAGTTGCTCTTCTGGTAGCTTCCATTTTAAGCAATTAAAGATAACCTGTATGTCACTTAAAAAGAAAAATACAGATCTAGAGCTTTTAGGCACAGTTATGCTAGGGTGGGTTTGTTCAGAGTCCTGCTTCTTTTTGACTGACTTCGACTGCTAGCATGTGGCAAAGGTTCATACAAAGTATTTTGTGGAAATGAGAGGCAGAAACATCTAATTAATAGATGGTTCCTTTGTATTTTAATCTGTATACTGGTTGGGTATGCTGAATTGGTTTTAGTTGTGGCCGTGTAAATCACATTGCTGCTGTTGCATTCTTCCTATGTGATTTGAGAGAGCAATATAGGTCTTGCTTGGAAAGAGGAGGCTTGGGTGGTATCTGCAAGAAGTGATGCCATTCTCCTGCTTCACACGTAGGATTCATCAGGAGCCCCATCCAAGAGTAAGAGCTTATTAAAACACTAGCTAGTGCTACGCTTTGATAAGATTTATTCTCACATATTCTGAAATCAACTGCTTGCCATTTATGGAGACTAACCTAATCTCAAGGAGAGAATGGTTCATTAATTCCTAGCTTTTTCTATCATCACACTTAATGCTAGAGACTGCAAATGAAATGTTTTAATGGTTTAACGCCATGGGTAGATTTCCCACTTCTGGTTAATACTTGGTCATTTTGTGTGTGTGTGTGTTTTATTTATTTATTTTTAATTAACCCCCCAATTCTGCTAGTAAGTAAATTGTCAAGAATACAGCTGGCTGAAGCCTTTATGCCACAACTACAAAATAAAATGGGATTTGGATTATATAGACACACATACAAATATGTGTATGTGCATATGAAAATTATTGCCAAAAAACCCCCTGCTCCCCAGTTGCATTTTTTTGTTTGTAGCTGGAAACAAAATTCAATTGGAAATCAGGTGTCAGCAAGCTGTATTTGCATTTTAGCGTGACGTGAACGTGCTGTGTCTTACAGAAATGACACTGTGCCAAGGCTTTCAGTGGGGTTTATGAGCTGAGTCTCAGTGCTAACTAACTGTATTTCCAGGGCTTCCTGTGCATTAAGGTACTACATGGCCTGGTGTTTCCCATTCCCCCGCCCCCATCTACGTTGTAAAGCAGTGAGTATCTTCACTGATAGTTTGGATGAAGTAAATACCTGCAAAAAAAATCTGCTCCTCTTGCGTCTTTTGTTTGAGCTTTTACAGATGACCGGCTGTTATTAACATCTGAGAAGAAAGTGGAAGTCTGGATGAGGATAGCATAGAGTGCCCAGACCAGGTGCAACGTTGGTGAGCTCCTCCATCCTGGTGAAAGTTCTCTCCCTCACTGCGGGAGAGTTACAGATTACCCCGTCTTGGGTTTCTGTGTCTCTGCTCATGGTGCATAGTAGTTGTGTTTCCCTGTGTTTACATTGGAGAACTTTGGAAGATGGTTTGTCCCAGGGGTAGGCTCAAGGTTTGTATGTCTCAAGAATCCGAGTTCCATGAAGATCTGGGTCTGTTCTGGTAATAAATTTCTCCCAGTTGTCCATCAGACTCTAGGCATGGTGAGCTTCAGCTTGTGTCAGAGGGCCTTTCTGCAGTCGGGATTTAGGCAGAGCATTTTGTTCCGCTTTCCTTTAAAAATATATAAATAAATAAACAAATAAATAAATCAGATCCTGTCAAAGTTTTATTAAGAGTATCCTTGTTTATCTTTTGTGTTTTAAATATACCTTAATGCTACTATGCCTTTAATTTTTGGAAGTGGGAATGGATTATATTTATTGGGGTCTCTCATTATTGGCTTTTTGTGCACTAATGCTCTTACTTGACCGGACTCGATGTCTGTTTGCTGAAAGCTGTTGTCAATCCGTAGCCATTGTCTTGCAGATTTGCAGTTTGAAATACTACCGTTACTGGCAGTGAGTGCGTATTTACTGTTTCAAATACCTTCTATTTTTCCCCCTTTTTATTGCTTATTTCCTTGCAGGCATTTGAATTGTCTGACTTCATTGAACTTGAGTTTGGAGTTGCTGATTCTGTGTCTTTGGTCTCGACTCTGTCCTTCTAAATAACAGTAGCAAAGTGCTGTTGTGATGGCTGGGTTCCTGTCTCCAGTATGGGACCATCGTCTCTGCTGCTTCAGAAAGCTTTGCCTGAGGTGGCTCCGTATAATTGTAACATTTTAGATAATTCTTTGAAGTTTGTACTGTGCTTTTTACCTAAACTGAGAACTGTTTAAAAATCAGTTGAATGAAATCCCATCTCACCCTTCTCCTCTTTGCTAGTGACATGGTGGTGCATGACTGGGGTTTTAAACATTTCTTGGAACAGAGGCAGTTTGTGTCATCCCACTTGTCTAAGGTGGGTACGTGGTGTGGAAAAAAGATGTTTCTCCCAAAGCGTGGGTGTGAGCAGGGTACAGGCTGGACTTCCTCTGTCACACAGGAGGTAGGCCTCAGGCAAGGCAGATATTTTCATGGGATTAATGAATCATGATTTTTGGTTTCGCTGTCGGAGTCAGCTGGTATTTTATCTTGTTGTCCGGTAGAAGCTGTACTGCAGGGACTACAGGCAGCACTGGGGTTGCAAATCATAGAATCACAGAATGTTTTGGGTTGGAAGGGACCTTTAGAGGCCATCTAGCCCAGCCCCCCTGCAGTGAGCAGGGACACCCTTAACCAGACCAGGTTGCTCAGAGCGCCGTCCTGGCCTTGAATGTTTCCAGGGATGGGGCCTCCACCACCTCTCTGGGCAACCTGTTCCAGTGTTTCACCACCCTCATTGTAAAGAATTTTTTATATCCAGTCTAAACCTACCCTGGTTTAGTTTAAAGCCATTACCCCTTGTCCTGTCACAGCTGGCCCTGCTAAAAAGATTTTCCCCATCTTTCCTATGGGCTCCCTTTAAGTACTGAAAGGCCGCAATGAGGTCTCCCCACAGCCTTCTCTTCTCCAGGCTGAACAACCGCAGCTTTCTCAGCCTGTCCTCATAGGAGAGGTGCTCCAGCCCTCAGATCATTTTTGTGGCCCTCCTCTGGACCCGCTCCAACAGTTCTGTGTCCTTCTTGTGCTGAGGGCTCCAGAGCTGGATGCGGTACTCCAGGTGAGTACTTTCCCTCACTGGAAGAATCTAAGCTATTGTATGTGTGATTCCTACTAAAGAGCTAAAGGAGCTGGACCCACTGCTACGTAAATGAGGGTGCAGGGGGATTCCCATGCATCTGTGCCTTAACCTTTCTTTGCTCTTGCAGCTGTATACGTATAAGCAAGGCAAGGGGTGCTTGGGGTCCACGCTGCTCTTCTATCAATAGCAGATCTATATAAACTGGCATTGTTTCCCCATTTCTCCAGCTGCCTCTTTCCATTTCCCCAGAGAAGGATGTTGGTTTTCCTTCGTGTGGCAGTTCTCTTGTTGGTCCTTTCTCTAACCTTGGTCTGCGAAATGATCCAGGTGAAAAAAGGAACTGCAGACGGAAAAAAGGGAAGAAGCTTCAAACAGATCTGTCTACATAATAAGAAAAGTATCAGCACTGTGTGGAGCTGTCCTCTGTATTATTACTGGTTTTAAATTTTTAAAATCAAAATAAGAGCAGAACGCAGGAATTACTCATACTGAGTCAGACCCGAGGCCCATCTAACCCCATATCCTTTCTGACAGTGTTCAAAAGTGACGGGCTCGAGAAGATTACAGCAACAAGGTAATGACCCCCCCATCCCTCCTCTCCCACCCTTCAGTGGAATGTGACTCAGGGTATTCTCCTGAGATAGGGGTGATCTCTGTGTGGTTATTAACCCTTGCTGCATTTCTCTTCCATAAATCTGTTGGGCCTCTCCTTAAGGCTGTAGGGTTTTAGGGTCCATGGTATCGTGTGGCCTGGTCCCACGGCTTAGATCCAAGTTGTGTGAAGACCACTTCCACTTGTTCATTGCGAACACGCTACCCTTCTCTCCCTAGCTCTTGGGCTGCAGGAGGTACAGCTGATCCCCTCTCCATCCTGGGTGCGCCACCTCTGAATTTTGTTGGCTGCTGTGACATCTGGGCCCCTTCACCCCCCTCCCAGGCAGCAGGGTTCGAGCTGTTTAACCGCTGGTTGTGTGGGGAGAGGAGCAGAACTGTAGGCACCATTGAAGGTGCCGAACCACAGTGGGTTTTTCGGCAGTGTTAAGTGTGTCTCTTGTTTTGTTCTCTTCTCTGCATAACTCCTAATAACCTGCTGGTTTGTTATGACTGCTAAGCATTTAGGTGATGGTTGCCTGAAAGCACATATTTTTATGTTGGAGGAAGATACGTCACGCCAGGCCCACCCATGAGCTGCTGCTCCATGGCCCCAGGTCCAACTGGTGGTGAGGCTGAAACGTATTCCCCGCAGGCTGGGTATGCACCACGTGTATGTACGGCCAGCACGGATAACGCGCTCGAACACAGGCAGCTCTGCCCGAGCAGGAGGGAGGTCTGTGAGTGAGAACATGTGCATGCACAGAATCATAGAATCATTTAGGTTGGAAAAGACCTTTAAGATCATCAAGTCCAACTGTTAACCTAATCCTGCCATCTCACCACTAAACCATGTCCCTAAGCACCTCGTCTATCTGTCTTTTAAATACCTCCAGGGATGGGGACTCAACCACCTCCCTGGGCAGCCCATTCCAATGCCTGACAGCCCTTTCAGGGAAGAAATTTTTCCTAATGTCCAACCTGAACCTGCCCTGGTGCAACTTGAGGCCATTTCCCCTCATCCTATCACCTGTTACCTGGGAGAAGAGGCCGACCCCCACCTGGCTACAGCCTCCTGTCAGGCAGTTGTAGAGGGTGATAAGGTCTCCCCTCAGCCTCCTCTTCTCCAGGCTAAACAACCCCAGTTCCCTCAGCTGCTCCTCATCAGCCTTGTGCTCCAGATCCCTCACCAGCTTTGTTGTTCTCCTCTGGACATGTTCCAGTAACACAACGCCTTTCCTGTAGTGAGGGGTCCAAAACTGAACACAGTATTCACATGCATATGAGGAGGATCCTTCCAGCAGCTGGACTTCGGCCTGCCCAGTAGCTGTCCCTGGATCCCAGTCTCCCCGGTTGCTGGTACCTGGACATGGGAGCCCCCTGGTGCCACAGGCACAACCCCCATGCTCTTAACCCCTCGTTCCCAGGCTGCTTCTCCTGTTCTCCATCTTGCTATTTGCTAGCACTTGCACACTCATAAACCCGATGCAATCCCAAAATGCCCTTCCCCTTCCTCCCATCCTGTGCCCCGCACCCTGAGGCAGCAACCCTCCTTAGTCCGACAGATGGCGAGGAGAGCTGCTCCCCGCAGCTCATCTTGCCAGGCTCCATGCCTGGGTGCTGGGGCTGAGGGTCTCCTGGGACAGACGGGGTGTTCCTCAGCCAGAGCCATTGGCTTGGGGTCCTGCCTGCTGCTGTGCCTCTGCTCCTCTGGGTGTGTGGAGGTGGGCTTTTGGTGGGCTGATGGCACCTGGGATGGGCCTGGGAGTGGCCTGGAGAGGTACTGTTTGTGCAGACGGAACACGATGTACTATCCTGAAATTATATCCCAAGTGGTAGTTGTCAGAGCAGACCCCATTATTTCACCTGTGTCACTAGGATTTATTTTTTCCCACATGCATGACCTTTCATAAATATAACTTCAACCTTTTTTTGCAATACACCCATACTTTTACTTTGCTGGATAATTTAAATATTGTCAACAAATCTTGCACCTCACTATTCACCATTTTTCCCCCCTAGTTATATGAAGAAAACATTGAGTAGCATAGGTTTTAACACAGATCTGCAAAACTACTGAGGACTTCCCTGAGAGCTGATCACCACCCATCTTTTCTTATTTTTCTAAATTATTTATCTACACAAGGGTAAATTAGGTACTGTTTCTATTTAGCAAACACAGAAGTTGTTTGTCTTTATTTTCAGGATTTTTGTGTGGTGTAATTCTAGGCTTGTCATTGGCAATGATGCTTCTGTCATTTTCTTTTGGAAGTCGTTTCATACTCTAATACCTTTTTGTCAGCATTTACGTACTCGACAGCTTTATTCTATCATTCATAATAATTTCCCCAATCCTTGTAATTTCCTGAATTAGTCCTGTGTTTCCCTCAACGTTAGGAGATTCCTATGCACCTCTGCTAAGCAGGTGGAGTATACTCAGCTTTTCTGACTTTTCTTTATAAATTCAGTGCTTCACTCACTTTTCACATCCTAAAAGACTTCTCTCCAGGATCCAGCAGAACTGAGTATCTTGTTCCATCTCTGTTCTTTTCCGTTTGCAAGAAAAGCATCTCCGGTCAGTATTACACGATGCCCCCACTCTGGTTTTTGGACAAGTCCGAGGTTCCCCATTTGGTAAACTTAAACCAAAGTGTTGCTAATTTTTTTTTTTTTATATTGGCCCTTGTTTTACTTGCAAAGAGGCATTGCTTTCTTTTTTAGAGAATTGTTATGGTAAGCTTCATAGCTATTTAAACGAGTAATTCAAAGTTCTTTCTTCCTGACAGTTTCTACAAGTGTCTGCCTTGACAGCAAATACAGAATGATTTAGAGTGGGTTGCATTATCATTTTCTCCTTTATAAGCGTATCTAGTTCTGATCTTTTTCCTGAATTATTTTTGCAACACTGTTGTTTCGAAAAGTATAATAAAGTACGCCTTTCTCTTGGTCATTCCATATCGTATCCATAACTCCAGTCACTCCATTCCAGTGATTCCACCTGATTTTCCACCAGCGTTTAAGGACATTCATTGTGAAGGTTTTTCTATGTCTGTGGTGTATCTGTGATTCTGGTCTGTTCTTTCCGACGTTCTGCAAACTCCGTGGTGGGCAGGGCAGTGAATCACCCCAGGGGCTGGTGCACCGCTGCAGTGCCTGGCACCAAAGGCTTCGCTGGGTTAAAGTCCTTCAGACAAATAAACATTCATTTAGGAGATTTTTCTTTTTTTCCTAACCCCAGGCTACTAGTGATTGGTTCCTGTCTGGAGTTTTTTTTCATTGGAGATGGGATGGGCAATGCTTGCTCTCTGCCAGAATTGAGCTGGGGAATTAACATGTTCTGGTATAGGGATCCTATAAAATTCTGCCTGGGGCTCTGGAAATAATTGCTGATTAAACTTAGTATAGTGAAGGTGGCTGAGTATTTGTCATTTTGTTTTGACAGCACGAACTTTGTAGCCCCTCTAGTTTGGCTACTGAAGGCGCAGCACGTGTTGCCCAAGCGTTCCAACCCGCGTGCTTGTTCACTTATTTATTTCTAGCTGAGAAGGAAGGGTATGCCCTGATGCTCTATGTGCTCTGCTATGTATGGCAAGTGGAAGTGTTCAGAGGCATCTGCATCTTGTTCAGAGACATCTGTGTCTCAGGCCACCAGTCTTCACATCTACGTCCAGTCCCTCAGAATTGCTATTTTTTTGGTTTTGTAAGCAAGAACATTTCTTTCTGCCATTATCAAGCATTGGGTTTTCCTCTTCTGGATCAAACTTGTCTACCTTAGCTTTGCATCCTTCAAATACCAAGCTCTTGCCTGCAGCTCCTTCAGAGCTCTGTTCTAAAAGTTTGAAGTTTGTCATCATGAATAGAAGTAAAGGAGGGGTTTTTTGAATCAAATGGGATTTTACAAGTCAAAAAGTTTTGCAGAAGTGAATTGATTTGGATGAGCTTTTACAGAACTGGAAGTAGATTTCCTACAGGCTCTCCTTCATGGGCCTGGACAGCTTTTGTCACCTTGCAGCTGGTTTTGTAGGAACCTGAGAATGCAGGGATGAAGGGTCCCGATCTTCCGCCTCCTCGTGTACTTAGTGCTGGGAAAAACGTGTGCTCGGGTGGTGGTTGTTTGCTTGGAAGCTCTGAGCAAGACCGAGCTCTCTCTGTGCTAAGCAGCATGCCATCCGTGCAAAAAGAGCCTGTGCTTATGAGCTGGTTGTACAGAATGGGCCAGGAGTAGGCAAGACTCTGCTCTTCCCTTTGTAAAGATACAGATGGTTGAAGCTAAGGGTGACTGAATGCTATCTAGCGTTAGGCTGGGAGCCTCTGGGAGAGGAGAGGGTTAAGCCCAATGATTCGGCATGGTAGAACATGACTTAATGGTAAGCCCAGACTTAGGTATGACTCCATTATTGGGATGAAATGTAAATAATTAGAATAACCTTTAAATGAAAAATGAAGATGTTACTGGAATGTAAAAGGCAACGAAGTACCAAATTCCATGCATCTCATTTAAGAAATATTTTGAGCAGAAATGGCTGCAGCAGTACTAACCACGTTTACCGAAGACGACCACTTGTTAGAGGCCAGCTTAGAGCTTGAGGTGGTGTTTCATGTCTCCAGGCTTGGTAGAGAAGCTGTGCTTTATTCTCAGGGCAGGAAGACTGCAGCCAGGCAGCAGTACAGCATGATCTGTCTCTGGGGAAATTAGTCTGCTCATCTCATCAGGAATTTATTCTGGCAAGTGACTGGTAAATGTTACGACACATTATTGTCTTTCTAATATAGTCTCCCTCTTTCTCTGTCTCTTTATATGTGTGCGTATAAAATGTATATGGTGATTTGTGTTTCTAAGCATACTGCATGCTATTGGTATAATTCACAAATAACAGATGAGCATCAGTTATTATATTGAACTGATCCTTGCATCAGTAAGAGTTTAAGGAAGCAAGCAACAATATGAATCAGCCAGAAAAGAAGAAATATCTAGATGCAAATGGCATTTGGCAAATGAGTGGACGTATACCAATCTGAGTGTACTGTAGACCAAGACCCAGCTCTTTGCATTATTTTTAAAGTGTCCTGAATTGTTCAGCTGCCACTCTCTTCGAAGATTTCAGAACATTGTAAATACTTAAATTTTTATGTACTGGTTTAGCATGTTGCCAAAAGCATTAAAAGAATTGCTGTGCTAAATTAATTAACTTTTGTTTGTCAAATCTGTAATGTGGAACACAAATGTCAGTTTTATTCAGGCAGAAAGAAAGATTCCTCTCCAGGCCATAACTGATTTTACCCTGGCTTAACGAGTCACATATTTCCACTCGACCTGAAAGAGAATTTTGTTTTTTTATTACTACTTTTTTTAAAACGATCGCTTCAGGCCACATACAACCTCATCATTTGCAGCAGTGCAATTTAACGGATTTAATGTAAACTATTTGAAGCTGCTTGATGATATGTTTGGCCTAAGCGCAGGGGAAGAAAATACAATGTTTGCCTGGCCTTCGGTTCTAGTAAAATACATGAAATGGAAGCTAGCAGATATGAAAGTGTTTTAAATGGCAGAGTCTGCCTGCTAGGCTGGGCAGCTGCCCCTTCTCTTGCTTTGAGCGCATCCATGCCCACCTTCCTGCCTGGCAGCGTCTTTCCTAAGGCAGAGCCGGAGGAGGTGTGGGACCGACCGGCTGCCCTGCCGGGCTCGGCACACCGTCCTCCCCAGCGTCTTGTCACCTGGAGCAAGTATGGTGATGGAGGATGGTTTCCTTTGATTTTTTTAAAGTAGTGTGTAATCTTTAGCCACAGGGACAAAGCACTTGAAGTGAGAAGGCTGGGCTTTGCCATCATTCTTGCCCATTTTCTTTTTTCCCTAACGGTGTCCCTGTCAAATCTGTCCTTTTTCGGTTTTCTTACACCAGGTAGGGCTCCTTTGTAGGAGCTGGTGGGAGCCAGCGCTGTCCTTACCTCCCTTCATACCTGTGTTTTCCAACATAGTTTCTCTCAAATTAACTCAACATATGTGTGTGATAATTGGGTGACGTAACAGCTTTGTAGGTAATTTGAAGAGGCTTAGTGAATGTGCAACGTTTCAGGCAGACCCCAAATATCTAATTCTTGTTACCCGCTGTCAATCAAAGCCATAATAGTGACCTCAGCATTGTTAAAGCAGACTAATTCTCCACATAAATGGATTATGAACAATGAAATGCTATGTTTATATGAGGAAGTATCAAGTCTTCATTAAGGTCTTGTAAATGGAGGGAGGGGATGATGCAGGGGTGTGCTGGGGATTGACTACCTTTGGGGAGTGGTACCGTCAGTGCTGTGGATGTGTCCAAAACCCATCACCACTATCCCTTCAATATCATTGCATGCATGCTTTATAGGGTGTAGGGGGAGTGCCATGATGCAATAGTGAGGCAGTGAGGTAGAGATGGGAAGGGAGGAAAAAAGAGGCAGAGAGAGATCTGTTTATTTGACTTGAAGAATCACAGGATAAATGGTGGACTTGTATGGTAATTTGTCATGCCACTTTGCGTGCCTCATATGTCCTGCTCCTTATTCTGTCTCTCTGCGTCTTCATCCTTTCGTAGTATCTTTGTAATTTCAATCTGGAAGTAAAATGTTCTCCCCCACTGCTTGTGAAATTTTTCTCCAAAACCAATTCCTTCATTAGGATTTTTTTTTCCTCGACAGGCTTTTTTGGGGGGGGTGGGTGGTGTGGGTGGTGTGTCTAGTATCTTGTGATCCTAAATGGCAAAAGACTATAATTTTATATCTTAGGAAAGGGACATAATCTTTTTCTCTTCTATTGGGATGCAGTGTTTGTCTATACTAAAAAGAGTCCAAATCTTGGATTTAAAATACTACAGCTTTTATATTCAGAAAAGCTGTTTTAGGATATTCTTAGAGGTTTTAAAAAGGCATTAACTGTAATTTTTCTTCCCTTGTGAATCCTGTAGTATTGAACATAGAGTAGAATGAAGTACTGTGCTTTGCAGGTGGAATGAGAAAATAAATGGTCCCAATAAAATATTGAAAGCTCTCTAATCCATTGCTCAAGTAGTTTTTCAATGAAAGTATGTGGTGTCTGTAGAATACGTGGCCTGCTGGACTCTAAAGATATATATATGTATTTTTTTTTCCAATCAGGACTCGAGTGAAATGAACTGTGAACATTGAGGTCATACCATCTCAGAAAAGTCTATACTTGGTAGCTCAGCACTCCAGCATTCATTCGCTGTTTTTTCTGAATCTGTAATTTTATAAAATATTTCGTTTTGTCCTGTAAGGATGATTCATTCTGCAGCAGTGAGTTGTACATATATATTATTCATTACTTTAAAGTGTTTGTTTAAATATTTTATTTTGTTAATAGTGCAACATGCTGAACTTTGAATTCTGCGCTTGTCTGCTACCCTTCATGAGCTGAGCACCAGTACTGGAAGTTGTGGTACTCGCTGCTGCAGGTTGTTTTAGATGAACTTAAAGACTTTTGTGGGTTGCTTGGTTCCTCCTGAGCTGGCAAGATTTCTAACATTTTAAGCTACTTCAGGAAAAGTCAGGCTGATTTACATCTCTGAGCACTTGGGTTTTAACGGCGCTGTTGGAGCAATGAACCTTCCAACAGTTGAGCCAACATACCCTGCCAACGAGGAGTGTCGGTGGTGTTACGTTGAAATGCCATCCACTTTTTCATGTCTTACAGTGTGAAGGAATGCTATACACATACCAACTAACACATCTTACTTTTTCCTGCTTTATTTAGTACAGATTTTTAAAAGGGTTTAAAATCCTGTTGTGTTTTTACTGTTAAGGAACATTATTTTAAAATGACAGCAATGATGCAGCAAAATATGCAAAGAAGGGATGTTTGGCGGTGTGTTCCTCCTGCCTGCTTTTCTGCGTTTGCTTTCTCATTCATGAATTCACGGTAACTCAGTTTATTTGGATGAACTTTACGTTACCTGGTGTGACTTGAGATCTCTTTTTACTTGTGTGTGATTAACATAAAACCTCAACCTGGAAGTCTGCAGTACAGTGTCTCATCACAAAAGCCAAGTAACTGTAAAAGCTGATAATGTTTGGAAAGCACGTTAAGCTCCCTGGGTGAAAGGTACCATAGAAATGCAAAGTATTAATCCAGTATTTTAATTATTAGATAAGAAGTAATTGAAATTTTCCAACACGGTTGCACGTAGAAGACAGTCTGGTGATTTGCTTTGTAAGATTTAGGTCAGTGAATTGAGATGTTTTTCTAAATCCATTATGAATATTCTCTCATTTAAGTGCCTTGCTCGAAGGTGTCTGATACATTTATTTGGCTGGCTGATACTGCAGTTTAAAAATACCGTATTTCAAGTAGGCAGAGAAGTGCTGTATAGAAACCTTTGAAATAACCAACCTTCATCCTTCAAAATGACAGTTATTGTGCTATAATAATTGTAGAAGTACTGAATTTGCTTCAATTGATTTTTTTGAATAGTATATTGCTCGTTTAATACACAATGCCTCCAGAATTTTAATCTCCGTGTCCCTCTGGTGGCTTACAGTTTGGTGCAGCTTTCCCTTGAGGTATTTTTCCTTGCCTTATGTATATCTATGTAAGAACTGCACATTTTAGCGCGAGTACTAAATCCCACTTTATGGCACTTACTGTGCTGTCAGATAGAATGATTCATAATTTGAAATCAGTGCTTTTGTATGACATTAGATCCCGAAAACTTCTGTACTACTTCCATTTGCAAAAAAAAAAAAAAAAAAAAAAAAAGCCTGTAACAACTGTATGATATTTTTCACTTTGCAGTGTCCAAGATGGATGGTAATTTAATACCGTGGTAGTTCCCTGCCTGGCGCACCAGTTGTGACCGTAGGAATGTGTCGGTTGGATGCATCTGGAGCATCCCAGCATCCCCACATCTGTTCCCATGCTGCCTCCATGGTCAGTGATGCTGCCAAGTGGATACGGTGCGGGACGGGAGGAGGGATTTGAGGCGGCGGTGTGCTCTCAGACACGCAGAGGGAATTCCCTCCATGGTCCCCTGGAGCTTTTCTCCTCTTGCAGTCATGGCAACACTGCAGGACCAGCAAGCAGCCGTGTTTCCAGCCTGAAACTGTCTTCTGTGACTCTGCCCATGAGAGTTTAAGAACTAAATGGAGACTCTGTGCCGCATCCTGCATGCAGTGGGTCAGCATTTTAGTTAAGTGCTAATTTGTTTTTTACTAGGAAAAAACATGATAAAAGCTTTGAAAGTTTCTGTAATTTTATTTTTTTGCACAATAATCCATTTTCCTGAAGAGGGAAATCTCTTCCTTCTTGTCCTTCCTTAGCACATTTCATTCACCTGTGACTTTCCTGAGCTGCTGGGGAGGAAGAGCCCTGTCCCATGGTGCGTGGCTGCAGCAGAGCCAGTGCTGGCGAAGGTGTGCTGCCTACGCCTGGTTTCAAAGGGTGGCTTTGCCAGAAAGCTGCCCAGCCAAGGAGAGAGATGGTTCTCAGTCACTGGGCAGGCAGTCCTTTTTCCTACGCTAAAAGCTGATCTCTAAAATGTTACAACCTTGAGTTCACGGGACGCAAAAACGTTAGGGGGACCTGAATTTGGCAGAACTGCTTCCTAGAAGTAAAAGGCTCTTGTAATTAGTGATGGAAAGAGTTTCGGGTTTGAAAAAAAAAAAATAACCTGGACAGGAGATTTATAATCCGAAAACTTGAATTTGAGAACCAGGCGGAATTTTACTGTTTGAAAGTTGTCTGCACAGCTGCAGGGGTTTAACATTGAATTTAATTCTGAAAAGAGTTGCCCTTAAGTCTTTGGAGTTTTGACGAATTAAAGAGATTCGTTCTGTATTTCAGAATGTGAAACTAAGCCTAGGACTGAACGTGGCAGTCTCGTCTCATTCAGTATCTTTGTAGCAAAAGGCTGCGGCCCCCATTTTCCCCAGCTGTGCCCTGGTGTGGTTGTGCTGGGGGGAGCGTAGGCTGGAAGCCTTACAGACCTGTCGCAGTTCAGTGCCTCACTTTTGGAGCAGAAGGACTAAGAGGGCCATTAATTCTCTGCATTATGGTCTGCGGTGCAGGGCATCCTCCACCGGCTGTGGAACGGTTTGCCTCTGGCTTGATAAAACTTGTCCTGAGCTCTGGCTTTAAGCATCTGGCAGGGATGCGGCGATGCCATGGGGATGAAAGCCCGTGGCTCTTTAGCTTGGTGCATGGGAGCAGGTCGCCTGCGGCCAGCCGGTGTGGCGGCTACGGAGAACTATGAGGGCACGGTACATGTAATTGGTGAGTACGGTGTCTTGTCAGCAATTTGGGTTTTTTCCTTAGGTAATGGGTTGAAAATATGCTTTATCATAGTCTAATCCTGCCGATTATTTCACTTCTTAGGTAGAGTCGAGTGTAAGGATGCGGCTGAGGCCCATACTTTCAAGAGGAAATATTCAAGTTTCGGATTTAATCAAAGAATGGGTCAAAGAATTTGGTCAAAGAATGAGTGGACAGTGAAGGTTCTTTTCTAAGTTAATGCAGTAACATTGCTTTGACTGTCTTCCCATTTCTTTGTCACCCCTGTGTTTTGCTTTGAATGACAAATCTTCCATTATTGTCAATGCATTTGAATTATCTGTTTGCATACTTTTTTTTTTTTAATATTGAGGTAGCCCTGTGTCAGTTGGAATTCAGGCAGGAGCTGAGATTTTATTGCCTGCATATACAAATGAGCACTCTCATGCTTCATGGACCATGAAGTTTGGATTGTATCTAGTAAATGAGCAAACAGTTTTTATAAATAATTAGTCTTCCGCTTAATTACAGGACTAGGTCTTCCAGCACATTTGTCATGTGATCTATGTATATGGTGATGCTGTTTTTAACTGAATGTGGGAAATAATCAGCTTTCTTAAAAAACTTTTGAGTCGATACTGCCTCATCAAACTGTAGCTGATGGATTTAATTTGCTCTTTACTGAATTATTGATTAAATGATTGAGAATTCCCTGAGAGGGAGGTAGTTACCTAGAAACTTATACTGCTGCTTCTCTTGAATGCGCTGGTGGAAACAGGTTTCTAAATGTTACTGTTGTTTAATAGCCCACTTAGATGTAATAAACCCAGTTTAAATTTAATATAACGTGGTATTTCACTGTTTGTAATAGACCCTCTCCCTTTTGACTTTGTGTTCAATTTACTTGCAAAGTAGCTTCTGCTTTTTGCAGAGTACTGGAAAGCTAAAATGTAATGTGTTTGCTTATAGATGTTTCATCTCGAGTTTTTCACGTATTCAAAACAACTTTTTTCCCCAAGATCCAGTTAGGAGTGTTTGTTGAAAGACCTGTAGGCTGGCAAATGGCTCCGTCTCATCTTAAATAGATTACCCATTTGCATAGATTTGCAGTGATGTGTGCATTGCTAAAAAGCAGAATTCAAGACCTTTCTTCCTCAGGGAGAAGTTGCTGGTGGTGTCTGTGGCACTGGCTCTTTCCAAAGGCTGCCAAAAGTCCCCTTTCAGCCCTCGTGGAGGGAACCTGCTTGAGGGGCTTCTTCACACCCATCCCAGCCCACTCTCACTGGCACTACCACCACCACAACCACCACATGCTTTCTCCTCTGTCTTTTGTAAGCGATGGAGTAGAACTGTTGAATCCCTTGTATGTATTTCACTGTTTCTTGTTAGGCATTTTTTATCTTTTGGATGATGGAGAATTTGCCTTCTGGATATCTGTTTACATAAAGCAGCTAAATCAAATATCATTTTAAATTAGAATTATTAACTACCCCCCCCTTTGTAATAAACACTAAGGTAGAGCTTTAATTTTCTTAAAAGGCTATGGGCTCATTTAAAAGTGTGTTTTAAAAATAAAAGATTGTTTTGTATGTCTTGCTAGAATAAAAATTTAAAAACGTAATTTTATTTTGTGACTAAGTTAGTGTTTCAGGCTTGGGTTTTTTCTTTCTTTTCTAAGTGCCACCTACTGGTATTCTTGAAATTTGCTTTGATAAAATTTGCCTGTCTTTAGAAAGTAAGTTTCTGTAGATTGAAACCATAATAAAGATGAAAATAAGAAAAATGAAGTTTAGATTTTGCAAATTTATTATTTGGATAAACCTGTGTTCTGTTACTGATCTGGATATCCCCCCCGCTTTTTTTTTTTCTTTTATGAAGAATATTTATTACAGCTACCTCCCCGTATTTTTCCCAGTTGCAGTACTACTCTATTTGTGTGTGTGTGTATATATATATATTTTATTTGGCAAATATGTTTCTGGTCTAATGTGCATTTGATCACAAGCCTGATCTTAAGAAGGAAAGGAAAGCAGTTTTTTCTGGAGGTGTGTTTTCTAGCAGTGATTTTACAGTTTGGTTTGAACAGCCCATGGAGTTCTTTAGTCCTGAGTTTGCAATTGGGTTAAAGTGGCAATTAGGAAAACCTCAGAAATCGCCACTAGAGGAGAATGAATTGCAGCTCCCGCTACTCTGGCCTGGGCTCAGAGGGAAGGAAAGGCTGCCGTCCCTCTCTCCTGCTCCCCTATCATCCTCTCCAGTGCAAAACCTGGTTGCTTTCACCGCCCTTTTGGTAGATCTGTGCGGTTCTAGCAGATACGAAAAGCTCCGTGTTTGTTTCCCAGTGCCGTTATTCTGGCTGACTCAGCAGGATTGGGTATGTATGCTCTTTTTTCCTATGGGACCGTGTGATTTAGGCAAACCTATACAGTTTCTCCTAAACAAATACATATTTCTGCATCCAGAGCTCACAGAATGCACGATAAAGAAATAATAGGATGAGAAAAAAGACTTGCATAGTTGAACCTGCACTGCTATACTTTCTTCACAACTCCTGAATTTTCCACAGACCTTACCAGTACCACCAGTTTTGGCTCTCAGAAGGTGCTTGCTGTCATTTCTTCTTCCTTTTGTAACTTTTTTTAAACTTTCCCCAGTTCTAATAAATCTCTCCATTTCCGCTACTAATTCTAGTAGCTTTTTGATTGTAATGTTCCCTTTCGTCCTCAGTTGGTATCTCTGAGGAACGAATTTTGCTGATCCGTGCAGAGCTGGGGACAGTTCTCCAGCTGCTGGGATGCCTTCGTTTCCTTACAGACACTTTCTGTGGTTTGGAGCATACCTTGTCTTTCTTTATCTGCTTCTTCACAGCCCTTTCCTTTTGGCATAACTTTTTGGAGTTGGGAAGAATAAAAATCCGCAAGCTGAAGTACGTATGGCATTTGTAAAAACCCCACATTTGACCTTTCTTATTGCCTTGAAGCCCAGTGCGGTGTATACTTTGAGGCAGCTAGTCCTTGGAGAGCGGTAAAAGTACACCTTTACGAATGAGACTTTCCCTTCATCTGTTTAGGTACTGTATTAAACCACAGAAAGAAATCCCTCAGCAAACTTAGATCTTTTTAATTTCGCTTTTGCAGGCATCCGTTTTCTTCTCATCCATCCGTGACCTTTTTAGAAAATGACATGATGAGCTATCATCACCCTGTTATTAAAATGCTTCATTAGTGAAAAATGCCAGCAACAAAATAACAAGAGAGTGAGACCGTTTCGGGGAGCGTCTTGCAGCATGTGGTTGTTTGAGCACCCGGGGCAGGAGGTGCCCTGGCAGAGGAGAGTGGCCTTTTCTGTCCTCTCTTTGTGGCCAACGTGAGGGCGCTGATGAAGAGCAGCCTGCGAGTTGTTCTTGTGCTCTTGGCTTGCCTGGAAACAGTGTGAAGGCTGGATTCCTGAAAGCGGGCTCCAAGGTGGCGGTGCTGTTTGCCCTTGCAAGTGAGCTATGAGACAGATGATGGCTGAAATATTCCACTCATAAAAAACGTATATTTGCTTCTGTAAGGTGCTGTTTAGGGGATGTGTTGTACTGACGGATGCCACAGGAGGAGGCTAACAGCGCTGCTGTTTCAGCTTAAGATTGCAAATGCGGTTTCGGAAACTGAGTTTGAAGGGGGTCACATGCATTGGAAGGGAGGCGGCACCGGGGGAACCTCTGGGCAGGGCTGGTGGGGCTGTGGTGGCAGTCTGCGCCGTCCACCATTGCTGCTGCTATCCCAGCGATTGCTGACCGCTATGAGCGGATCCTGGAAATTTCAGAGTAATAAAATCTAAAACAGTTGGGAAAGGCTCTCGGCAGATTTGGGTAAGATGATGAGAATTAAGCTGCAGTACAGCAACCCTGGCTGGAAAAGTTCTTCTGGTTCAGACTAAACTGAACAATTTTTTTCTTTACTTGACGCCATCCGGCGCCCAAAAAGCTTGTCCCTGTTACTCCTCACTACCATAGGACAAACAGTCCAGGTGCTGTAGACCCCTCCCCAGGACCAGTGATGGACTTGGACACTTTTGTGTCATTTTCAAAAGCCTCAAGCGTGTGAGTCCTTCGACTGTATTTTGACTTGGTAGGTAGAGCTGATAAATACATTGAAGTTGTTTCTGATCTTACATAGTCTTTACTTTGTGCAAAAATGTACTATTTCCAGCTAAACAAATATACACAGTTTCTGTTTAAGTGTCTTTACAGCTTTTATTCCTTTTTTCTATGCATCAGGTTTCTTAGAGCTGTAGGTCAAGTTTCTGGAAGCTCACAGAAATTTGGCCTGCAAACTTAATGTACCTTTTCTGTATTAAGTGTGCTTCCCTGTTTCTCCACCACCCCAAATTCATCTCTCTCTTCCTGACATATTTCATACATGTACACCTTAACACCGTCAAACAAATCCTGGCTTTGCTTCTGGGGGATTTCCAGTGTGCTCTATTCTGCCAGCTGCTGGAAGTACTGGGGGAAAAAACCTTGTCTCAATCTCACCACCCCATTCTTCAGCACAGGGGGAGATTTTAAGCCTGTCAAAATCTATATGGTAGGATTTATTGACCGCCTCTTTTCAGTGATGCTGTCTAGGTATGGCTAATGGGCTCCTTGGTGAAAAAGCAAGCGTGCAAGAGGTAAATAGCAATCATAAGGTATAACACTTGGGTCTCTGAGCATCAAAACTAGAGAAGCCCGACTGCTGGCCCCTACGTTCACCCTTGCCAACAGCCTGTCCAGAGCAGAGCAAAAAATCCTCTTCTCCCAGCCCCACCCTTAAAACCTGTCCCTTGTCCCAGAGGTGGCAGGCACCTGGGGACGCTGCCTGGCAGCTGAGCAGGGCTTAATGAGGGGTGCCACCATCCCTCCTTTGCTCTGTGGAGTGATCTTGTTAGTGATCTTGTTAGTGATGCTGCCCAGCACCTGATTTTCCTTAAATTTGTAGGAGCGTAATTGTTTTGAAGGGTTTTTTTCCCTCTTAAAATTTGGATAGAATCAGCCAACAGATATAAAGGGTGAGCGGGCAGATAATGAGATAAAATAAGCTGAGTTTCCTTAGGAAACTATATGGATAATTTTAAAAAGTTTTTTACACTGAGTTCTTAAATTGAGTAATTCAACTTAGGCCACAGCGACGGGAAAAATTTATAGTACTTGGAGATGCTAACTCATGGGTGTAGTGAAAAATTGTCCCTAACATCGAAGTTTTAGCTCCTGAGTAGGTATGATTTCATCCTTAATGGTGGTTTTGTTGCCGGTCTAGAATAGCCAGTTACATGACTACCAGTGGGAATGCCCTACTATATGAGGATAGAAAATTAGGGAACCTTTAGGGGATGATGTATTGTAAAAACATCTGCATCCAGCCAAACATCACCTCTCCTGTCAGTAGGAGGATGTCGCCAATCTGTGGCATATCCCTGTAGCCAGTGTCTATTTGAGAGTTTTGTCTATACTTCATCATTAGACAGAAATGTTAACGCTGGTTGCAGACATCAAATCTGATCAGCACAACTTTGGAAAGCTTCAGAAACGGGCTGGAGCGGAAACCTTGAAGATCTATGCAACTCAAGCTTCAGAGGGAGAGAAAGTCTTCCTGTAACATTTCTGTGCTCTGTCTGATAGAAAATGACATAACCTTCCTTTCATCAGCAAAAAGAAGTCAGCCACAATGAAAATGTTTCCCTAGTGGAAGTTGTTTTGTGAAAACAGACTGACAAAAAAAAAATTGCTTTCATGTATATTTATCCTCTACGATATCCTTCGTGTCCTTATTTGCTCGGTTTGGTAATCGCAAGAATTATTCTTTCTACTTTGGTACTTGGGGTCAAGTTACTTTACCAATCTAAATTGCTTATTTTCCATACGACTATCTTCTTACCTATATGCTAGGACATAGACCCACCCACCCCCCCCAGGA